>NC_080671.1:242242926-242566260 GCF_030247195.1 Topomyia yanbarensis | reverse complement strand
TTTACTAACCCCCCCCCCCCCCCCCCATCCCAAAAGTATACGTAGACTTTTAATTTTTTTTTTATTCGCGGGAAATGTGAGGTTAGCAACAAGCACATTATAATGTTCAAATAAAAATTAGTATTCAGATTTATTTCAAGCTTTTTAAATATTAAAGAAAGGTTTTTTGTCTATGACTGATCAAATTAATTGACGCCAATTCAAGATGCTTTCCAACGTTTGTGTAGCGGAATATTTCTTTTCAAGGTTAGGCACTCAAGTATATGTAAACAGATATATTGCTATAACTAGTTCAAATTTTGACCGAAGTGCGACCTACACCAACAATGCAGAATTATTTATTTATTTATATGATTTAAAGGCACTCAGCACTTCATAGGCTATCAGCGCCTGATTACTTTTGTATACAAAGTTGCAACTAATACTAATTAAAAACTACTAGAAATACAAAATATAATGGAATCTGCTAACAATATGTTAAATATCATTAAACTCTCGCTATTCCCTACAGTGCGAATAAATACTTTTATATTTCTGAGTATAATTGGATCTCTTTTAAATATTCCATGACGCTATCAATCATTTGTGAGTTATCTCCTAAAGCCTGTTCTGTTATTTTGAAAGTATTTCGCTGTAGCTGATATTTTTTTACAAAGGAACATTAAATGATTCACTGTTAGTGGTACGTCACACTCTTCACAATGAGGAGGAGGGTCTTGGTTAAATAGGTAACTATGAGTCAATCTGGTATGCCCTATCCTTAATCGTGAAAGAACGACGGCTTCTCTTCTATGTTTCCGATTAGAGGATGAGTTATGGCTTTGATATTTCTAAGTTTATTGTCGGTGACATCTAACCATTCGTTATCACGTTTCAATTTGATTATAGCTTTCGCGGTTTTAGTGGCATCGTAAGTTGTTGTTGCAACCTGCATTTCCTGCTCATCTAGAGATTCTTTTGCCAAACGATCAACCTTCTCATTTCCTTCAATTTTCTTATGCGAAGGCACCCAAAGAAAAACTGGGTTTTTGAGTTTATATTGGGGAGAGTTCAACAAGTCGTGAATTCTTTGCACAATTGGGTTTTCGGAAAACAAATTTTCCAATCCTCTGAGAGCACTCAAGGAATCTGATACTATAATGAATAAAGACAAGTCGTAGCAAGATGCAGATTTCACTGCCTCTTCAATTGCTATCAGTTCAGTCGTGAAGATTGAACAAACTTTTGGTAGATTCCTTTTATATTCATAATTTTGGCTGTATATCGCATATCCAACTGATTCCCCAATTTTCGAACCGTTAGTATAGATGAAATAATAATTTTTATAACGTTCACGTATTCTGTTATACTCTGATCTAAATACAGCACACGGTGTAGTGTCTTTGCGATGAGTGGTCAACGAGTAATCGATTCGTATATTTTGACCGCTCCATGGCGGAATAACGTGAAAATTTCTGTTTTGATTATTCGATATGTTTAAATTATATAGTTGTCGAGTAGTATCGAAGCGAGCAGCGAAGTGACGTTTTTTCGTCTGTTTGAAATTATTGATCTGATTCTTTAATATTAGGTGGAGGGGATGGTTTTCTAACGATAGGATCCTGATTCCATATGTCAACGTTTGAAAGTCTCTTCGTAATTTCAACGACATTACTCCAGCATCTATCAACAGACTTGTTGTGGGACTTGTCCGGAAAGCTCCCGTTGCAAGACGAATTCCTTGCTGGTGGACTGAGTTGAGTTGGTTTAATAACGTCTTCCTAGCTGTGCAATATATTACGGATCCATAGTCAAGTTTAGAGACCACTAGTGTTCTGTGTAATATTAACAGTGTTTTTCGGTCACTTCCCCAATTTGTATTGGACAGTGTACGCAAAATTTTTAACGCGCCAAGCGCGTTTGCCTTCAACTGTCGTATATGGCGATCCCAGTTCAATTTGTTATCGAATATCATACCAAGGCACTTGTGGGTATTTACGACCTCAATTTTTTGCCCATTTAAATATAGTGCTGGATCAGAATTGCAGCTGGTCAATTTGCAAAAATGAATGATTTTGGTCTTGGAAACCGAAAATTTGAAGCCCGTCTCCATGCACCATGTGTTAAGTTGGTTTAACAGGTTCTGTAAAGTTTGTTGGATTTCTATCATTGACTTCCCTCTCAAAAATGCTACCAAATCATCTGCGAAAATCAAGCGGAGGATAGGGGGAGCAAAGCATGATTTTATTGAGTTGATTGCTACCAAAAATAAAGTAACTCTCAAAACTGACCCTTGGGGTATCCCGTTCTCTTGCGTGTGAACGGATGAATATGTATTTCCCAATGAAACTCTGAAGGTTCTATTCTGCAGAAAATGTTTAACAAATGCCAACATATTTCCAGTGACGCCTTGATCCGATAGGTGTTTGATTATGTTATGCCTCCATGTCATGTCATAGGCTTTTTCTATGTCAAAAAATATACAGACTGAATGCTCTCTTGCAGCAAATGCTTCTTGGATGGCGGAATCGAGGGAAACTATACTATCAAGTGTGCTTCTGTATTTTCGAAAACCGGACTGGCTGGGATCGAAAAAAATTTGTGATTCAAGATGCCATACAAGACGTTTGTTTATCATTCTCTCCATGACTTTACACAAACATGATGTTAGGGAGATTGGACGGTAGTTGGAAGGATTTAATGCATTTTTAAAAGGTTTTTTTTTATTGGGATAATCAAAGACTCTTGCCACCCTTTGGGGAATTTCTGCTGTGTCCAGAGTTCATTATACATTTCTAGGAGGTAGTATTTTACGTCAACAGTAAGGTTTTTAATCATGTCATACTGAATATTATCAGGTCCTGGGGAAGATCCACTACAGCTTTGCAGAGCATTGTCTAGTTCATTCATGGTGAAAGGATGGTTGAGTTCTGGGCACCGATCTGGCAATATTCCAATAGGGTCTACTTCTTCCGATTGTGCTTTGAACTGAAGAAACTGTGCGGTGTAATTCTGAGAACTGGACGTAAATGCAAAGGATTTAGCTAATTCCTCGGCTATACTTTGGGTGTCTGTTATTATTGAGTTATCGATCTTCAAAGAAGTTATGAATTGGGGTGCGAATTTTCCGGATGTTTTTTGTATTTTAGACCAAATTTCTTTAGAAGGCGTATTCAGGGAAATTGAGGGAACAAATTTCTGCCAGGATTCTTTTTGCGCTGCACGTATCGTTCTACGAGCTTTGGCCTTCGCTAGTTTGTATGACATCTCATTTTCTGTAGTCATATATTTGTTGTATTTTCGTAACTCTTTTTTCCGTTCTCTAATTGCCTGTGCGATTTCTTGATTCCACCAAGGGGGTTTAATTCGTTTGACAGTTGACGAGGTTTTATGGATAGAATTTTGAGCCGCGTTAACAATGGTTTTAGAAAACGCTTTGACTTTAATTTTCACATCGTTCTCTGGAGCAATATTTGCCGATATTTGATCTTGGAAAGCTTTCCAGTCTGCGGCTGACATGATCCATCTCGGGCGTCTGCTTATTTGCAAGGAACACTTCAGTGGTGAGATAATAATTGGGAAATGATCACTAGAGCATAAGTCTGAATGTATGGTCCACCTAAAATGTGTTGGTAAGCAAGGAGACCCGAAGGAAAGATCGATTGCTGAATATGAGTTATTCGCCAAGGAATAATGTGTATTTGAACCGTCATTTAAAAGATTTAGATCATTATCTTCAATGAGCGATTCAATGAGTTTTCCGCGACAATCATCTTTTTGAGAGCCCCACATTATATTATGTGCATTAGCATCCGTAGTGAATAAAATAGGAGGATTTAGTTGATTGATAAGGTTTTGAATATCTGATTTGGCTATGTCTGTGTTAGGCAGTAAATACAGGTTGCATATAGTCAACTCTAACGGGTAAAATACTTTAACTGCCACTGCTTGAAGGTTCGTGTTTAAAGGTATCTCAATAGAATGATAGTTCTCGTGGACACAGATTGCTACGCCTCCAGAAGCGCAGAGGTGTAAATTATCAATTGAATAATAGATACAGAAATTTTTCAAAGTTGGTTTTTTCGAGTGATCGAAGTGTGTTTCTTGTATGCATAGCACATACGGATTGAGTTCATTGACCAATAACTTAATTTCATTGAATTTGTTATAGAAGCCGTTCGTATTCCACTGTATAATTGTAGGGTTCATAAGATAAAAATTAGTGGTGCGCTAGTATCCCTAGCGGTAGCGTTTATTGATCGGGGGGGGGGGGGTCATTGAGGAATATTGAGTTTCTAACTGCTTGGTATACTGTGTCAAAACTGTTTGCTGGTGTAGTTAAGGGGTTCATCGTTATCGTACTATCATAAATGGTTTCAGTTATATTTCTATCTCTGTCATATGTGCTTTCATTGCTCGTACCTTGCGTTCGTTCGTGTGTGTTTACTCCATTAGTTGTATTCGAAATCGGTTGGTATAGCTGATCGTCGCTGTCCGTTTCGCACCTCATTGCTATTGTAGTTGTCGTCTCTTGTCTTATCTCTGGTCGTAGTGTTGTTCCGTCTGATTGCTTGTTGGGTTGGGGTTGTATTTGTTGCTTCGGGGTCTTCTCATTTTGTTGGATCGGCTGGTCGCTGTAGTTGTCGATCGTGTTACTTGTGATCGGCTGATGTAGCTGGTTGTTTCTGTCTGTAGGACTTCGTATCTGCGTCTCTTGATTTTCATGTAATCCTGATGGTGGTGTTGTTCCAGGTAATTGTTTCTTTTGATGATGGAGTGTTTGGTCCGGGATATTTTGTGACTGGGGCTGCTTGAAGCTTTGAACGTTCATATCATTGGAGCGGTGCCTCACGACCTCGGAGAAGCTTTGGTTCAGCTGGGGAACGAATACGGCAGGGGCCTGGAGCCTTCGTTTTCTTCTCGCATCTTTCATGTTAACGCGATCAGTGACTCAATTCGTTGGATTTCGAATTCATCCATGAAAACAGGGCACTCTCTGCTTAATGCGGAATGAGAGCCACGACAGTTAACACCTCTTTCTTCTTGTTTACACTTAGTTTCATCGTGGTAGAGCTCAGCACAGTTGGCGCAGATCCTATTTCCACGGCAACGATCTTTTTTGTGTCCAAACTTAAGGCAGTTCATGCATCTAATCGGTGTTGGAACATATTGTCTTACTCTGCATGGGTAGAAACCGACATCGATTGAATCTGGTAAATAGCTTAAATTGAAGGTCAGTACAAATACTGAAGTATCTTCCAATTCTTTATTACTGTTCTTTCGTTTTATTCGCTGGATCCCCACGACATGGGAGTCACTCAATCCTTCTAGAATTTCCTTGTCCGTTAGGAATTTAAGGTCGTAGCAGCTGATTGTTCCTTTCGTAGTATTCAGTGTGGGGTGATCGGTAATTTTAATTTTTATCTGGTTTCCTAATAAACTTTGCTTTAATAATTTATCTGCCTGTTGTTTGTCCACCGTTTGCAGCAGAAGTGTTCCGTCTTGTATTCTAGTGATCCTCACATTCGGAGTAATTGCATCAATCGCCTTCTTTATGAAAAAAGGGGAAACGTTTTTCATACTTGTGTCTGGATCTACCCGCGAAAGAATTAGATATCTGGGGCCATTATTTTTTCCATCTATCCTAAGATGTTTGGTGAACTGCGTCTCGTTCGTGGCTTCTCGATTCGCCAGTCGTTTTTTTGTTTTTTGTCTCTGGACCTTAGGTGTGTCGTTATTATCGATTTCGTCGTTGTTTAACCACTCGAATCGAGAGCCAAATGATGCAGATGGCCCTCCTCCTCCCGGATCGTGGATCATTTTCTCGCACTTACCCGTCAGCACGGTTGTGAAAAAAACTTCAGCAGCAAACAATAACCTTTTGTTTGGATGTATAGATCTTTCGAAACAATAGAGAGATAACCTTTGATGTGTCGATAAGCAGAACCAATAGAAGTAGACTGTCTCGTACGATGGTCAAGACCGAACTGCAATGCAGAATTGCTAAACACTTTTTGGGCCTTACGGGTACATTCAAAATTGTTAAAATATAAGAAACAATTACAAAATAATACTGTCGATGTGTACTATCATCTAGACTAAAATATTAAACCAAACATGTACACAAATTTCACTTTTCGTGAACAAATTTCAATATTTCTAAGATAATAAGGTAATCTAAATTGTCTTATTTGATTATGGGAACGAAACTTTTCAAATCTTCCCAAAAATATTTATTTTTGTAATTAATAGCCATGTCATCTGAAAGTATTATTACAGAATATCAAAGCTTAACTCCGGTTTGCACGGAGTTCCGTAGGGTCAAGACATAAAATTTAACGGGTGTTTAAAGATTTTGAAATCAGTGTAAATGATTGCAAGAGAAACTGATTAACTCGACTAAACACTTTGTTGTAGAAGTTTAACTACACTACTGCTTTAACCACCGAAATCAATTTATAAAAAGTAAAAAAAATTATCCACTTATTGTTAAAAATCGGGTGTTTTGTTGTTACAATGATGGTTTTAATGCTTAACTTTGACCATTTTTGAACTTTTTATGGTTCATGCATTTAATGGTCCATGCATGTCTGCTAACTAGTGGTGTCTCAGATGATTTCACAGTCAAAATCTTCCGTCGAGAGGTATTTTGAGCGATCGCCTTTAGAACTGTCATTTTGTATTATTCCTAGATCAAAACTATGTCAAAATATACGCAAGAAACAACAACGTGTGTGTTGGTCCAAAAAAAATCGTGGGTTCTGGGTTGAGCGGTCGCTTAACGAGTAGTTACCTCAACAGTGAACTAGCTTTGAAGTGTCTGCATAAATACACCTAGCTGAATAGACCGATATTTTGAATACAACTCTCTTTAAATCCTATTTATAATTAGTAATACAAGAATAACAAAAAATAAAAGTCCACGTAGATTTTTTCAAAGACCCCCCCTCCCCCCTCGTAGACAAACATAGACTTTTGCTAGACCCCCCCGTCCCCCCTATGAGTCTACGTGGTTTATGAACGGCCCCTTATCCACATAGAAACGTGTATAATAACCAACGAGGCCGTGGTCATTGCCAACCTCAACAGACTTGATATGGAACAAATCGATTTCCGCAGAATCGACAAAACATGTATTTAGCAAGTACTGAACCGCAATCATGCATGGCTGACAAAGGCCAAGCGCAAACAGCTGTGCCGGCCTCTGCACCGAGCGAGCAACAACAACAACAAATTCAACTCCATTTTTTGGGCCAATGTGTTGACTCTAAATATAAGCGCTTCTAACTTCATAAAAGTTGGAGTGCGTATGGCCAATTCGATCTGTACGTTGATAATATATTCTGGTGCAGATATCTCCATTTTTAAGATTAATAGAGTAATGCCCAAACAATTAGTAAATAAGAATATCAGAGTAAAATTATCTGGAATAACGGAAGGCGAAATAGAAAGAACAGCACTGACCGAAACTGATTTAAATTTCGGAAATAACATAATCATTAAGCATAACTTTCATTTAGTTAACGCAGACTTTCCCATTCAAACCGATGGCATTTTGGGCAGAGATTTTTTCTCCTCCCATAACATTTATAACAATCGATTACGAATGTTGGTTATTAAATTTCTCAGTAAATAATACTAACGTGTCCGTACCTATACAAGACAGCGTAAATAACAATTTCATAATACCGCAGAGATGCGAAGTGATTAGAAAATTAAGTAACAACAATCTTAAGGAAGACATGGTAGTCATTTCTACAGAAATTGCACCTGGATTTTTTTATGGAAACTCTATCATATCTCCACAAAATCCCTATGTAAAAATAATGAACACAACGAAATCAACTGTAAATATATCCAACTTAGAATTTAAACCTGAAATGGAACCCTTGGCAAACTACAATATAATGAAAATTAACAATAAAGATAAGAACAATACGAGAAATAAAAAAGTTTTAAATGAGATAGACATGAAAAATGTGCCAAGCTACGCACAACAAGAATTAAGCAATCTAATATTAAACTATTCAGACATTTTTGCACTCGCTGACGAACCATTGTCGACTAACAATTTTTACAACCAAAACATCAACTTAAAGGACAAGACCTCCGTATACATACCCAATTATAAAACAATCCATTCTCAAAATACGGAAATAGAAACCCAAATTACTAAAATGCCAAAAGACAAAATAATAGAACCTTCAATATCATCCTATAACAGTCCCATTTGATTAGTACCAAAGAAATCAAATGATGAAACCAAGAAATGGCGACTAGTAATAGATTTCAGACAGCTCAACAAAAAAATCCTGGCAGACAAATTTCCCCTACCTAGAATCGACACAATTTTAGATCAACTTGGCAGAGCCAAATACTTTTCAACATTAGACTTAATGTCTGGCTTTCACCAAATAGTGTTAGAAAAAAACTCTAGAAAATTTACCGCTTTCTCAAAACAGAGTGGTCATTACCAATTCACACGCTTACCTTTATTAGCCCAAATATTAGCCCAAACAGTTTTCAGAGAATGGTGACAATCGCAATGGCTGGACTAACACCAGAACATGCGTTCGTCTATATCGATGACATAATTGTTATTGGATGTTCCATCCAACACCACTTGCAAAATTTAGCAAAAGTCTTTGAGAGAATCAGAAAATATAATCTAAAATTAAATCCCCAAAATTGCAAATTGTTCAATACAGAAGTGACGTATCTAGGACACAAAATTACAGATAAGGGAATACTACCAGATAGTTCCAAATTCGACACTATTAACAACTACCTTATACCCAAAAATAGTGACGACTGTAGACGATTTGTAGCTTTTTGTAACTATTACCGCAAATTTGTGCCAAACTTTGCAACAATAGCACACCCACTAAATCAACTTCTAAAGAAAAATAAACAGTTCGTTTGGACAAATGAATGCCATAACGCCTTTAACACACTAAAATCACACCTAATCTCACCAAAACTACTTCAATACCCCGACTTTGCTCAACCGTTTATACTAACAGCTGACGCATCAGACGTAGGATGTGGAGCAGTTTTATCCCAAATTAAAAACGGAAACGACTTACCCATAGCTTTCGCGAGCAAAAGCTTCACTACAGGAGAGAAAAATAAATCGACGATACTAAAGGAACTAACAGGAATACACTGGGGAATAAATTATTTCAAACCTTACCTATACGGAAGAAAATTTACGGTCAGAAAAGACCGTAGACCATTAGTATTTTTACTTAATATGAAAAACCCAACCTCCAAACTCACTAGAATGAGAATAGATTTAGAAGAATTCGACTTTAATATAGAATATATTCCTGGTAAAGCAACGCTACAGCGGATGCCTTATCCAGAATTGTTGCAACCTCAGACGAATTGAAAGCCTTAAACGTACTTACTGTCAACACCAGGTCCATGACAAGAAAATTAAAAAATAACGATAACAATAATAGTAATACTTATAATAATAATAATAATAATAATAATAATAATAATAATAATAATAATAATAATAATAATAATAATTTTATTATTATTATTATTATTTATTTATAAAGGTTTTAACCACAAGGGTCATTCGCCTTTTTTAGAAATAATAAACATTTCAGGTAATTACATTTCAAAAGTATGCGAAAATTATTGCGATCGTCTGTCCTGGGCGCACTGCTTGCTGTTTCTCGTTATCTTTCTCGGGGGCGAAGCGTTATTGCCATTATTCCCTTTACCGTTTGCTGCTTGTTGGTTAATCTGTGTGTCCTCTCCATCGCTCTCGTGTACGTCCATATCACTATCGCTAGAGTTGGTTGATTGCTCACTGTTGGCTGATATTTGATGCTTCTTGTGTTTACTAGTGACCTTGGTGTATCCGTCTTCTTTTTTGGTCATTCCTGCGGCCGGTGTAGTGGATGTTTGCTTTGGGCTATCGGGGATTATCTTTTGGCCGATTGACTGTGGTTTAGCGGTGGAAGGCTGTTTATCAGTGCGTGTTGTAGTAGATCCATTTTCCGCAGCAGTTTTAGCGCATGGTTTACCGTAGTGTGCCGTTTGGTTGCAGAACTGGCACGTGGCCGTCTGGCCAGGGTAGGTGCAAAGGGTTTTTTGAATGTAGGTAATCCCTTGAGAAGATTTGCATTCAAAGGTCAAGTATGATGGTATAGGTTTGTGCAGCTGCATTCTGACGATACGAACCCCGTTGAGAATACCGGGGAAAAAGTTTCTCCAGGTGTCATTCTTAACGGATTCCACTTCTCCGTATTGGGACATGTATTTTTTAATGTACTCGGAGCTGGTGCGCGGTGCCAAATCATGTAATAAAACTTCAGTAAAATCTCGGTCTATATAGACGGGGATCTTGGTTTTAATGTTGTCGTATTCGATTTCGTGTTGCATATTATTCATCACACTAAAGAATTCTGCATCGGATAGCGTCTGGAACGTTATTAGTATCACGTTTTTTGTATGATGCAGCTGGAGGTGTGTAACTGCCGCAAGATCAAGATTCATGTTCACTTTTATTAACTGTTCCACCTCACGCACTGTAGGTCTTCGTCGAGTTTGCGTAAAGTCAACCACGACAGTGTTTTCCCTTAGTGGGCGCACTTTGCTTTTTTGTTCGCTCATTTTGCTCACCGTGGGGCAACGAGGCTTTTTTCTGTTACTGGTGTAAAGAAGAAAGGAAGCGACGCGGGTAAAAATTCGTTCGTTTGCTTTGCTGTGAACGAGCGGTGTGTATTTAGCTTCTGGTCTGTGCGAGATCAAGAATAATAATAATAATAATAATAATAATAATAATAATAATAATAATAATAATAATAATAATAATAATGTTGTTGTTGTTGTTGTTGTTGTTTATTAATGACACTTTACACCAGAAGGGTGCATTCGTGTCGGAAAGTTAGTTTCAATTTCGCTTTCACAAACATTAATTTACAATACAGATTTTTCAAATTTTTTTATACAGATTTGTTTCCTTGAGGAAGTTTAGCAAATTCTCTTCGTTGTCTCTGTTGTTGCATAAAGTCATTCGTAGACTCGTCGATTCAATATCGTTCTTCTTCCTGGCTTCGTCGTACCTCTTACAGTGGAGGATCACATGACGGACGTCAGTAGTTACCCCGCAGCTGTCGCAAACCGGTGGGGCTTCTTTTTTCAGCAGGAATTCGTGCGTCAATCGGGTATGCCCTATTCGCAAGCGCGTTAGCACTCGTTGGTCGGCCGAATTCTCGCGGTCAGTCCACTTTGTTGTGTTGAATTTTACTTCGCGCAGTTTCACCTCGGTGGACGCTGACCACCGCTGGTACCATCGATTTCGGATAGTTGTTTTGATTTGAATAACGGCATCTGCTCCGGGAACGGATATTTCCAATGGGGGAACGCCCCTGGCTTCTCCTGCAAGTCGGTCTGCCTCTTCGTTACCGCGGATGCCAGTATGACCTGGAATCCAGCACAGATTGATTGGACGGTTCCGAAGCATGTTTTCAATCTGTTGGATCCACGGGTGCTGGGATGTGCCGGCTTCGATTGCTGATAAACAGCTAGCCGAATCTGACATGATCAGCAAATCGCTAGACGTGTGGTATGCTGTTAGCGCTGTTTTTATTGCAAATGCCTCGGCTGAGAAGACGCTGCATTGCTGTGGAAGACCTATCGACTGTTGATAGTGTTCTCCGAAAACTCCCGCGCCGACAGCGATATCGTCTTTCGACCCATCTGTGTAAACGACTGTTGAGCGGCTGAAACGTTCTGTCAGTAGCTCCTGAACGACTGGACGGACAGTATCCGAAGGATCTCCGGCTTTTACGCGTTTCTTGATGTCCCACACGATCTGGGGTTTGGCTTCGTACCACTTCCGAGTAGTTAACCGCGTGCGGGAGCAGATATTTGGAAGAGGCGTTCCGACCATCTCCATCAAACAACTGGAAGCTCGATGTACCAAGGGAAGAGCAGCATTATCCCTACTATTCTCTAACATACGGATAGCCAATCGTGCGATGGTTTGGAGGACAAGCAGATCGAACGGCAAAGTACCTGCTTCAGCCATAATGGCTAGAATTGGACTCGTGACGTATGCACCAGATGAAAACCTTACCATCCTGTTGTATGTAGGTGCGAGCGTTTGGACGACGGCATCTCCTCCTCTGCTTACGAGCCCCATGCCGTATAGTAACCGAGAGGTGACAATTGCTGACCCGATTTGAAGTAAAGAAGCGCGTTGACCACGGGGTAGCTTGGCGCCGATCATCTTCAAGATACGCAGCCTGGATTCGCACGTCTTCTTCGTCATTTTGCAATGCGCTTTAAAGTTGAGCGATCGGTCGAGAGTAACACCGAGGGTTCTCAGCAGCGTTTGTGTCGGAACGGCTACACCATCTACCTTTATCGCCTGCATGGGTTCACGGCGTACGTTAGGGCTGCAATAGAAGATGCTGGATTTCGTTGCAGATATCGTAAATCCAACACTTCTCGACCATTTATCGACGGCTTTCACTGCGGCCTGAAGTTTTCGGCGGAGCGACTGGTCTTTCTTCCCCCATACAAGGAGCAGGATATCGTCGGCGTACAGCAACACTTGTACGGAATTCGGAACGACACGGAAGATGGGTTGGATAGCCACGAGAAATAGTGTAACAGAGAGCACTGAGCCCTGTGGTACACCGTTTTCCAGCGGATGTGCTGGCGACAAATGCCCCTCTACGTTGACCTGGAACGTTCTCTCTGCCAGAAAACTGTTGACAATGTTTATCATCCTTCCGCGTATTTGCCATTTCTGCAGTGTTCGTAGGATGCCATATCTCCAGGTGGTGTCGTATGCCTTGGCCAAGTCTAGCGACGCTATCAGACAGTGCTCGTCACGGTCGGGTAATGACCTCTCCAACTCCGCAAAGTATGTGTCAGTACCCCGACCAGATCTGAAGGCATGTTGTCGTTTGTCGAGACGCCCGTTCGACTCTAGTTCGGTGGTTAACCGTCGGTTGACAATTCGCTCGAACACCTTCGCCATACAACTAGTTAACGTGATTGGACGGAATGCAGCTGGACCCGCGTCATCGGAGCTTAGCTTTGGAATTGGTACGATGATTCCGGTTCGCCAACAGGGTGGGAATACGCCACTGCGCCATATTCTGTTGAAAAGTTCCAACATGGCAGTTTTCACAGACAATGGCAGTCGCTGAAGCATTGGATAGCCGATGCAGTCCGGTCCTGAAGAGCCACTTTTTCCTCTGTCGAGTGCCCACAGCAATTCATTCAGGGTGAAGTCCGAATTGTAAATATCATCGCTATCTGGCGAGAAGTTTATGCGGTTTCGTTCGGCCTTTTCTTTCTCCCTCTGGAACAACGACGAATAGCTGGAGGTTGCGGATCTTTCGCTGTAGTGTTGCGCCAGTTCTTCAGCTATTTCTTCTGGCTTATCCGTGTAACCATCGGACCGCTTGATGACAGTTGGGCGGTGTTGGCGTTTCCCTCTCAACGTGTTCACTGTCTGCCACATCTCCGACGTAGTTGAACTTGGAGATATCTTCGCGACGAAGTCTTCCCATGATTTTTTCTTGGCGTCATGGATAGACTTTCTTGCTGCTGCCCGTGATTCCTGGAAGCTTTTCAGTGCATCCGCTTTTCGTGGGTCCTCTGCTGGTATACGCTTCAGTGCTCTAAGTGCTTTTCTCCGATTTTTGATAGCTACTTTCACCTCCGGACACCACCACGGAACCGCTTTGGGACCGACTCTGCCGGTAGTGCGAGGTATCGCGGTGTTTGCTGCTCTAACCAACCGGTCAACGAAACAGTCGATTGATATTTCGACGCCCGGTCGTATAGCGTTGGCGGTCAATCGCTCGTAGGTTGTCCAATCTGCTTGGTCGTAAATCCATTTCTGTCTTTTCGTTGGGATAGTCGACAGTCCGGGAATGGAAACGAGAATGGGAAAGTGATCACTGCTGTGGGTGTCCGGAAGTGTTCGCCAAACAAATTTCGAAGCCACCGATTCGGAGCAGATCGAGAGGTCAATAGCCGAAGTAATACCGGTAGCTGGATCAATCCGAGTGTGCGATCCGTCGTTGAGGATGAGTAATCGTTCCGATAGCGTTTTTTCGGCGATGAAGTGGCCTAGTGCGGTAGATTTCGTAGAACCCCAGCAAATATGGTGCGCGTTAAAGTCGCCTAGTACCAGCACTGGACGTGGAAGCGTTTCGAGGAAGTCACCCAGCTGTTCTTGACACTGTTGAGTATTGGGAGGGACGTAGATCGATACCACCGTCATTTGTTGTGGCAGTTGGATCCGAACTGCGATTGCCTGTATATTGTCGTCGACATCGATTCGTTCGAAGGGAACACCATCCCGAATGGCCAGACCTACTCCTTGTTGCCAGTATCGACAGCTACCAGTTTTCAGCAGCAGGGTATAGTTGTTACCGATGAAATCTGCTGGAACTACTCGGTTGTCCACTTTTGTTTCTTGTAGCGCTATCAGTTTTGGCTCGTGTTGGGCGATCAGCTGCTTAAGTTCATCGATATTGGAGCGGAGGCCCCGAATGTTCCACTACAGTGCGAAACTTTTGCTATTGCGACTGGTGATTGTCGCTGATGAAGACGATGTTGATGGCGAACGTCTACGAGATCGTATTGGCTCGCCGATAGGGTTCCTCGACGTGGTTGGTAGATCGGTGTTCTGGAGCTGCTGTTGTGATGTGCCTTCACCGGCGGAAAGCCAGGAGGAGAATTGCGAGGACTGTATATCCGGGAGGTAGGGACAGTCCTCTTCCCCCCGGTCGATCCCTTCGTGATGAAGTGGGGAAGCTACTTTCTTCTCTTCTTCCCCAAACCGGTTATTCGTTCGATGCGTGCTGGTCACATCTGTAACGGGATAAACCGCAACAGAATCCGTTCGTGAGCGAGGTGGAATAGGACTGACCTGTGGGACGTCTAGCCCCACAGTGCCAGCCGCTGTCGAAACTACTACACGATTGCTTCCAGAACTGCCGACAGCGACCGGCACTGGGGAAAGACTTTGTGTAGTTCTTGTTGTTTGCTGCTTCGAAAATAAAGTCGTGCTGCTAGTTGAGTCATCTCGGTACGGGTTTCTCACGTTTGGATTCATACTGGTAACATCGTCTCGATGCGGGTCTCTCGATGGATCTTCTCCGGGTGAAGTCAGAGGTGGAGGTGAAGCATGGATATGCTCTTCGTTGCCAGTCAAACCTGTAAAAATGTTAAGGACAGCAGTATCTGCGAGGTGGTTGACGCTATTAGAACTGACCTGAGGAAGGTCCAGCCCCACAGTGCCAACCGCTGTCGTACAAACTACACTATTATGCTCACGAACACCGACTGCGGTCGGCACTGGGGATAGACTTTGTGTAGTTCTGCTGATCTCCTTCTGTTTGTCGATCGTGGGTTTTTGGTCTGCTGGTTTACAAGTTGTAGTGGTGAAATCGGTGTTCCTATCGGCCACAGAGGTGAATTCACTATCAACGGGTTGGGGTATGACGGCCCGGATAGTTCCTTCATCCTGCTGTGCTTGCGTTGGAAGGAGTACTACACTTTCCTCTCTTCCAAACCGATCTATCTCGTGGTCAGTATTCGTGCGTGGGTTGTCGTTGGTATCCAAACGTTGATGAAAATGAGAATTATCGAAGAGGCTGGCTAGGAGGCGTCTCGGTAATCTCAATTTCATCGTCTGAATATTCCATCGTTTCGTTGGTGGTAGTGGCAGCGGTTCTTTTTGGTGGTGGGCTTAGGTTATCCGGTGAGGTTGTCGTTGGTTTGCTGAACGGGGTGTGTTGTTTCTGTGGTCTTCCTCGTTTTGAGTCCGTAGTTATCGCTGGTGAGTTGTTCCTGGATCTCGTCACAGGCCCGATTGGTTGGCTCGTTTGCTTCTGTTCTTTGTTGTGTTGTGGTTTTTCTTGGCTGGCGGACTGTTGTTTCATCTGATGGATGTACGCCAACATTTGCTCGATTTTTTCGTCTTTTCGTTTGGTCTCCGCCAGAAGTTTTGCGATCGTTTCGTCCTTCTTCTTCATTGCCAGTTCCAACTCTTTCAGCTTGCTAAGGATCTCATTCGGTTGTGCTGTGGCCTGAGCATAGCTGCCTTTACTTAGATGTTCCGCTCGTTTGCGTGCTTCCGGGAATGTTAGATTGTCGCGGATTTTTATTTTTATGACCTCCATTTCTTTTTTTATACACAGGACATTCGCGGCTTGTTGGTTGGTGATCGCCTTCACAATTCCGACAGTACGCAGTTTCTTTACATTTTTCTTCGCCGTGTTGTTCTTTCGAGCAATTAAAGCATCGCTGAGGACCAGGACATCGAACGCGAGTGTGGCCGTAGTTGAAGCATCCGTAACAAAGCATCGGGTTCGGGAAGTATGGGCGAGTAGGAACGTGAAGCAAACCGATCTTTATGTATTCCGGGTATGTGGTTTTACAGAAGGTCAAGATTAGCGCTGGCGTATTCACTCTCTTCTCAGCTTCCTTTCTTGTAATTCGCTGTACACGAATCACTCCCTGGCTTATAATTTCTTGTAAAACATCCTTCTCTTCCATCTGAATCAGATCGTAGCAGGAAATTACGCATCTGCTTACATTCAGATTCGGATGAGCTTCGACCACTACTTCAGTGCCGTCAATGAGCTGGGTCATTTTCTGCAACTTAGCAACTTGGGCAGGATTCCGAACTCGAAGGGTATACCGTGTCCCTTGAGCTTCGGTATTCGCACCTTCGATTGGACCTCCAGCGACAACCTCTACCGATTTACCGATGATGAACGGGTTTCTAGGCAATGGTACACCGTCTTTGCCGGTTAACTGCAAGAACGTCAATTCGCCGAATTTGTTCGTAGGGTCCATGTACTCTGGTAGTCTTCTTTTGCTTGACCCTCCCGGGTCACCGCTACTAGCGGCCGCCATCTTGGATCACACCACCAGACGTTGGTAAATGCGCTGTGGCACGGTCACCCGATACCAACCCCAAATGGACAAAAAAGGTAACGAAAAGGAAAGATCTTACCTTATTTGCCCCTTCAACGTCGTTTTTTCCGAAGTGTTCCCACAATTTTGGGACACACTGTAGATGTGCAGTGATGAATCTGCTCGCTTACTTGCTTCTACACAGCCTCTAAATAGCAAAACAAGCAAGAAAAAAGCACTTTTCCAATATTGATGTTTTGCCGTTCACACACTTTTGGCCCGCACTGTACCGTACAAATAGCGGTACACACTGTACAGGTATCTCAAATACCACCAAATCCAACTTTAAAAAAAAATTCAATAATTTTTCAAAAACTTTTTACGTTTTTTGCGACTCGAAAAATATCGCCCGTTCAGCACACCGTCACACTCCACCAGTGAGTGAATGCAAGATCGGCCCGGCAACCACGCGGGTAGGCACAGCGATGGCTGTTTGTTTACCTATCGCACCGCGTGGGCAAAACTAAAATTCACTTTTTTCAGCCGTTTCTGAACCGATTTTCACCAAACTTTCACTGTTCACCACTAGAGAAGCACTTCGTTCACGTTTTTGTCGAAAAATAAACCGCGAATATCGCGAAAAACACCGAAAAAACACTGTGTTTAATTCCCGAATGCGCGCTGTTTATACCGTACGGAACGGTGTTTCCAACTCAGATGAATAATAATAATAATAATAATAATAATAATAATAATAATTGTTGTTGTTGTTGTTTATTAAAGACACTTTACACCAGAAGGGTGCATTCGTGTCGGAAAGTTAGTTTCAATTTCGCTTTCACAAACATTAATTTACAATACAGATTTTTCAAATTTTTTTATACAGATTTGTTTCCTTGAGGAAGTTTAGCAAATTCTCTTCGTTGTCTCTGTTGTTGCATAAAGTCATTCGTAGACTCGTCGATTCAATATCGTTCTTCTTCCTGGCTTCGTCGTACCTCTTACAGTGGAGGATCACATGACGGACGTCAGTAGTTACCCCGCAGCTGTCGCAAACCGGTGGGGCTTCTTTTTTCAGCAGGAATTCGTGCGTCAATCGGGTATGCCCTATTCGCAAGCGCGTTAGCACTCGTTGGTCGGCCGAATTCTCGCGGTCAGTCCACTTTGTTGTGTTGAATTTTACTTCGCGCAGTTTCACCTCGGTGGACGCTGACCACCGCTGGTACCATCGATTTCGGATAGTTGTTTTGATTTGAATAACGGCATCTGCTCCGGGAACGGATATTTCCAATGGGGGAACGCCCCTGGCTTCTCCTGCAAGTCGGTCTGCCTCTTCGTTACCGCGGATGCCAGTATGACCTGGAATCCAGCACAGATTGATTAGACGGTTCCGAAGCATGTTTTCAATCTGTTGGATCCACGGGTGCTGGGATGTGCCGGCTTCGATTGCTGATAAACAGCTAGCCGAATCTGACATGATCAGCAAATCGCTAGACGTGTGGTATGCTGTTAGCGCTGTTTTTATTGCAAATGCCTCGGCTGAGAAGACGCTGCATTGCTGTGGAAGACCTATCGACTGTTGATAGTGTTCTCCGAAAACTCCCGCGCCGACAGCGATATCGTCTTTCGACCCATCTGTGTAAACGACTGTTGAGCGGCTGAAACGTTCTGTCAGTAGCTCCTGAACGACTGGACGGACAGTATCCGAAGGATCTCCGGCTTTTACGCGTTTCTTGATGTCCCACACGATCTGGGGTTTGGCTTCGTACCACTTCCGAGTAGTTAACCGCGTGCGGGAGCAGATATTTGGAAGAGGCGTTCCGACCATCTCCATCAAACAACTGGAAGCTCGATGTACCAAGGGAAGAGCAGCATTATCCCTACTATTCTCTAACATACGGATAGCCAATCGTGCGATGTTTTGGAGGACAAGCAGATCGAACGGCAAAGTACCTGCTTCAGCCATAATGGCTAGAATTGGACTCGTGACGTATGCACCAGATGAAAACCTTACCATCCTGTTGTATGTAGGTGCGAGCGTTTGGACGACGGCATCTCCTCCTCTGCTTACGAGCCCCATGCCGTATAGTAACCGAGAGGTGACAATTGCTGACCCGATTTGAAGTAAAGAAGCGCGTTGACCACGGGGTAGCTTGGCGCCGATCATCTTCAAGATACGCAGCCTGGATTCGCACGTCTTCTTCGTCATTTTGCAATGCGCTTTAAAGTTGAGCGATCGGTCGAGAGTAACACCGAGGGTTCTCAGCAGCGTTTGTGTCGGAACGGCTACACCATCTACCTTTATCGCCTGCATGGGTTCACGGCGTACGTTAGGGCTGCAATAGAAGATGCTGGATTTCGTTGCAGATATCGTAAATCCAACACTTCTCGACCATTTATCGACGGCTTTCACTGCGGCCTGAAGTTTTCGGTGGAGCGACTGGTCTTTCTTCCCCCATACAAGGAGCAGGATATCGTCGGCGTACAGCAACACTTGTACGGAATTCGGAACGACACGGAAGATGGGTTGGATAGCCACGAGAAATAGTGTAACAGAGAGCACTGAGCCCTGTGGTACACCGTTTTCCAGCGGATGCGCTGGCGACAAATGCCCCTCTACGTTGACCTGGAACGTTCTCTCTGCCAGAAAGCTGTTGACAATGTTTATCATCCTTCCGCGTATTTGCCATTTCTGTAGTGTTCGTAGTATGCCATATCTCCAGGTGGTGTCGTATGCCTTAGCCAAGTCTAGCGACGCTATCAGACAGTGCTCGTCACGGTCGGGTAATGACCTCTCCAACTCCGCAAAGTATGTGTCAGTACCCCGACCAGATCTGAAGGCATGTTGTCGTTTGTCGAGACGCCCGTTCGACTCTAGTTCGGTGGTTAACCGTCGGTTGACAATTCGCTCGAACACCTTCGCCATACAGCTAGTTAACGTGATTGGACGGAATGCAGCTGGACCCGCGTCATCCGAGCTTGGCTTTGGAATTGGTACGATGATTCCGGTTCGCCAACAGGGTGGGAATACGCCACTGCGCCAGATTCTGTTGAAAAGTTCCAACATGGCAGTTTTCACAGACAATGGCAGTCGCTGAAGCATTGGATAGCCGATGCAGTCCGGTCCTGAAGAGCCACTTCTTCGTCTGTCGAGTGCCCACAGCAATTCATTCAGGGTGAAGTCCGAATTGTAGATATCATCGCTATCTGGCGAGAAGTTTATGCGGTTTCGTTCGGCCTTTTCTTTCTCCCTCTGGAACAACGACGAATAGCTGGAGGTTGCGGATCTTTCGCTGTAGTGTTGCGCCAGTTCTTCAGCTATTTCTTCTGGCTTATCCGTGTAACCATTGGACCGCTTGATGACAGTTGGGCGGTGTTGGCGTTTCCCTCTCAACGTGTTCACTGTCTGCCACATCTCCGACGTAGTTGAACTTGGAGATATCTTCGCGATGAAGTCTTCCCATGATTTTTTCTTGGCGTCATGGATAGACTTTCTTGCTGCTGCCCGTGATTCCTGGAAGCTTTTCAGTGCATCCACTTTTCGTGGGTCCTCTGCTGGTATACGCTTCAGTGCTCTAAGTGCTTTTCTCCGATTTTTGATAGCTGCTTTCACCTCCGGACACCACCACGGAACCGCTTTGGGACCGACTCTGCCGGTATTGCGAGGTATCGCGGTGTTTGCTGCTCTAATCAACCGGTCAACGAAACAGTCGATTGATATTTCGACGCCCGGTCGAATAGCGTTGGCGGCCAATCGCTCGTAGGTTGTCCAATCTGCTTGGTCGTAAATCCATTTCTGTCTTTTCGTTGGGATAGTCGACAGTCCGGGAATGGAAACGAGAATGGGAAAGTGATCACTGCTGTGGGTGTCCGGAAGTGTTCGCCAAACAAATTTCGAAGCCACCGATTCGGAGCAGATCGAGAGGTCAATAGCCGAAGTGATACCGGTAGCTGGATCAATCCGAGTGTGCGAGCCGTCGTTGAGGATGAGTAATCGTTCCGATAGCGTTTTTTCGGCGATGAAGTGGCCTAGTGCGGTAGATTTCGTAGAACCCCAGCAAATATGGTGCGCGTTAAAGTCGCCTAGTACCAGCACTGGACGTGGAAGCTTTTCGAGGAAGTCACCCAGCTGTTCTTGGCACTGTTGAGTATTGGGAGGGACGTAGATCGACACCACCGTCATTTGCTGTGGCAGTTGGATCCGAACTGCGATAGCTTGTATACTGTCGTCGATATCAATTCGTTCGAATGGAACACCATCCCGAATGGCAAGACCTACTCCTTGTTGCCAGTATCGACAACTCCCAGTTTTCAGCAAAAGAGTGTAGTTGTTGCCGATGAAATCTGCTGCGACTACTCGGTTGTCAACTTTTGTTTCCTGAAGCGCTATCAGGCTCGGTCCGTACTCGCAGATCAGCTGTTTAAGCTCGCTGATGTTGGTTCGCAGGCCCCGAATGTTCCATTGAAGGGCGAAGCATCTGCTGTCTCGATTGGCGAAAGTCGCTGACGAAGACGATGTTGATGGCGAAGGTGATTGCCTGCGGGTTCTCGCCGGTGTGCTTCGTTGGTACTGGGACGTGGTTGCGCTGATTTCAACCGGGATATCGGTGCTCTGATGCTTCTGCTGTTGTTGCGGTGTATCTTCGCCGGCGGAAAGCCAGGAGGAGAATTGCGAGGACTGTATATCTGGGAAGTAGGGACAGTCCTCTTCCCCCCGGTCGATCCCTTCATGATGAAGTGGGGAAGCTACTTTCTTCTCTTCTTCCCCAAACCGGTTACTCGTTCGATGCATGCTGGTCATATCTGTAACGGGATAAACCGCAACAGAATCCGTTCGTGAGCGAGGTGGAATAGGACTGACCTGTGGGCCGTCTAGCCCCACAGTGCCAGCCGCTGTCGAAACTACTACACGATTACTTCCAGAATTGCCGACAGCGACCGGCACTGGGGAAAGACTTTGTGTAGTTTTCGTTGTCTGCTTCGACGCTACTGTTGTGGTGACAGCTGTTCCATCTCGAAACGGATATCTCGATGGACCTTCTCCGGGCGACAGCGAGTGGTGATGTGGAAGGAGCGTGTCGTCGATGTTGTCAGTCAAACCTGGAAGAACATCAGAACAAGCAGTACCTGCAAGGGGATTGACAATTTCGGAACTGACCTGAGGAAGGTCCAGCCCCACAGTGCCAACCGCTGTCGTACAAACTACACTATTATGCTCACGAACACCGACTGCGGTCGGCACTGGGGATAGACTTTGTGTAGTTCTGCTGATCTCCTTCTGTTCGTCGATCGTGGGTTTTTGGTCTGCTGGTTTACAAGTTGTAGTGGTGAAATCGGTGTTCCTATCGGCCACAGAGGTGAATTCACTATCAACGGGTTGGGGTATGACGGCCCGGATAGTTCCTTCATCCTGCTGTGCTTGCGTTGGAAGGAGTACTACACTTTCCTCTCTTCCAAACCGATCTATCTCGTGGTCAGTATTCGTGCGTGGGTTGTCGTTGGTATCCAAACGTTGTTGAAAATGAAAATTATCGAAGAGGCTGGCTAGGAGGATTCTCGGTAATCTCAATTTCATCGTCTGAATAATCCATGGTTTCGTTGGTGGTAGTGGTAGCGGTTCTTTTTGGTGGTGGGCTCAAGTTATCCGGTGGGGTTGTCGTGGGTTTGCTGAACGGGGTGTGTTGTTTCTGTGGTCTTCCTCGCTTCGAGTCCGTGTTAGTCGCTGGTGAGTTGTTCCTTGATCTTGTTATTGGCCCGGCTGTCTGGTTCGTTGGTTTTTGTTCTTTACTTTGCTGTGGTTTTTCTTGACTAGCGGACTGTTGTTTCATCTGGTGTATGTACGTTATCATTTGTTCGATTTTTTCATCCTTTCTTTTGGCCTCCGCCAGAAGTTTTGCGATCTGCTCATCCTTCCTCTTCATTGTCAGCTCCAGCTCTTTTAGTTTATTAAGAATTTCGCTCGGTTGCGCTGCGGCTTGGGCGTAACTTCCAAGATTTTGCTGTTCAGCTCGTTTGCGCGCTTCCGGGAATGTCAAATTGTCGCGGATTTTTATTTTTATGACCTCTGCTTCCTTTTTGTAATTTGGACATTGGCGGCTTGTTGGTTGGTGATCACCTTTACAATTTAGGCAGAACTGAGCTGCTCGACATTTTTCTTCACCTTGATGTTCTCCAGAGCAATTAGGACAACGTTGCGGGCCAGGACAGCGAACACGAGTATGGCCGTATTTGAAGCAACCATAACAAAGCATCGGGTTTGGGAAGTACGGGCGGGTAGGGACGCGAAGCAAACCGATCTTCATGTATTCCGGGTATGTGGTCTTGCAGAAGGTCAAGATAAGCGCTGGCGTATTCACTCTTTTCTCCTCTTCCTTTCGTGTAATTCGCTGTACACGAATCACACCCTGGCTTATAATTTCTTGTAAAACCTCCTTCTCTTCAAGGTGAATCAGATCGTAGCAGGAAATTACGCATCTGCTTACGTTCAGATTCGGATGGGATTCAACCACAACATCAGTACCGTCAATAAGCTTGGTCATCTTCATTAATTTGGTAACTTGGACTGGGTTCCGAACTCGAAGGGTATACCGTGTCCCTTGAGCTTCGGTATTCGCACCTTCAATTGGGCCTCCAGCGACAACCTCCACCGATTTACCAATGACGAACGGGTTTCTTGGCAAAGGTACACCGTCTTTGCCTGTCAGCTGCAGGAACGTCAATTCGCCGAATTTGTTCGTCGGATCCATGTATACCGGCAATCTTCTTTGACTTGACCCTCCCGGATCACCGCTACTAGCGGCCGCCATCTTGGATTACGCCACCAGACGTTGGAAACTGCTATGTGGCACGGTCACCCGATACCAACCCCAAATGGACAAAAAAGGTGAAGAAAAGGAAAGATCTTACCTTATTTGCCCCTTCAACGTCGGCTTTTTCGAAGCGTTCCCACAACTTTGGGACACACTGTAGATGCGCAGTGGTGAATCTGTTCGCTTGCTTGCTTCTACACAGCCTCTAAATAGCAAAACAAGCAAGAAAAACGCACTTTTCCAATTTTTATTTTTTGCCGTTCATACACTTTTGGCCCGCACTGTACCGTACAAATATCGGTATACACTGTACTGGTATCTCAAATACCACCAAATCCAACGTTAAAAAAAATTCAATAATTTTTCAAAAACTTTTTACGTTTTTTGCGACTCAAAAATATCGTCCGTTCAGCACACCGTCACACTCCACCAGCGAGTGAATGCAAGATCGGCCCGGCAACCACGCGGGTAGGCACAGCGATGGCTGTTTGTTTACCTATTGCACCGCGTGGGCAAAACTAAAATTCACTTTTTTCAGCCGTTTCTGAACCGATTTTCACCAAACTTTCACTGTTCACCACTAGAGAAGCACTTCGTTCACCTTTTTGTCGAAAAATAAACCGCGAATATCGCGAAAAACATCGAAAAAACACTGTGTTTAATTCCCGAATGCGCGCTGTTTATACCGTACGGAACGGTGTTTCCAACTCAGATGAATAATAATAATAATAATTGTTGTTGTTGTTGTTGTTGTTGTTGTTTATTAATGACACTTTACACCAGAAGGGTGCATTCGTGTCGGAAAGTTAGTTTCAATTTCGCTTTCACAAACATTAATTTACAATACAGATTTTTCAAATTTGTTTATACAGATTTGTTTCCTTGAGGAAGTTTAGCAATTTCTCTTCGTTGTCTCTGTTGTTGCATAAAGTCACTCGTAGACTCGTCGATTCAATATCGTTCTTCTTCCTGGCTTCGTCGTACCTCCTACAGTGGAGGATCACATGACGGACGTCAGTAGTTACCCCGCAGCTGTCGCAAACCGGTGGGGATTCTTTTTTCAGCAGGAATTCGTGCGTCAATCGGGTGTGCCCTATTCGCAATCGCGTTAGCACTCGTTGGTCGGCCGAATTCTCGCGGTCAGTCCACTTTGTTGTGTTGAATTTGACTTCGCGTAGTTTCACCTCGGTGGACGCTGACCACCGCTGGTACCATCGATTTCGGATAGTTGTTTTGATTTGACTAACGGCATCTGCTCCGGGAACGGATATATCCAATGGGGGAACGCCCCTGGCTTCTCCTGCAAGTCGGTCTGCTTCTTCGTTACCGCGGATGCCAGTGTGACCTGGGATCCAGCAAAGATTGATTGGACGGTTCCGAAGCATGTTTTCAATCTGTTGGATCCACGGGTGCTGGGATGTGCCGGCTTCGATTGCTGATAAACAGCTAGCCGAATCTGACATGATCAGCAAATCGCTAGACGTGTGGTATGCTGTTAGCGCTGTTTTTATTGCAAATGCCTCGGCTGAGAAGACGCTGCATTGCTGTGGAAGACCTAGCGACTGTTGATAGTGTTCTCCGAAAACTCCCGCGCCGACAGCGATATCGTCTTTCGACCCATCTGTGTAGACGACTGTTGATCGGCTGAAACGTTCTGTCAGTAGCTCCTGGACGACTGGACGGACAGTATCCGAAGGATCTCCGGCTTTTACGCGTTTTTTGATGTCCCACACGATCTGGGGTCTGGCTTCGTACCACTTCCGAGTAGTTAACCGCGTGCGGGAGCAGATATTTGGAAGAGGCGTTCCGACCATCTCCATCAAACAACTGGAAGCTCGATGTACCAAGGGAAGAGCAGCATTATCCCTATTATTCTCTAACATACGGATAGCCAATCGTGCGATGGTTTGGAGGACAAGCAGATCGAACGGCAAAGTACCTGCTTCAGCCATAATGGCTAGAATTGGACTCGTGACGTATGCACCAGATGAAAACCTTACCATCCTGTTGTATGTAGGTGCGAGCGTTTGGACGACGGCATCTCCTCCTCTGCTTACGAGCCCCATGCCGTATAGTAACCGAGAGGTGACAATTGCTGACCCGATTTGCAGTAAAGAAGCGCGTTGACCACGGGGTAGCTTGGCACCGATCATCTTCAAGATACGCAGCCTGGATTCACACGTCTTCTTCGTCATTTTGCAATGCGCTTTAAAGTTGAGCGATCGGTCGAGAGTAACACCGAGGGTTCTCAGCAGCGTTTGTGTCGGTACGGCTACACCATCTACCTTTATCGCCTGCATGGGTTCACGGCGCACGTTAGGGCTGCAATAGAAGATGCTGGATTTCGTTGCAGATATCGTAAATCCAACACTTCTCGACCATTTATCGACGGCTTTTACTGCGGCCTGAAGTTTCCGAAGGAGCGACTGTTCTTTCTTTCCCCACACAAGAAGCAGAATATCATCGGCGTACAGCAACACTTGTACAGAGTTCGGAACCACGCGGAAGATGGGTTGGATAGCCACGAGAAATAGTGTCACAGAGAGCACTGAGCCCTGCGGCACACCATTTTCCAGCGGATGTGCTGGCGACAAATGCCCCTCTACGTTGACCTGGAACGTTCTCTCTGCCAGAAAACTGTTGACAATGTTTATCATTCTTCCACGTATTTGCCATTTCTGCAGTGTTCGTAGGATGCCATATCTCCAGGTGGTGTCGTATGCCTTAGCCAAGTCTAGCGACGCTATCAGACAGTGCTCGTCACGGTCGGGTAATGACCTCTCCAACTCCGCAAAGTATGTGTCAGTACCCCGACCAGATCTGAAGGCATGTTGTCGTTTGTCGAGACGCCCGTTCGACTCTAGTTCGGTGGTTAACCGTCGGTTGACAATTCGTTCGAACACCTTCGCCATACAACTAGTTAACGTGATTGGACGGAATGCAGCTGGACCCGCGTCATCCGAGCTTGGCTTTGGAATTGGTACGATGATTCCGGTTCGCCAACAGGGTGGGAATACGCCACTGCGCCATATTCTGTTGAAAAGTTCCAACATGGCAGTTTTCACAGACAATGGCAGTCGCTGAAGCATTGGATAGCCGATGCAGTCCGGTCCTGAAGAGCCACTTCTTCCTCTGTCGAGTGCCCACAGCAATTCATTCAGGGTGAAGTCCGAATTGTAAATATCATCGCTATCTGGCGAGAAGTTTATGCGGTTTCGTTCGGCCTTTTCTTTCTCCCTCTGGAACAACGGCGAATAGCTGGAGGTTGCGGATCTTTCGCTGTAGTGTTGCGCCAGTTCTTCAGCTATTTCTTCTGGCTTATCCGTGTAACCATCGGACCGCTTGATGACAGTTGGGCGGTGTTGGCGTTTCCCTCTCAACGTGTTCACTGTCTGCCACATCTCCGACGTAGTTGAACTTGGAGATATCTTCGCAACGAAGTCTTCCCATGATTTTTTCTTGGCGTCATGGATAGACTTTCTTGCTGCTGCCCGTGATTCCTGGAAGCTTTTCAGTGCATCCACTTTTCGTGGGTCCTCTGCTGGTATACGCTTCAGTGCTCTAAGTGCTTTTCTCCGATTTTTGATAGCTGCTTTCACCTCCGGACACCACCACGGAACCGCTTTGGGACCGACTCTGCCGGTAGTGCGAGGTATCGCGGTGTTTGCTGCTCTAATCAACCGGTCAACGAAACAGTCGATTGATATTTCGACGCCCGGTCGAATAGCGTTGGCGGCCAATCGCTCGTAGGTTGTCCAATCTGCTTGGTCGTAAATCCATTTCTGTCTTTTCGTTGGGATAGTCGACAGTCCGGGAATGGAAACGAGAATGGGAAAGTGATCACTGCTGTGGGTGTCCGGAAGTGTTCGCCAAACAAATTTCGAAGCCACCGATTCGGAGCAGATCGAGAGGTCAATAGCCGAAGTGATACCGGTAGCTGGGTCAATCCGAGTGTGCGAGCCGTCGTTGAGGATGAGTAATCGTTCCGATAGCGTTTTTTCGGCGATGAAGTGGCCTAGTGCGGTAGATTTCGTAGAACCCCAGCAAATATGGTGCGCGTTAAAGTCGCCTAGTACCAGCACTGGACGTGGAAGGACGAGGGACGTAGATCGACACCACCGTCATTTGCTGTGGCAGTTGGATCCGAACTGCGATAGCTTGTATACTGTCGTCGATATCAATTCGTTCGAATGGAACACCATCCCGAATGGCAAGACCTACTCCTTGTTGCCAGTATCGACAACTCCCAGTTTTGACATTAAAAATGTCTTACTCCACTATCTGGGGCTAGGTGTCATTCTAAAATCTAAACTATCTCCCATGTAACGAAACTATGTAAGGTTTGCACGCTTATAACTCCGATATTACTAGATGGATTTTAATCATTCATACACCAACCGATTCAGAAACACCTAACTTAAATATTGGTAATAATTTAATATCTCCCCAATAAAAGTAGACTTTTGGAAATTGGTAAAATTAAAAAGTTCACGAAAAACGGGAAAATTACCATTCGTGAGGCAGATTTCTCAGACACAGCCGTCAAAAGAGGGCAGCTTAGTGACTCAATGAAAGACGAAAAGTCATAAATAGAAGCGACGCATGTCCGTTTAAATCAGTTGTTGCTCTTGTCTCATACGAACAACATCGTCTCCGGGCGATGCAATAAGCGCTATCGATTTTCGGCAACGTTGGCATTTGCACACACTCGCACCTATGTGACTAAACCATATACGGTTAGTTTATAAATAGAGGTGACGCGTACCCGTTTGAATCAGTTTTTGTTCTTATGTCGAACGGGTAAGATCATGGCTGCAGCGTGTGGGCACTACAATAAGCGGTAGACGCTATGCATTTTCGGCAGCGGTGGCCGTGTGCGGATTTTTCGGGTACCAGCACGGTGTCACAGAATGATTTGCAAAGTGGGTGGGTGGGGTGGTTTGGATTTAATTCAATACGGTGTGTGCTGCTTAAGAGTGTTGCGTTTGAATAAAATATATTTATTTTTATGCATGCGTGTGCGTTGTAACTTGTTAATCCATGTTTACGGCACATTGTAGCTGCCTAGGGTAAAGAGCCTATTGGTTTTCATATGTTTCATATTTTGGTTATATGTTTTTTATCAGTAAGGCATCTGGCAACGTGCTTCTGTAGTTATTGCACTGTTCAGCAGCGTAGTATTTTATATAGGGGAGTACACTCAGGTTTTATTACGCGGTATTTTTTACGCGAATTTTGAAATTTCCGCGGTTTTCATTTACGCGTTTTTTTTTTAAATTTAGGCGGTTTTCATTTGCACGGCCTGTATCCCCTGCGTAAAAAACCTGAGAGTAATTGCATCGGAAACAATCACATTCCCAGCAGAACTTTTTGTTTTCTAATTTCAAACACTTTTGTTTCGTACTGTACACAACGGAAAATTTTGAAACAGAACTTACCGTCCCAGCAGCAGTTTAGGCGGGTGTTCTTTTTCGATTCAAATTCAAGCCATGTCTTAATCGTTACTGGACTTAAAATTGTTTTCCCAGTTTATCCAGTCAGAGTATCTGTCCTGCCCTATGTATTTAAAACACAGTTCTAATTGCGTTTTAAAGTATACAACAAATAGAACGGTTGGGTATACTAATTTAAATTTTAAAATAAATCTGTTTGAAATTATGCAACAAACCGCTGTACTGAAGATATAATTATGTCAGTCCTATTACCACATAAAACACCTATATAACATAAAACGCTGCAGAATTGGTTTAATAATACAATGTTTACACTACAGAGTTATAACACGTTTTAATAATTAGCAACAAGAGAAAATGTCACCAAGATAGCATAAAACCCGTTTTAACTGGTAGTGCGAACGTTGCATAACAATGTAATTTATCAAATAATTTAATTTTTTTCACCGCTAATCGATCAAGAAATATTTAACCTTAAGATTGTTTACTTAAGTTCATTAATACATTATTGAAAATTTAAATGGAAAATGAAATTTCATATTTCATGAAGATCCTGTATATTTCCGTTGCTGGGCGTGGGCTTCCTCGTCACGGTTCTAAATATGGAACTTTTCTTTTAAATATATTTTCTGGACAGACCAGCCTATTTTTACTAGATGGATTAGCCAAATAATGCCAATTACCTAGTGAGATACTTGATTAATTAATAGATTACCGTTAAAAGACCTTCAATAAATTATGTTTTAATGGGGAGGGTATATAGCAAATTGTAACATAAAAAACAGGCGAGTGAGCAAGAACTTGAGTCGATATGTGTGATAGATAAAATACATTTGCACGCTCTTGAAAAAAGCTACATTTTTAATGTCACCGTGGTCGTGTCCTGTACACAACCCTTTAATTTTTTAGCAAAAGAGTGTAGTTGTTGCCGATGAAATCTGCTGCGACTACTCGGTTGTCAACTTTTGTTTCCTGAAGCGCTATCAGGCTCGGTCCGTACTCGCAGATCAGCTGTTTAAGCTCGCTGATATTGGTTCGCAGGCCCCGAATGTTCCATTGAAGGGCGAAGCATCTGCTGTCTCGATTGGCGAAAGTCGCTGACGAAGACGATGTTGATAGCGAAGGTGATTGTCTGCGGGTTCTCGCCGGTGTGTTCCGTTGGTACCGGGACGTGGTTGCGCTGATTTCAACCGGGATATCGGTGCTATGATGCTTCAGCTCTTCTTGCGGTGTATCTTCGCCGGCGGAAAGCCAGGAGGAGAATTGCGAGGACTGTATATCTGGGAAGTAGGGACAGTCCTCTTCCCCCCGGTCGATCCCTTCATGATGAAGTGGGGAAGCTACTTTCTTCTCTTCTTCCCCAAACCGGTTACTGCTGGTCGCATCTGTAACGGTAGAAGCCGCAACAGAATTCGTTCGGAGATAAATTGAAGATGGACTGACCTGTGGGACGTCTAGCCCCACAGTGCCAGCCGCTGTCGAAACTACTACACGATTACTTCCAGAATTGCCGACAGCGACCGGCACTGGGGAAAGACTTTGTGTAGTTTTCGTTATTACAGCTGTTCTATCTCGAAGTGATGATCTCGATGGGCCTTCTCCGGGCGATAGCAAGTGGTGATGTGGAAGGAGCGTATCGTCGATGTTGTCCTTCAAACCTGAAAGAACATCAAAACAAGCAGTACCTGCGAGGGGATTGACAACTTCGGAACTGACCTGGGGAAGGTCCAGCCCCACAGTGCCAACCGCTGTCGTACTAACTACACTATTATGTTCACGAACACCGACTGCGGTCGGCACTGGGGATAGACTTTGTGTAGTTATGCTCGTTTTCTCGTAGATGACGATCGGGTTGCTCTGGTTTGTAGATTTGTTAGTTGAAGTGGTAAAATCGGTGTTCCTAGCGGCCACAGAGGTGAATTCACTATCAACGGGTTGGGGTATGAGGGCCCGGATAGTTTCTTCATCCTGCTGTACTTGCGTTGGAAGGAGTACTACACTTTCCTCTCTTCCAAACCGATCCATCTCGTGGTCAGTATTCGTGCGTGGGTTTTCGTTGGTATCCAAACGTTGATGAAAATGAGAATTATCGAAGAGGCTGGCTAGGAGGCGTCTCGGTAATCTCAATTTCATCGTCTGAATATTCCATCGTTTCGTTGGTGGTAGTGGCAGCGGTTCTTTTTGGCGGTGGGCTTAAATTATCCGGTGAGGTTGTCGTTGGTTTGCTGAAAGGGGTGTGTTGTTTCTGTGGTCTTCCTCGTTTTGAGTCCGTATTTATCGCTGGTGAGTTGTTCCTGGATCGTGTTATTGGCCCGGCCGTCTGATTCGTTGGTTTTTGTTCTTTACTGTGCTGTGGTTTTTCTTGGCTGGCGGAATGTTGTTTGATGTACGCCATCATTTGCTCAATTTTCTCGTCCTTGCGTTTGTTCTCTGCCAGAAGTTTAACGATCTGCGCATCCTTCTTTTTCATTGTCTGCTCCAGTTCTTTCAATTTATTCAGGATCTCGTTCGGTTGCGCTGCAGCCTGGGCGTAACTTCCAAGATTTTGCTGTTCAGCTCGTTTGCGCGCTTCCGGGAATGTCAAATTGTCGCGGATTTTTATTTTTATGACCTCTACTTCCTTTTTGTAATTTGGACATTGGCGGCTTGTTGGTTGGTGATCACCTTTACAATTTAGGCAGAACTGGGCTGCTCGACATTTTTCTTCACCTTGATGTTCTCCAGAGCAATTAGGACAACGTTGCGAGCCAGGACAGCGAACACGAGTATGACCGTATTTGAAGCATCCATAACAAAGCATCGGGTTTGGGAAGTACGGGCGGGTAGGGACGCGAAGCAAACCGATCTTCATGTATTCCGGGTAGGTGGTCTTGCAGAAGGTCAAGATAAGCGCTGGCGTATTCACTCTTTTCTCCTCTTCCTTTCGTGTAATTCGCTGTACACGAATCACACCCTAGCTTATAATTTCTTGTAAAACCTCCTTCTCTTCAAGGTGAATCAGATCGTAGCACGAAATAACACATCTGCTTACGTTCAGATTCGGATGGGATTCAACCACAACATCAGTACCATCAATGAGCTTGGTCATCTTCATTAGTTTGGTAACTTGGACTGGGTTCCGAACTCGAAGGGTATACCGTGTCCCTTGAGCTTCGGTATTCGCACCTTCAATTGGGCCTCCAGCGACAACCTCCACCGATTTACCAATGACGAACGGGTTTCTTGGCAATGGTACGCCGTCTTTACCTGTCAGCTGCAGGAATGTCAGTTCACCAAATTTGTTCGTCGGATCCATAAATTCCGGCAATCTCCTTTGGCTTGACCCTCCCGGATCACCGCTACTAGCGGCCGCCATCTTGTATTACACCACCAGACGTTGGAAACTGCTATGTGGCACGGTCACCCGATACCAACCCCAAATGGACAAAAAAGGTGAAGAAAAGGAAAGATCTTACCTTATTTGCCCCTTCAACGTCGACTTTTTCGAAGTGTTCCAACACTTTTGGGCCACATTGTAGGCAGGCAGAATCGCAACTACCTTTTTTTTCGCTTCTACGTTGCCTTCAATGGATTAAACGTGCAAAAAAATCACTTTTCAATTTTTTCCTTTTTTTGCTGTTTCGACACTTTTGGCACGCACTGTGGCGTCCAATTCGCACTGTACCACACTGTACTACTCTTTTTGGTAGATCAAGAAAGAAAAAAAATATTTTTCTTTTTTTAAAAACTTTTCGTCAGTTTTCCAAACTCGAAAAAAAAACTTGCTTCGAGCCCACCGTCACCGTCACACACGCAGCCGGCACAGCCAGTGAATGAAACTAGCTGGGCGACCGCACTGGTAGCCACAGCGATGGCTGGTTGTTTTGATTTTATTGCCGCGTGGGTAAAACTAAAATCCACTTATTTCAGCCGTTTCTTCACCGATTTTCGTGAAACTTTCACTGTCAGTCACTGAAAAACCACTTCACTCGTGTTTTCGCTCAAAAATAAACCGCGAATATCGCGAAAAACACCGAAAAAACACAGTGTGAAATTTTCGAAAGCGCGTTGTATGTACCGTACGGAACGGTGTTTCCAACTCAGATGAATAATAATGTTGTTGTTGTTGTTGTTGTTTATTAACGACACTTTACACCAAGGAAGGGTGCATTCGTGTCGGAAGAAAAATATTTTACCTGTAAATTTTACAATGCAGTTATCAGTTACAAATCAAAATAAAATTTTATAACATTTTAAATAGGTTAGTTTCCTTGAGAAATTTTACCATACTCTCCTCATTTTTGCTGTCGTTGCGCAGAGCCGCTCGCAGACTAGTCGACTCGATATTGTGCTTTCGTCTAACTTCGTCGTATTTTCTGCAGTGGAGGATCACGTGGCGGACATCTACAATGATCCCACAGCAGTCGCACACTGGTGGTGAGGTTTTCTTTAGCAGAAAGTCGTGTGTTAGCCGGGTATGCCCTATTCGAAGCCGGGTAAGCACTCGCTGTTCGGCCGAATTCTCGCGGTCAGTCCACTTCCCTGTGTCGAACTTAACTTCGCGAAGTTTTACTTCAGTGGACGCAGACCATCGATGGAACCACTGATTTCGGATAGCTGTTTTCATTTGGTTGTTCGCGTCTTCTCCCGGAACGGCTATTCGTAAAGGGGCATTACCCCTGGCTTCTCCAGCGAGGCGGTCTGCCTCTTCGTTGCCATGGATACCAGCATGACCCGGAATCCAGCACAGCTTGATTGGACGGCCTCGTAACATGTTTTCAATCTGCTGAAGCCACGGGTGTTGCGATGTGCCAGCTTCTAATGCCGATAAGCAACTGGCCGAATCAGACATAACCACCAAATCACTGACCGTGTTATGTGTTGCTAACGCTGTTTTGATTGCAAACGCTTCTGCCGAGAAGACACTGCATGGCGAGGGAAGACCAACCGATTGTTGGAAGTATTCTCCATACACTCCCGCACCTACTGCATCATCATCTTTCGAGCCATCCGTGTAGACGATAGTTGAACGGTTGAAACGACCTGCTAGGAGCTCCTGAAAAGCAGGCCGAACAATTTCCTGGGGGTCTCCAGCTTTCACACGTCTCTTTATGTCCCACACGATCTGGGGCTTGGGTTCGTACCATCTTCGTGCAGCTAAACGCGTACGAGTGCAAATATCTGGAAGAGGGATACCGATCACCTCTGTCAGACGTTCGGATGCTCGATGTACCAGTGGGAGATCGGCATTATCCTTGCTTTTTCCCAACGTATGGATGGCCAAGCGGGCTATATTTTGAAGAACGAGTAGGTCGAATGGTAGGGTTCCAGCTTCTGCCATAATGGCTACGATAGGGCTCGTGACGTATGCACCGGATGCAAACCTTACCATCCTGTTGTATGTAGGAGCGAGCGTTTGGATGACGGCATCTCCTCCTCTGCTTACAAGTCCCATACCGTAGAGGAGTCGCGAGGTAACAATTGCGGACCCGATTTGCAGTAAAGAAGCGCGTTGACCACGGGGTAGCTTGGCACCGATCATCTTCAAGATACGCAGCCTGGATTCACACGTCTTCTTCGTCATTTTACAATGCGCTTTAAAGTTGAGTGATCGGTCGAGAGTGACACCGAGAGTTCTCAGCAGCGTTTGTGTCGGAACGGCTACACCATCTACCTTTATCGCCTGCATGGGTTCACGGCGCACGTTAGGGCTGCAATAGAAGATGCTGGATTTCGTTGCAGATATCGTAAATCCAACACTTCTCGACCATTTATCGACGGCTTTTACTGCGGCCTGAAGTTTCCGAAGGAGCGACTGTTCTTTCTTTCCCCACACAAGAAGCAGAATATCATCGGCGTATAGCAACACTTGTACGGAGTTCGGGACCACGCGGAAGATGGGTTGGATAGCCACGAGAAATAGTGTCACGGAGAGCACTGAGCCCTGCGGCACACCATTTTCTAGCGGATGTGCTGGCGACAAATGCCCCTCTACGTCGACTTGGAACGTTCTTTCTGCCAGAAAACTGTTGACCATGTTTATCATCCTTCCGCGTATTTGCCATTTTTGCAGTGTTCGTAGGATGCCATATCTCCAGGTGGTGTCGTACGCCTTGGCCAAGTCTAGCGACGCTATCAGACAGTGCTCGTCCCGGTCGGGTAATGACCTCTCCAACGCCGCAAAGTATGTGTCAGTACCCCGACCAGATCTGAAGGCATGTTGTCGTTTGTCGAGACGCCCGTTCGATTCTAGTTCGGTGGTTAACCGTCGGTTGACAATTCGCTCGAACACCTTCGCCATACAACTAGTTAACGTGATTGGACGGAATGCAGCTGGACCCGCGTCATCCGAGCTTGGCTTTGGAATTGGTACGATGATTCCGGTTCGCCAACAGGGAGGGAATACGCCACTACGCCATATTCTGTTGAAAAGTTCCAACATGGCAGTTTTCACAGACAGTGACAGTCTGGCGAGAAGTTTATGCGGTTTCGTTCGGCCTTTTCTTTCTTCCTCTGGAACAACGACGAATAGCTGGAGGTTGCGGATCTTTCGCTATAGTGTTGCGCCAGTTCTTCAGCTATTTCTTCTGGCTTATCCGTGTAACCATTGGACCGCTTGATGACAGTTGGGCGGTGTTGGCGTTTCCCTCTCAACGTGTTCACTGCCTGCCACATCTCCGACGTAGTTGAACTTGGAGATATCTTCGCGACGAAGTCTTCCCATGATTTTTTCTTGGCTTCATGGATAGACTTTCTCGCTGCTGCCCGTGATTCCTGGAAGCTTTTCAGTGCATCCGCTTTTCGTGGGTCCTCTGCTGGTATACGCTTCAGTGCTCTAAGTGCTTTTCTTCGATTTTTGATTGCTGCTTTCACCTCCGGACACCACCACGGAACCGCTTTGGGACCGACTCTGCCGGTAGTGCGAGGTATCGCGGTGTTTGCTGCTCTAATCAACCGGTCAACGAAACAGTCGATTGATATTTCGACGCCCGGTCGAATAGCGTTGGCGGTGAATCGCTCGTAGGTTGTCCAATCTGCTTGGTCGTAAATCCATTTCTGTCGTTTCGTTGGGATAGTCGACAGTCCGGGAATGGAAACGAGAATGGGAAAGTGATCACTGCTGTGGGTGTCCGGAAGTGTTCGCCAAACAAATTTCGAAGCCACCGATTCTGAGCAGATCGAGAGGTCAATAGCCGAAGTAATACCGGTAGCTGGATCAATCCGAGTGTGCGATCCGTCGTTGAGGATGAGTAATCGTTCCGATAGCGTTTTTTCGGCGATGAAGTGGCCTAGTGCGGTAGATTTCGTAGAACCCCAGCAAATATGGTGCGCGTTAAAGTCGCCTAGTACCAGCACTGGACGTGGAAGCGTTTCGAGGAAGTCACCCAGCTGTTCTTGACACTGTTGAGTATTGGGAGGGACGTAGATCGAGACCACCGTCATTTGTTGTGGCAGTTGGATCCGAACTGCGATAGCCTGTATATTGTCGTCGACATCGATTCGTTCGAAGGGTACACCATCCCGAATGGCAAGACCTACTCCTTGTTGCCAGTATCGACAACTCCCAGTTTTCAGCAATAGAGTGTAGTTGTTGCCGATGAAATCTGCTGCGACTACTCGGTTGTCAACTTTTGTTTCCTGAAGCGCTATCAGGCTCGGTTCGTACTCGCAAATCAGCTGTTTAAGCTCGCTGATGTTGGTTCGCAGGCCCCGGATGTTCCATTGAAGGGCGAAGCATCTGCTGTCTCGATTGGCGAAAGTCGCTGACGAAGACGATGTTGATGGCGAAGGTGATTGCCTGCGAGTTCTTGCCGGTGTGTTTCGTTGGTACCGGGACGTGGTTGCGCTGATTTCAACCGGGATATCGGTGCTCTGATGCTGCTGCTGTTGTTGCGGTGTATCTTCGCCGGCGGAAAGCCAGGAGGAGAATTGCGAGGACTGTATATCTGGGAAGTAGGGACAGTCCTCTTCCCCCCGGTCAATCCCTTCATGATGAAGTGGGGAAGCTACTTTCTTCTCTTCTTCCCCAAACCGGTTACTGCTGGTCGCATCTGTAACGGTAGAAGCCGCAACAGAATTCGTTCGGAGATAAATTGAAGGTGGACTGACCTGTGGGACGTCTAGCCCCACAGTGCCAGCCGCTGTCGAAACTACTACACAATTACTTCCAGAATTGCCGACAGCGACCGGCACTGGGGAAAGACTTTGTGTAGTTTTCGTTGTTACAGCTGTTCTATCTCGAAGTGATGATCTCGATGGGCCTTCTCCGGGCGATAGCAAGTGGTGATGTCGAAGGAGCGTATCGTCGATGTTGTCCTTCAAACCTGAAAGAACATCAAAACAAGCAGTACCTGCGAGGGGATTGACAACTTCGGAACTGACCTGGGGAAGGTCCAGCCCCACAGTGCCAACCGCTGTCGTACAAACTACACTATTATGCTCACGAACACCGACTGCGGTCGGCACTGGGGATAGACTTTGTGTAGTTATGCTCGTTCTCTCGTAGATGACGATCGGGTTGCTCTGGTTTGTAGTTTTGTTAGTTGAAGTGGTAAAATCGGTGTTCCTATCGGCTACAGAGGTGAATTCACTATCAACGGGTTGGGGTATGACGGCCCGGATAGTTCCTTCATCCTGCTGTGCTTGCGTTGGAAGGAGTACTACACTTTCCTCTCTTCCAAACCGATCCATCTCGTAGTCAATATTCGTGCGTGGGTTGTCGTTGGTGTCCAAACGTTGATGAAAATGAGAATTATCGAAGAGGCTGGCTAGGAGGCGTCTCGGTAATCTCAATTTCATCGTCTGAATATTCCATCGTTTCGTTGGTGGTAGTGGCAGCGGTTCTTTTTGGTGGTGGGCTTAAGTTATCCGGTGAGGTTGTCGTTGGTTTGCTGAAAGGGGTGTGTTGTTTCTGTGGTCTTCCTCGTTTTGAGTCCGTATTTATCGCTGGTGAGTTGTTCCTGGATCGTGTTATTGGCCCGGCCGTCTGATTCGTTGGTTTTTGTTCTTTGCTGTGCTGTGGTTTTTCTTGGCTGGCGGAATGTTGTTTGATGTACGCCATCATTTGCTCAATTTTCTCGTCCTTGCGTTTGTTCTCTGCCAGAAGCTTAACGATCTGCTCATCCTTCTTCTTCGTAGTCAGCTCCAACTCTTTCAGTTTATTTAGGATCTCGTTTGATTGCGCTGCAGCCTGGGCGTAACTTCCTTGATTCTGCTGTTCAGCTCGTTTGCGCGCTTCCGGGAATGTCAAATTGTCGCGGATTTTTATTTTGATGACCTCTACTTCTTTTTTGTAATTTGGACATTGGCGGCTTGTTGGTTGGTGATCTCCTTTACAATTTAGGCAAAACTGGGGTGCTCGACATTTTTCTTCGCTTTGATGTTCTCCAGAGCAGTTAGGACAACGTTGCGGGCCAGGACAGCGAACACGCGTATGGCCGTATTTAAAGCAACCATAGCAGAGCATCGGGTTTGGGAAGTACGGGCGAGTTGGGACACGAAGCAAACCGATCTTCATGTATTCCGGGTATGTGGTCTTGCAGAAAGTCAAGATGAGTGCTGGCGTATTCACTCTGTTTTCGGCTTCTTTACGTGTAATTCGCTGCACACGAATCACTCCCTGGCTTAGAATTTCTTGTAAGACTTCCTTTTCTTCCAAGTGAATCAGATCGTAGCAGGAAATTACGCATCTGCTTACGTTCAGATTCGGATGGGATTCAACCACAACATCAGTACCGTCCATGAGCTTGGTCATTTTCATAAGTTTGGCAACTTGGGCTGGGTTCCGAACTCGAAGGGTATACCGTGTCCCCTGAGCTTCGGTATTCGCACCTTCAATTGGACCTCCAGCGGCAACCTCAACCGATTTCCCAATGATAAACGGGTTTCTTGGCAATGGTACACCGTCTTTACCTGTCAGCTGCAGGAATGTCAGTTCACCAAATTTGTTCGTTGGGTCCATGTACTCTGGTAGTCTTCTCGTTCTCGACCCACCCGGATCACCGCTACTAGCGGCCACCATCTTGGATTACACCACCAGACGTTGGAAAATACTCTTTGGCACGGTCACCCGATACCACCCCCAAATAGGCAAAAAAAGAAAGATCCTACCTTAATTGCCCCCTCAACGTCGACGGTTTACGAGTGTTCCCACAATTTTGGGACACACTGTAGGTTCGCAGTGATGAATCTGCTCGCTTACTAGCTTCTACGCAGCCACTAGATAGTAATACGAGCAAGAAAAACGCACTTTGACGATTTTGATTTTTGTGCCGTTCCAACACTTTTGACACGCACTGTACCGTACTAATATTGATACACACTGTATTGGTATCTCAAATACCACCAAATCCAACGTAAAAAAAAATTCAATATTTTTTAAAAACTTTTCACTTTTTTACGGCTTCAAAAATATCCCCCGTTCAGCACACCGTCACACACGCGACCGGCATCCACAGCGAGTGAATGACACGGGCCGGTCGGCCCAGTAGGTAGCACTGCGATGGCTGTTTATTTATGCCTTAGTACCGCGTGGGTAAAAACTAAAAACCACTTAATTTAGCCGTTTCTTCACCGATTTTCACAATTCTTTCAACTTTAATCACTGGAGAATCACTTCACTCAGCTATTTGTCAGTAACTAGACCGCGGATAGCGCGAAAAACACTGAAAAAACACTGTGTTTAATTCCCGTATGCGCGTTGTTGATACCGTACGGAACGGTGTTTCCAACTCAGATGAATAATAATAATAATAATAATAATAATAATAATAATAATAATAATAATAATAATAATAATAATAATAATAATAATAATAATAATAATAATAATAATAATAATAATAATAATAATAATAATAATAATAATAATAATAATAATAATAATAATAATAATAATAATAATAATAATAATAATATAAAATAATAATAATTGTTCTGTGTCGTTATTTTCCTTACCCCTAACCTTATCACTTCCCCAATCCCCATCAGGAAATGATGAAAAGACGATTCTTGGCAAGGCACAAACCTCCGATCAACATGGGGAGCGTGCCATTTGAGCCAGAAGCTACTGATTCTTGATTCCCCCATCGAAGCACTGTGGTCGGAAACGCCAAAAACGCGAACTTAGAGACAAAACCATCGAATATATTCACAGGGTGACTTTGGAGGAACTGTTCGTATGAATGTTCCCTACAATCTGATAAAAATTTAAATTAGTCATGGCTTACTATGTTCGAACTAAAACAATAACCTTTATAATCTGAAAAGGTAGAAAGTTGGCGTCTTCGACAAAGTTTTAGAATTGCTCGTAGTGAAGAATTTTGTTGAAGAACCTGAACTTATAGGACTAAAGGTTATCGATTTATAAGGCGTTTTCTATGACAACCCCCTGAAATCTAGTTTTTTTAAATATAACTTTTTCCATTGTGACTTTTCGTGCTAACGATGGTCTCGAAAAATGCATAAGTATTAAAACCACATAATATTGTTGAAGACTATATGTAAAAATGTATGCATATGTTTCAAAGTTATTGAAGATTTTTACAATTTTTAAACACCAACTTCGACTACGTATAAGAATGGAAGGTGCAAACCAAAATGCACGAAACGGGCATTTTTTTCAGTGTGTTTTCACACTATGCACAATAAAGATAACGATGTTTGGTCTGTGGCACTTTCGAAACCTATGAATAGGGTAATAATAATAAATAATACTTTACCATGTTTTCTGACTTTTTCCATACAAAAATCAACAAAAGAATTTTTTTAATTTTTTTCATAGCATTTAGTAATTAATGGCATAACATTCTTTTGTAAGCATTAAATTCATTATGACATGTGTATTTGAGTATATATCAGTTTGGAATTCAACGAATTACTAAAATTTGCGAAAAAAAATCAAAAATTTTTTTTGCTGAGTTTTGCAAGGAAAAAGGAAAAAAACACGGCGAAGTAACCTTACCCTATTCATGGGGTTCGAGAGTGCCACAGATCAAACCTTCTAACCTATATTGTGCATAGTCTAGACAGTGAAAAAAGGGCCTGTTAGTGCATTTTGGTTTGCACCTTTCTTTCTTATACGTAGTCGAAGTTGGTGTAAAAAAATGTAAAAATCTTTAAAAACATTGAAATTCAACGATATTATGTGGTTTCAATACTTCCACATTTGTCTAGAACATCGTTACCACGAAAAGTCACAATGAAAAGTTATATTAAAAAAACTAGATTTAAGGTGGTTGCCATAGAAAATGCCTTATAAATCGATAACCTTTAGTCCTACAGGTTCTTCAACAAAATTCATCACTACGAGCATTTCTAAAACTTTGTCGAAGACGCCAACTTTCTACCTCGTCAGTTCAAAAAGTTAACTTTTTTAGTTCGATCATAGTAAGCCATGCCTATTTTCAATTTTTTTCAAATTGTAGGGAATATTCGCACGAATAATTCCTCCAAAGACACTCTGTGAATATATTCGATGGTTTGGCCTCTAGTGAATTAAGTTCGCGTTTTCGGCGTTGCTGACCACTGTGCAAGGCCAACAAAAACGGTCCTTTTCAGGACCACCATCATTTTTGTAAAGAGTAATTTGAAATATTCCTCGCCCAAATAACAATTTGTCCGGCAATTCAAATGAGTATCAACATATTTAAAGAACGGGTTCCTTATTTATTCTACATCTCTCCGGTTATGTCGCAGACATTACCCACCCATCTATTCATTTTTTTTATTTAAATTAATAAAAAATTGAAATCAATCCGAAATATTTTTGACATTAAAAATGTCTTACTCCACTATCTGGGGCTAGGTGTCATTCTAAAATCAAAACTATCTCCCATGTAACGAAACTATGTAAGGTTTGCACGCTTATAACTCCGATATTACTAGATGGATTTTCATCATTCATACACGAACCTATTCAGAAACACCTAACTTAAGTATTGGTTATAATTTAATATCTTTGCAATAAAAGTAGTCTTTTGAAAATCGGTAAAATTAAAAATTTCACGAAAAAAGGGAAAATTGCCATTTGTGAGGCAGATTTCTTAGGCAGCGCCATCAATAGGAGGCACCTTAGTGGCTCAACCAAACACGAAAAGTCATAAATAGAAGCGACACGTGTCCGTTTAAATCAGTTGTTGTTCTTATCCCATACGAAATACGAGCAACATCGTCTCCAGGAAAGGCAATAAGCGCTATCGATTTTAGGCAACGTTAGCATTTGCACACACTCGCACCTAAGTGACTAAACTATATACGGTTAGTTTATAAATATAGGTGACGCGTACACGTTTGAATCAGTTTTTGTTCTTATGTCGAACGGGTAAGAACATGGCTGCAGTGTCTGGACACTACAATTAGCAGTAGACGCTATGCATTTTCGGCAGCGGTGGCCGTGTACGGATTTTTCGGGTGCAGCGTCAGAATGATTTGCAAAGTGGGTGAGTTTGATTCAGTTCAATGCGGCAGGATTCGACTTATGTCTTATCCATAGAGTAAGGTGGGGTAAAAGTGCGCGTGGGGCAAAAGTGTGCATAGGACTTTTAGAAGCACACAAACGCTAGAACCTGGCAACTCTGTATGGATTTAGTATATCATTAAGTCAACTAATCGCACATATAAGCATGAATGGTTTGAATATAGTAGCTTGAAATTAAGGGGGAAGTACCATTTTTCGCTGTTTTGATGTAATTTTTTGAATTTTGGGAATAATAAATTGGCTGTTTAAATAAACCAGGATCTATAGAACTACAGTACCCTAAAAATCTTCAACATATGGTTCGTTGCGTTCGTTATATTTGATTTGATGAAAAAAAAATCAGTAATTTTCGTAACAATTTAATAAGTTAAAAAACTGACGGTGGGGTAAAAGTGCGCATAGCATATCCGCCCCAATAAAAAGACGCGAATGAAGCTTTCTATATAAACACTAATTCTTTTATGATTTAAAGAAGGGACCAGCATCTTCAATAACTGTGAGCCCACCGGTCAAATTACGACTGACATGAGCGGTTTAGAAACAAAAGTATCAGCATAACTGATTCCAAGAGAAAATATAGAGCTCCGAAAGCTCAGAGTAATTAAAAAAGAAACAAAAAACTATGAATATGTAAATAAAGATGTATTTCCAATATAAATAGCATATTCGAAAGAATTCTTGTAGTGATCCACCCAACTATGACAAATAATGATGTTACGAGGGGTGACAGTTTGATCATGAACGACATTGTCCAAAAGATGAAACATCCAAGTTTTTTCAACTTAATGGAAAACTGAACAACATCAACCGAGGCAGAGGGAGGGGTACTTTTTAGTTATGAAGAAAGAGTAAGAGGGGATAGGTATCCTAAAATTGATTAGTTTAATTTATGGGCGGTAATAAATCGGCTATTTAATCAGTACGCACTTTTGCCCCGTGCTATGCGCACTCTTGCCCCTACCATGGGGCAAAAGTGCGCATTTGAGTATTCATAAGAAAATAATTATTTCTCGGATTACAAGCAAAACCAAGAGATACCTAGTATTACGTTTTGAAGATGTGTGATGAGAGTATTAATTTGTAATCACGCCGATTTTCTAGTGCTTTTCTACCAATAGTTATTTTACGAAAACTGTTAGGTGCGCACTTTTGCCCCACTTTACTCTACATGGCAAGATGGCACTTTGGTATTCGTAAGATGAATCTTACGTGAGTGGTGTGAGTGATATCAGAATCAATCGACTTGCTTTCGTCATACCGGTCGTTCGGTTCCCATTGAATTGTGTTTACGGCGCTTTGTAGGTGCATAGGGTAAAGAGCCTATTAGTTTTCATTCAATCTATCTATCTATCTATCTATCTATCTATCTATATAAAAGTCAATGTTTGTATGTATATGATTTATAGACTCCCAAACGGCTTAACCGATTGCCGTAAAAATTTATACATAGTAGGCATTCGTTATGGAGCGTGTTTGTGTGCTATTGGTAGAGGATTTTCTGCCCGCTAGATGGCGCTTCGGAACAAATTGTGTTTTACTCCTATTTCGTTGGAAGTCGCAGCAACGCGCGATGGGTATTAGCTAGTCTATATAAAAGTCAATGTTTGTATGTATATGATTTATGGACTCCCAAACGGCTCAACCGTTTGCCGTAAAAATTTATACATAGTAGGCATTTGTTATGGAGCGTGTTTGTGTGCTATTGGTTGGGGGTTATCTGCCCGCCAGATGGCGCTTCGGAACAAATTGTGATTTCCTCCTATTTCGTTGAAAGTCGCAGCAACGCGCGATGGGTATTAGCTAGTTATAAATAAATAAATGTTTCATATTTCGGTCATATGTGATATATATTTCGGTTATATGTTTTTTGTCAGTAAGGCATCTGACAACGTGCTTCTGTAGTTAAAGCACTGTTCAGCAGCGTAGTACGAGAGTACACTCAGGTTTTTTACGCGGATTTTGAAATTTACGTGGTTTTCATTTACGCGGATTTTGAAATTTACGCCGTTTTCATTTATGCGGATTTTGAAATTCACGCGGTTTTCATTTACGCGGTTTCTTGAAATTTACGCGGCCTGTATCCCCCGCGTAAAAACCTGATTGTAATTGCATCGGAAATAATCACATTCCCAGCAGAACTTTTTGTTTTCTAATTTCAAACACTTTTGTTTCGTACTGAACAAAATGGAAAATTCTAAAACAAAACTTACCGTGTTCTTGCGGGTGTTCTTTTTCGATTAAAATTCAAGCCATGTGTTAAGCGTTACTGGACTTAAAATTGTTTTCCCAGTTAATCCAGTCAGAGTATCTGTCCTGCCCTATGTATTTAAAACACAGTTCTAATCACTTTAACGCGAGTATTTCACATTTTCCAAGGCATTTTTCTCGAAGTTTGGAAACCTTGGTGCATCTTGTTCGTTTATTATGACAATTTAAGTGAAAAATTTCTCCCTTGTGTATCCGTTCACCCCATTTTCTCAGAATAACGTTTTTCCATTGCAACTTATTGCACCAAATTTTCAAAGTTTATTTTAAAGCTTAATTTATGGTTTTACATTTCTTACAAAAGAAATGTATAGGATTCGCTCAAACTTTGAAAACTTTTTCCGAAGCCCGGAGGGCCGAGTTTCATATGCCAATCGACTCAGCTCGACAAATTGAGACAATGTCTGTATGTGTGTGTGTGTATGTATGTACAAAATGTCATGTAATTATCTCAGCAATGGCTGAACCGATCTTAATGAAACTAGTTTCAAATGAAAGGCCTAACATTGCCATTTGACACTATTATTTTTGATTTTCGATATGTTGTTTACTTTCTGAGATATGGGCAATTTTGTCACAACACGGCAGGTTTTTTGCAAATAACTTTTAAACAAAGCAATATTGTCTCACAAACTGCACATAAATAGAAAGCTCGTGTACGAGCGGCTGAGATATTAAACATTTTGTATTTTTATTCTTCGCTTACCAATTTTCACTAACTAAAAATGATATTGTTTCATACAGAGTATTACTTTACTGGTGTTTTAGGGGCAAAACTAAACCGATTTTGAATATCGGGGTATGAAAACACATCTACGTAATTCAAGGAATTCGATGTTGACAACAGTTTGTGAATTACCTCTATAATAAATTAACTATTTCTCAAAAATCAATATACAAGTTCACTTCAAAAAAATGTGTTGATAGTGAAACAGCGAGTTCTAGTATTTATCCCTTGGACTAGGCGTTGCGTTCAATCATGCGGTAAATGTTGGATGGTATATCAATACACAGATCAAAAAGTAATTCACCTAGTAGTGAGATAAAAGATTTCTCATATAACTATACTCGCGGCGATGATAAGATCTTCTGCCAATCTGAAATATTTATTCATATCCAAGCCAAATTGTGAAGGTTTGAGAAAACAAAACTATTTTTTGTCTGCTGCTACATCAACTCAAATATAATTCAGTTGTATTCAAAGCCTGTATCTAAACTATAATAAAGGAAATTCATGGCTATATCAGAAAAATATTTGGCTTAATTGGGTAATATGGATGTTTGACGATGAAAATTTTCAAAAGATACATTCCACGTGCGCTATTTAAACTATTCGTATGTCTATTGAATTTTGAATGAAACATATGCTCAAAGACTGAAAGACTGCAGCCAGCAGGATTGGACTTGCCATCAACGTTTCGAAGACAAAATACAGGGAAGGAAGAGGTTCTAGTGACGACAATGTGAACCTCCCATCCCGAGTACGGATTGACGATGACGAAATAGAGATGGTCGACGAATTCATGTATTTGGGCTCACTGGTAACCGAAGACAATGATAACAGCAGAGAAATTCACAGACGGATCTTGGCGGGAAATCGTGCCTACTTTGGACTCCGGAGGACGCTCCGGTCGAACAAAATTCGCCGCCGCACGAAGTTGATTATCTACAAGACGCTGATTAGATCGATGGTCCTCTACGGCCACGAGACCTGGACTATGCTCGTGGAGGACCAACGCGCCCTTGGAGTTTTCGAACGAAAGCTGTAGCGTACCATCTATGGTGGCGGGCTGATGGAAGAGGAACGTGGCGCAGGCGAATGAACCATGACCCGGTGAAGATGGTTCTTGAGGGCGATCCTACAGGAACAAGAAGACGGGGCGCACAGCGAGCACGGTGGATCGACCAGATAGAGGACGACCTGCGGACCCTTCGAAGATTGCGAGGCTGGCGACAAGCAGCAATGGACCGAGTGGAGTGGGGACGGCTTTTGCATACAGCAAGAAACAAAAAGGCTCTAGCCTGAACGGCAAGGTAAGTATATGCCCAAATATGTCATGTGAAAACTAAGAACAACTTTTTTGTAATGACATTATTGAAAATGAACATTCGTTGTATTGGTACGAACTTTTATGAAAAATAACGGGTCAAAGACCAAAAATATCCACAAATTAGATCCAGAAAAAGAAGTCTTCCACAGTACCCATTATCGATGGGGAATGCAACTACAATGTGTCTTCTAACTTATCGTCGTCCATATTTGCATATACTGAGTAGTTTGAACCATTTCTTTTTCACAGTATTGGTTTGTATAGGTCTTATTTATCCATATTTCCTGCACGAGAATTCCGAACGAAACAATATGCAAGCTATAAGGATGAATGGAAAGAGACTGCATTGCAATCAACTGAATGCATGGCTTTTATGCTATCGACATAGCCTAGACATTTCACACTATTAACTTCAATGCAAATAAAAACTTTGAAATATCTACCTGTCTCATTCACGAATCGCATTCTCCCTCTGTCGTTCTCTGTTCAAGGGGCTTGAAAGCACATGAAAGCACCGCGTTAAAATACTGGACCAGTAAATTCTGTTCTGCACATAAATCTTTTTTCGGGAATATGTGACCAAAAAGTAAACTTCAAATTCCAAAGCAAATTGAACGTTCCAGGTTCCTGATAACTAATTAAAGTCCAACAATAAAGTAGAAACATCAGATAATCTTAAAATGACGCCGTCAAGTAAAGAAGCATGAAAACGAAAAGAATAAAACCAAAAAAGACGGAAGCCCTAGAAAGTCCATTGTATATTTATTAGCCTTTTCTCAGAAGATGGGATTTTGAAAAACATTTCAAAACTTTCTGATGCAATGGTTCTCAAATTCGTGCAATCCGGTTTATTCATTTTCTTTATTCCAAAATGTTTTTTTAAATATATGATCATTTCATTTTAATCTATTATTTCATTCAGCATATTTTTATTCGATTTGTTCATCTGCGTCATTTTACTTATTTTATTCGTTTCATTCTTTGGATTCACTCTGATCAGTTTAGTTTTTTTGTGCATTTTACTCATATTATTCATTTAACTTATTTTATTCATTGTTTTCATTGCCTGCATTCTATTCAATTTTTCCAGTTTATTCATTTTGTTCAGTTTCTTCATTTTAATAATCTGACTACTTTTTCAGTTTTAATCATTTCATCCAAATAGTTTATTTGATACAATTAAATTTAAAGAATATTATTTTATAACCTTTTACCATCGTTTAATTTTTCATTTTAATCAATGCATTTTCTGCTCATTTTCTTCTTTTTATTCATTTTATCACTTCAGCTCATTTTGTTTATTTGATTCCTTTGTTTTATTTATGCATTTCATTTATTTTTTACTTTTTTCATTTTGTTCATCCATTCATTTTATTCATTTGATCCATTTGATTCATTTGATTCATTGTATTCACTGGATGAATTAAATCAATTTGATTCATTTGATTAATTTGATTCATTTGATTCATTTTATTCATATCTTTAATTTTATGCTTTTCATGTTCAGTCACTCCTTTTATGTCATTGATTTTTTTTAGCATGAGTCAATTTATTCTATTAATCTTATAACTATTTCTAAATATAATCTTAATTTTTATTTAATAACCATCTAATTTGATTCGTGTATTTCATAATTTTGATTTACATTAATTTTTCTACTCATTTTATGAATTTAAAAACCTATTATTTCAATTTTTTGCTTTACTTTCTATTTCGTTCGTTTTGTTGATTTTCTATAATTTATTCAGTTTATTCGAGATTTTATTCGTGCAAGACTAGAAACTGTTTTCATCCCACCTCTAGTTGGGTGCCTACTTCTCATGAGTTCTGCAAACTAATCCAATAGTAATATGTGTAAGAAATGTCTCATCTCACTGCTAGGTGGATTAAATCGGTTTTGCTCAAAATTTCGAAGGTTTGGTGCATTTCGTTCGGTTATTATAGCAGTTTAAATGAAAAATTAAAGGGTTGTGTACAGGACACGACCACAGTGACATTAAAAAATGTAGCTTTTTTCAAGAGCGTGCAAATGAATTTTATCTATCACACATATTGACTCACGTTCTTGCTCACTCGCCTATTTTCATATGTTACAATTTGCTATATACCCTCCCCATTAAAACATAATTTATTGAAGGTCATTTAACGGTAACCTATTATTACAATTAATCAAGTATCTCACTAGGTGATTGGCATTATTTGGCTGATCCATCTAGTAAAAATAGACTGGTCTGTCCAGAAAATATATTCAAAATAAAAGTTCCATATTGAGAACTGTGATGAGGAAGCTCACGCCCGCCAACGGAAATATACAGATTCTCCATGAAATATGAAATTTCATTTTCCATTTAAATTTTCAATAATGTACTAATGAACTTAAGTAAACAATCTTAAGGTTAAGTATTTCTTGATCGATTGGTGGTTGAACAAATGAAATTATTTGATAAATTAAATTGTTATACAACGTTCGCACTACCGGTTAAAACGGGTTTTTATGCTATCTTGGTGACATTTCTCTTGTTGCTAATTATTAAAACGTGTTATAACTCTGTAGTGTAAACATTGTATTATTAAACCAATTCTGCAGCGTTTTATGTTATGTAGGTGTTTTATGTGGTAATAGGACTGACATAATTATATCTTCAGTACAGCGGTTTGTTTCATAATTTAAAACAGATTTATTTTAAAATTTAAATTGGTATACCTAACCGTTCTATTTGTTGTATACTTTGAAACACGATTAGAACTGTGTTTTAAATACATAGGGCAGGACAAATACTCTTCAGACATGGCTTGAATTTTAATCGAAAAAGAACACCCGCTTAAACTGCTGCTGGGACGGTAAGTTCTGTTTTAAAATTTTCCGTTTTGTACAGTGCGAAACAAAAGTGTTTGAAATTATGAAACAAAAAGTTCTGCTAGGAATGTGATTGTTTCCGATGCAATTACAGGTTTTTTACGCGGGGGATACAGGCCGCGCAAAATGAAACCCGCGTAAATTAAAAAAATGCGCAAATGAAAACCGCGTAAATTTCAAAATCCGCGTAAAAAAATACCGCGCAAGAAAAACCGCGTAAGAAAACCTCTCCTATATAAAATACTACGCTGCTAAACAGTGCAATAACTACAGAAGCACGTTGTCAGATGCCTTACTGATAAAACACATATAGGGTGATGAGCCTATTTGCGCCATGTTTCTATTATCACCCTACCCATTTGAATCCGTTGGTTAGAGCAGTGTCTGCCATCTTTGTTCAACGCATTGAGACAAATGGTAGCGCAACAATAGGGGCACTCGATTCGAGTTTTCATTGTGCTCAAGCACGAGAATTTTACTGTTTTCAACGCATTTGTTTTATTATATTGGTTCTTAACAACGAAGCAAAGCGGTTGATGTCAATTTTTACGCATTCCATTGATTGTAAGGCAAGAAATTACCGAATTAGTGAGGCACCTTGCTTAGTATGGTGAAAATAGGCTCATCACCCTAACCGAAATATATATATATCACATATAACCGAAATATGAAACATATGAAAGCTAATAGGCTCTTTACCCTAAGCAGCTACAAGGCGCCGTAAAAATGGATTAACAAGTTATAACGCTAACGCATGCATAAAAATAAATATTTTTTTCAACGCAACACTCTCAAGCAGCACACATTCTGCCGTATTGAATTAAATCCAAACCACCCCACCCACCCACTTTGCAAATCATTCTGTGACACCGTGCAGCACCCGAAAAATCCGCACACGGCCACCGCTGCCGAAAATGCATAGCGTCTACCGCTTAACGTCCAGACGCTGCAGCCATGATCTTACCCGTTCGACATCAGAACAAAAACTGATTCAAACGTGTACGCGTCACCTCTATTTATAAACTAACCGTATATGGTTTAGTCACTTAGGTGCGAGTGTGTGCGAATGCCAACGATGCTGAAAATCGATAGCGCTTATTGCATCGCCCGGAGATGATGTTGCTCGTATGGGATATTAGCAACAACTGATTTAAACGGACATGCGTCGCTTCTATTTATGACTTTTCGTGTGTGATTGAGCGACTACGGTGCCCTCTAATGACGGCTGTGTCTGAGAAATCTGGCTCACGAATGATAATTTTCCCGTTTTTCGTGAACTTTTTAATTTTATCAATTTCCAAAAGTCTACTTTTATTGGGGAGATATTACATTATTACCAATATTTAAGTTAGGTGTTTCTGAATCGGTTGGTGTATGAATGATTAAAATCCATCTAGTAATATCGGAGTTATAAGCGTGCAAACCATACATAGTTTCGTTACATGGGAGATAGTTTAGATTTTAGAATGACACCTAGCCCCAGATAGTGGAGTAAGACATTTTTAATGTCAAAAAGTTGTTCCTGCATTTATACGTTCACTAAGAAAAAATATAGTTGTTCCCAAAAAAATGCTTTACTCAACTAAATATCCGGTATTAATCAACACTACGTTTATCAGTCAATCGAATTCCCATCATTTTTGAATACAAGTTTCCTTCGCTTTGGCATTTACTTAGCACGATTTACTATATTTCTTGCTCTGAGCTTGTTTTAGAATGATTTGATTGCTTTCTTGAACTTTGCAACTGACGATTACTTCTCTGCGTTGTCATACATATCGGAGGTCATTCAAATATCGATTTCTCCGGACGTTATCCCGATTGAAAATATTTCGAGTATGATGGTTCGTGATGCGTAAGTCAGTTGCGAAGTTCAAGAAAGCAATCAAATCATTCTAAACCAAGCTCAGAGCAAGAAATATAGAAAATAGTAATAATTAAATGCCGATGAAATGAAACTTGTATTCAAAAATTCTAGGAATTCGATTGAATTACTGGATAATTACTTAAATAAAGCATTTTATAGGAAAAACTATATTTTTTCTTAGTGAATGTATAAATTCAGGAACAACTTTTTTCACTTAAACTGCTACAACAAACGAACGAAATGTACCAAAGCTTCAAAATTTTGAGAAGCATCGTAAATTAGGCTTTAAAATAAACTTCGAAAATTTGGTACAGTTCGTTTCAATGAAAAAAACGTTATTCTGAGAAAATAGGGTGAGCGCACCAGGGTTTCCAAACTTCGAGAAAAATCGTTGATTAAGTTTTAAAATAAACGCTGAAAATCTGGAGCAGTTTTTGTGAATAGAAAAAAATTATCCAAAAAATAGTAAGGTGAACGTATAAATGTGGGATAACTTTTTTACTCAAACGGCCTGTTCTGGCATCACTGGCAGTTGCACCATTGCACCCGTGTCGAATTGACAGATGCAACAAATTTGCTGTCATTCTGCACTAGTGCAGTAGTGACATCGAAAAATATTCCCCATGCAACCTCGATTTTTTTTTATTTTTAATTTGCATACAAGTAGATACGCATGAAGAAAAACAATCAGACACCGCAAAGTCGGACAGCGACAACTTAACAAAAAACCTGTTTTAATCCACCTAGAGGTGCAATTGTGCCTTTCTCATTTCTCCAAACTATGATTTAATAGCTGGTTCGTACAATATAACTTTATGGAAATGTCTTTCATTCTTATTACACTTGGTAAGTATATATAAGAGCACCTTTTTGCATTCATCGCGGTATCGGTTTGAATCGGAGTTTTCTATGTGATCGACCTCCACAACCCGTAACTCCGGTGCTGGAAGTCGGATGGAGATGGAATTTAATATCAGTTTCTGGGGACGCAACACCTTTCATTTGAAACTAAGTTGAGCAAATCTAGCCATTTTCGAGAAACCAATATAACCGTTATTCTGACTTTGGATGCTTCCGGATCCGTCGATGGTGGCCAGTGTGGCCAAAGAGACTTTGAATGACTGTTGGGGACCTAGATCTACAAATTCAACAGTTGTGTTTACATTTTGGAAAAAAAATCACCTTTTTACATTCATCGCAGAATTCGTTAGAATCGGGATTTGCTGCGTGATCGTACGTATCACCCTGTAATTCAGGAACCAGAACTCGGATCCACACAAAATTCAACAGCAGCTGATGGACCTTTCATTTAAAATTAAGTTTGTCAAAATCGGTTCAGAAAATTCCGAGAAACCGATTTGGAAAAATCAACAAATTTTGTTTTGTAACCATATTCTTCAACTCGTAATTCGGAACAAGATGTCGGTTGAAAATGAAATTCAATAGCAATCTATGGGAATATTATACCTTTCATTTGAATCTTAGTTTGTAAAAATCGGTTCAGCCATCTCCGAGTAACCGATGTGGACATTTTGTTAACAAATCCGCACATACACACACATACATACACACATACACATACACACATACATACATACACACAGATATTTTGCGATCTCGGCGAACTGAGTCGAATGTTATATGAGACTCGGCCCTCCGGGCCTCGGTTAAAAAGTCGGTTTTTGGAGCAATTGCATAACATTTCTATATAAGAAAGGCAAAAGAATAATATTTAATTAGCTTAATAAGCATGAGTTCAATGTTATCTTCATGTGATTATAATTTGCAAAGGTTGGTGGAATGCGTTTGAACGTGAGGGAATGGGGGTTTAGTAGAGTGGGTGTGGAGGATGCGTCAGAAATCCTTCATCTTATTTCGGTATACGGGGTGGATGAAGGAAATCTGGGCGTGAGGGTGATCCAAGAAGAGGGGAGTGATGAAGGAGGGAGGTGTAAGGGCAAGGTGGGGAGGGGGGGGGGAAGGGGCGGCTACGCATATTTTGCCTTCCATTTGAGACTTGGTTTGAGAAAATCGGTTCAGTCATCACCGATGAACCGATGTGACTTTAATTGTGGAATATGCCCGGAATTCCGGACTTCCGGAATCGTCGATAGTGGACAATATATTCAAAGAATGTTTGATTGCCAATCAGTGATCTAGATCTACGATTAGAAGTAATTTGGTGACCATTTCAATAGTTTTTAGCCTCTGAGGTATTACGATTGTACCGATTTATATGGGAAATTCCAGTGTATCCTTACTAACACCCCTGTAACTCCGGAAGCAAGAGTCAGAACCGAATGAAATTCAGCAGCAGTCAATGGCATTACTGTATCTTTCATTTGAAATTAAGTTCGTAAAAATCGGTAGAGAATTCGTTGTGGAATGGGTGTGATATTAGCTTAGGAACTTGGCGGGTTCCCCGAGGGCGGCATGAACCGTCATAGGTGGCCAATGCGGTCAAAGCTGCTTTGATTGATCATTAGTGATCCAGACCCGCAAACTAGAGTAATGTTACATCAATTTTAATATGTTTTACATCATTTGAACATTATGGTGGTACCAGTTTATATGGGAATTTGCTGTGTGACCGCACTCTTCAACCCGTAACTCCGGAACCGGAAGTCGGATCAACTAAAAATTCAATAGCAGCTTATGGGAGCGTTATACCTTTCAGATGAAACTAAGTTTGCGAAAATCGGTTCAGCCATCTCTGAGAAAATTGTGTGAGTTTAAATGACACACACACACATACACACACACATACACACACACATACATACACACACAGACATTTGCCGATCTCGACGAACTGAATCGAATGGTGTACTATACTCGGCCCTCCGGGCCTCGGTTAAAAAGTCGATTTTTACAGTGATTGCATAGCCTTTCTTTATATGAGAAAGGCAAAACGAGAGACCGTATTTCCCTTGAAAAAGGCCAACACCACAGGCCGAAACGTCGGGCAGTAAAAAACATTCGTTTTGCTTTTTGTTGACTGAGACAGCCGTTCAAATGCATTCAGGTAAACAAACAACATAAGAAGGAAAGCAGGATAGAAAAACACCATTTTGAAAGTGATAGTAGTAGAATAGTAAAATACGTTGGAGTAAGAAATTAGAATTTGTGAGCAAGGAAATTATTCGGATAGCGGATAGATTGCAGATTAAGCAGTACTTAAGAAACTAAGATCCAGAATACGTAAGTTTGTGAAACAATATAAAGCAGTGAATTAAAGCAACAAATTTATGACTAGATACGCGGAGGCAAACACTGGACTAGAGATGGTCGGGTTTCAATTTTTTCGAACCCGAACCCGACCCGAGCCCGAGAGCATGAAAATTTAAAAATCCGAACCCGACTCGAGCCCAAAATCATAAAATTTGAAAAATCCAAACCCGACCCGAGCCCGAACATTTTAAAACTTAAAAACTCGAACCCGACCCGACCCGAGAATTTTAAAATTTGAAAACCCGAACCCGACCCGAACCCGAAAATTTAAAATTTGAGAAGCCCGATCCGAATCCAACTTGCTAATACGGAGAATCAACCAAAGATGTCGAAGATTTTTAATTCTAGGCACCCGAGCTGGACCCCAGGCTCATCTAAGAATAGTAGAATCACTCGAATCTTAAGTAGCACCATACGCATTGAGTTATATCTGCATGTGGCCAAACAAATCACTGCCGAGTAGAATCCGCATTTATATTTACTATTATTTAACGTCGAATTTGAAATGTTCTGAGAAACTTATAAATCGTCGATATCTTACCCGGAAATTAAGTTAAATCGGCGGGTAACTCATGGGGAAACAGAAAGCTTAATGATCACAGTTTCCAACAACCTTGGCCGTCGTACTTAGCCAAAATTTCTATTTTTTTATCAGAAACCATTCCTGCAAGGCAGTTTCGTATAATTTCGACACGTATTAAATTAAGCTATGGCAATTGGCAATTCGTATTCGACAGTTTACATGACGTCACCCACGTTACTGGTCGGAACGGTCAAACCTGTATCGAAGGGTATCAATCAAGATTTTCTGATGTGCTCTTGATGTCCCATCATTAGTGTTAAGACGATCTATGATTGGGTATCAAAGTAATTTTGTGCTATACGGTAAGCGCGCCAATAGAGATGCTTCGACATCTCCAATGGAGCTTTCGGAACGACTCCAAACTTTTAAAAATCCGTAATTGGCTTCAACTGAACACACAAAATTTTTGCGATCAATTCCTTACGTTCGTGGAAATTCATGTATTTTCATGAAGGAATCTGGATCATGCAACAGCTCAGCCCGGGAACAATCTGACAGAAAGTGCTTGTTTCATATATGTACCACTGATTTGATAGTGGTACTATTATACCTTCACCATATGAGTATCATGAACAACGAAACCTGGCGGAAGTGAAGCTAGGTTTAGGTCTGATGGAACAAAGATAGTCTCTAAAAATAAATTTGGCCCAAATTATCTGCTTTAAAAAAAACCGATTTAATCCACCTAGCAGTGAGATGCGACATTTCTTACACATTTCACTATTGAATTAGCTTGTAGAACTCACGAGAAATAGGCACCCAACTAAAGGTGGGATGAAAACAGTTTCTAGTCTTGCACGAATAAAATCTTGAATAAACTGAATAAATTATAGAAATCAACAAAACGACCGAACCGAAAAAGTAAAGCAAAAAATGAAATAATAAGTTTTACATTCATAAAATGAGTAGAAAAATTAATGTAAATCAAAATTATAAAATACACGAATCAAATTAGATTAGGTTATTAAATAAAAATTAAGATTATATTTAGAAATAGTTCTAAGATTAATAGAATAAATTGACTCACACTAACAAATTGAATGAAATAAAACGAATGACTGAACATGAAATGCATAAAATTAAAGATATGAATAAATAAATCAATCGAATCAATCGAATCCATCGAATCAATCAAAGCAATCAAGGCAAATCAAAGCAATCAAAGCAATCAAAGCAATCAAAGCAATCAAAGCAATCAAAGCGATCAAAGCAATCAAAGCAATCAAAGCAATCAAAGCAATCAAAGCAATCAAAGCAATCAAAGCAATCAAAGCAATCAAAGCAATCAAAGCAATCAAAGCAATCAAAGCAATCAAAGCAATCAAAGCAATCAAAGCAATCAAAGCAATCAAAGCAATCAAAGCAATCAAAGCAATCAAAGCAATCAAAGCAATCAAAGCAATCAAAGCAATCAAAGCAATCAAAGCAATCAAAGCAATCAAAGCAATCAAAGCAATCAAAGCAATCAAAGCAATCAAAGCAATCAAAGCAATCAAAGCAATCAAAGCAATCAAAGCAATCAAAGCAATCAAAGCAATCAAAGCAATCAAAGCAATCAAAGCAATCAAAGCAATCAAAGCAATCAAAGCAATCAAAGCAATCAAAGCAATCAAAGCAATCAAAGCAATCAAAGCAATCAAAGCAATCAAAGCAATCAAAGCAATCAAAGCAATCAAAGCAATCAAAGCAATCAAAGCAATCAAAGCAATCAAAGCAATCAAAGCAATCAAAGCAATCAAAGCAATCAAAGCAATCAAAGCAATCAAAGCAATCAAAGCAATCAAAGCAATCAAAGCAATCAAAGCAATCAAAGCAATCAAAGCAATCAAAGCAATCAAAGCAATCAAAGCAATCAAAGCAATCAAAGCAATCAAAGCAATCAAAGCAATCAAAGCAATCAAAGCAATCAAAGCAATCAAAGCAATCAAAGCAATCAAAGCAATCAAAGCAATCAAAGCAATCAAAGCAATCAAAGCAATCAAAGCAATCAAAGCAATCAAAGCAATCAAAGCAATCAAAGCAATCAAAGCAATCAAAGCAATCAAAGCAATCAAAGCAATCAAAGCAATCAAAGCAATCAAAGCAATCAAAGCAATCAAAGCAATCAAAGCAATCAAAGCAATCAAAGCAATCAAAGCAATCAAAGCAATCAAAGCAATCAAAGCAATCAAAGCAATCAAAGCAATCAAAGCAATCAAAGCAATCAAAGCAATCAAAGCAATCAAAGCAATCAAAGCAATCAAAGCAATCAAAGCAATCAAAGCAATCAAAGCAATCAAAGCAATCAAAGCAATCAAAGCAATCAAAGCAATCAAATCAATCAAATCAATCAAATCAATCAAATCAATCAAATCAATCAAATCAATCAAATCAATCAAATCAATCAAATCAATCAAATCAATCAAATCAATCAAATCAATCAAATCAATCAAATCAATCAAATCAATCAAATCAATCAAATCAATCAAATCAATCAAATCAATCAAATCAATCAAATCAATCAAATCAATCAAACCAATCAAATCAATCAAACCAATCAAATCAATCAAATCAATCAAATCAATCAAATCAATCAAATCAATCAAATCAATCAAATCAATCAAATCAATCAAATCAATCAAATCAATCAAATCAATCAAATCAATCAAATCAATCAAATCAATCAAATCAATCAAATCAATCAAATCAATCAAATCAATCAAATCAATCAAATCAATCAAATCAATCAAATCAATCAAATCAATCAAATCAATCAAATCAATCAAATCAATCAAATCAATCAAATCAATCAAATCAATCAAATCAATCAAATCAATCAAACCAATCAAACCAATCAAATCAATCAAATCAATCTAATCAATCTAATCAATCAAATCAATCAAATCAATCAAATCAATCAAATCAATCAAATCAATCAAATCAATCAAATCAATCAAATCAATCAAATCAATCAAATCAATCAAATCAATCAAATCAATCAAATCAATCAAATCAATCAAATCAATCAAATCAATCAAATCAATCAAATCAATCAAATCAATCAAATCAATCAAATCAATCAAATCAATCAAATCAATCAAATCAATCAAATCAATCAAATCAATCAAATCAATCAAATCAATCAAATCAATCAAATCAATCAAATCAATCAAATCAATCAAATCAATCAAATCAATCAAATCAATCAAATCAATCAAATCAATCAAATCAATCAAATCAATCAAATCAATCAAATCAATCAAATCAATCAAATCAATCAAATCAATCAAATCAATCAAATCAATCAAATCAATCAAATCAATCAAATCAATCAAATCAATCAAATCAATCAAATCAATCAAATCAATCAAATCAATCAAATCAATCAAATCAATCAAATCAATCAAATCAATCAAATCAATCAAATCAATCAAATCAATCAAATCAATCAAATCAATCAAATCAATCAAATCAATCAAATCAATCAAATCAATCAAATCAATCAAATCAATCAAATCAATCAAATCAATCAAATCAATCAAATCAATCAAATCAATCAAATCAATCAAATCAATCAAATCAATCAAATCAATCAAATCAATCAAATCAATCAAATCAATCAAATCAATCAAATCAATCAAATCAATCAAATCAATCAAATCAATCAAATCAATCAAATCAATCAAATCAATCAAATCAATCAAATCAATCAAATCAATCAAATCAATCAAATCAATCAAATCAATCAAATCAATCAAAGCAATCAAAGCAATCAAAGCAATCAAATCAAACAAATCAAACAAAGCAATCGAATCAAACAAATCAATCGAATCAATCGAATCAATCGAATCAATCGAATCAATCGAATCAATCGAATCAATCGAATCAATCGAATCAATCGAATCAATCGAATCAACCGAATCAATCGAATCAATCGAATCAATCGAATCAATCGAATCAATCGAATCAATCGAATCAATCGAATCAATCGAATCAATCGAATCAATCGAATCAATCGAATCAATCGAATCAATCGAATCAATCGAATCAATCGAATCAATCGAATCAATCGAATCAATCGAATCAATCGAATCAATCGAATCAATCGAATCAATCGAATCAATCGAATCAATCGAATCAATCGAATCAATCGAATCAATCGAATCAATCGAATCAATCGAATCAATCGAATCAATCGAATCAATCGAATCAATCGAATCAATCGAATCAATCGAATCAATCGAATCAATCGAATCAATCGAATCAATCGAATCAATCGAATCAATCGAATCAATCGAATCAATCGAATCAATCGAATCAATCGAATCAATCGAATCAATCGAATCAATCGAATCAATCGAATCAATCGAATCAATCGAATCAATCGAATCAATCGAATCAATCGAATCAATCGAATCAATCGAATCAATCGAATCAATCGAATCAATCGAATCAATCGAATCAATCGAATCAATCGAATCAATCGAATCAATCGAATCAATCGAATCAATCGAATCAATCGAATCAATCGAATCAATCGAATCAATCGAATCAATCGAATCAATCGAATCAATCGAATCAATCGAATCAATCGAATCAATCGAATCAATCGAATCAATCGAATCAATCGAATCAATCGAATCAATCGAATCAATCGAATCAATCGAATCAATCGAATCAATCGAATCAATCGAATCAATCGAATCAATCGAATCAATCGAATCAATCGAATCAATCGAATCAATCGAATCAATCGAATCAATCGAATCAATCGAATCAATCGAATCAATCGAATCAATCGAATCAATCGAATCAATCGAATCAATCGAATCAATCGAATCAATCGAATCAATCGAATCAATCGAATCAATCGAATCAATCGAATCAATCGAATCAATCGAATCAATCGAATCAATCGAATCAATCGAATCAATCGAATCAATCGAATCAATCGAATCAATCGAATCAATCGAATCAATCGAATCAATCGAATCAATCGAATCAATCGAATCAATCGAATCAATCAAATCAATCAAATCAATCAAATCAATCAAATCAATCAAATCAATCAAATCAATCAAATCAATCAAATCAATCAAATCAATCAAATCAATCAAATCAATCAAATCAATCAAATCAATCAAATCAATCAAATCAATCAAATCAATCAAATCAATCAAATCAATCAAATCAATCAAATCAATCAAATCAATCAAATCAATCAAATCAATCAAATCAATCAAATCAATCAAATCAATCAAATCAATCAAATCAATCAAATCAATCAAATCAATCAAATCAATCAAATCAATCAAATCAATCAAATCAATCAAATCAATCAAATCAATCAAATCAATCAAATCAATCAAATCAATCAAATCAATCAAATCAATCAAATCAATCAAATCAATCAAATCAATCAAATCAATCAAATCAATCAAATCAATCAAATCAATCAAATCAATCAAATCAATCAAATCAATCAAATCAATCAAATCAATCAAATCAATCAAATCAATCAAATCAATCAAATCAATCAAATCAATCAAATCAATCAAATCAATCAAATCAATCAAATCAATCAAATCAATCAAATCAATCAAATCAATCAAATCAATCAAATCAATCAAATCAATCAAATCAATCAAATCAATCAAATCAATCAAATCAATCAAATCAATCAAATCAATCAAATCAATCAAATCAATCAAATCAATCAAATCAATCAAATCAATCAAATCAATCAAATCAATCAAATCAATCAAATCAATCAAATCAATCAAATCAATCAAATCAATCAAATCAATCAAATCAATCAAATCAATCAAATCAATCAAATCAATCAAATCAATCAAATCAATCAAATCAATCAAATCAATCAAATCAATCAAATCAATCAAATCAATCAAATCAATCAAATCAATCAAATCAATCAAATCAATCAAATCAATCAAATCAATCAAATCAATCAAATCAATCAAATCAATCAAATCAATCAAATCAATCAAATCAATCAAATCAATCAAATCAATCAAATCAATCAAATCAATCAAATCAATCAAATCAATCAAATCAATCAAATCAATCAAATCAATCAAATCAATCAAATCAATCAAATCAATCAAATCAATCAAATCAATCAAATCAATCAAATCAATCAAATCAATCAAATCAATCAAATCAATCAAATCAATCAAATCAATCAAATCAATCAAATCAATCAAATCAATCAAATCAATCAAATCAATCAAATCAATCAAATCAATCAAATCAATCAAATCAATCAAATCAATCAAATCAATCAAATCAATCAAATCAATCAAATCAATCAAATCAATCAAATCAATCAAATCAATCAAATCAATCAAATCAATCAAATCAATCAAATCAATCAAATCAATCAAATCAATCAAATCAATCAAATCAATCAAATCAATCAAATCAATCAAATCAATCAAATCAATCAAATCAATCAAATCAATCAAATCAATCAAATCAATCAAATCAATCAAATCAATCAAATCAATCAAATCAATCAAATCAATCAAATCAATCAAATCAATCAAATCAATCAAATCAATCAAATCAATCAAATCAATCAAATCAATCAAATCAATCAAATCAATCAAATCAATCAAATCAATCAAATCAATCAAATCAATCAAATCAATCAAATCAATCAAATCAATCAAATCAATCAAATCAATCAAATCAATCAAATCAATCAAATCAATCAAATCAATCAAATCAATCAAATCAATCAAATCAATCAAATCAATCAAATCAATCAAATCAATCAAATCAATCAAATCAATCAAATCAATCAAATCAATCAAATCAATCAAATCAATCAAATCAATCAAATCAATCAAATCAATCAAATCAATCAAATCAATCAAATCAATCAAATCAATCAAATCAATCAAATCAATCAAATCAATCAAATCAATCAAATCAATCAAATCAATCAAATCAATCAAATCAATCAAATCAATCAAATCAATCAAATCAATCAAATCAATCAAATCAATCAAATCAATCAAATCAATCAAATCAATCAAATCAATCAAATCAATCAAATCAATCAAATCAATCAAATCAATCAAATCAATCAAATCAATCAAATCAATCAAATCAATCAAATCAATCAAATCAATCAAATCAATCAAATCAATCAAATCAATCAAATCAATCAAATCAATCAAATCAATCAAATCAATCAAATCAATCAAATCAATCAAATCAATCAAATCAATCAAATCAATCAAATCAATCAAATCAATCAAATCAATCAAATCAATCAAATCAATCAAATCAATCAAATCAATCAAATCAATCAAATCAATCAAATCAATCAAATCAATCAAATCAATCAAATCAATCAAATCAATCAAATCAATCAAATCAATCAAATCAATCAAATCAATCAAATCAAATCAATCAAATCAATCAAATCAATCAAATCAATCAAATCAATCAAATCAATCAAATCAAATCAATCAAATCAATCAAATCAATCAAATCAATCAAATCAATCAAATCAATCAAATCAATCAAATCAATCAAATCAATCAAATCAATCAAATCAATCAAATCAATCAAATCAATCAAATCAATCAAATCAATCAAATCAATCAAATCAATCAAATCAATCAAATCAATCCAATCAATCAAATCAATCAAATCAATCAAATCAATCAAATCAATCAAATCAATCAAATCAATCAAATCAATCAAATCAATCAAATCAATCAAATCAATCAAATCAATCAAATCAATCAAATCAATCAAATCAATCAAATCAATCAAATCAATCAAATCAATCAAATCAATCAAATCAATCAAATCAATCAAATCAATCAAATCAATCAAATCAATCAAATCAATCAAATCAATCAAATCAATCGAATCAATCAAATCAATCGAATCAATCAAATCAATCAAATCAATCAAATCAATCAAATCAATCAAATCAATCAAATCAATCAAATCAATCAAATCAATCAAATCAATCAAATCAATCAAATCAATCAAATCAATCAAATCAATCAAATCAATCAAATCAATCAAATCAATCAAATCAATCAAATCAATCAAATCAATCAAATCAATCAAATCAATCAAATCAATCAAATCAATCAAATCAATCAAATCAATCAAATCAATCAAATCAATCAAATCAATCAAATCAATCAAATCAATCAAATCAATCAAATCAATCAAATCAATCAAATCAATCAAATCAATCAAATCAATCAAATCAATCAAATCAATCAAATCAATCAAATCAATCAAATCAATCAAATCAATCAAATCAATCAAATCAATCAAATCAATCAAATCAATCAAATCAATCAAATCAATCAAATCAATCAAATCAATCAAATCAATCAAATCAATCAAATCAATCAAATCAATCAAATCAATCAAATCAATCAAATCAATCAAATCAATCAAATCAATCAAATCAATCAAATTAATCAAATCAATCAAATCAATCAAATCAATCAAATCAATCAAATCAATCAAATCAATCAAATCAATCAAATCAATCAAATCAATCAAATCAATCAAATCAATCAAATCAATCAAATCAATCAAATCAATCAAATCAATCGAATCAATCGAATGCATCAAATAAATCAAATCAATCAAATGGACCAAATGAATCAAATGAATCAAGTGAATCAAATGAATCAAATGAATCAAATGAATCATATGAATCAAATGAATCAGATAAATCAGATAAATCAAATGAACTAAATGAATCAAATGAATCACATGAATCAAATTAATCAAATGAATCAAATGAATCAAATTGATTTAATTCATCCAGTGAATACAATGACTCAAATTAATGAAATGGATCAAATGATTAAAAAGAATGAATGAATAAAGTAAAAAACAAATGAAATGCATAAATAAAACAAAGGAATCAAATAAACAAAATGAGCTGAAATGATAAAATGAATAAAAAGAAGAAAATGAGCAGAATATAATGCATTGATTAAAATGAAAAATTAAACAATTGTAAAAGGTTATAAATTAATATAAAGAAATAAATGGAATCAAATAAATTATTTGGATGAAATGATTAAAACTGAAAAAGTAGTCAGATTATTAAAATGAAGAAACTGAACAAAATGAATAAACCGGATTGTACGAATTTGAGAACCATTGCATCAGAAAGTTTTGAAATGTTTTTGAAATCCCATCTTCTGAGAAAAGGCTAATAAATATGCAATGGACTTTCTAGGGCTTTCATCTTTTTTGTTTTATTCTTTTTGTTTTCATGCTTCTTTACTTGACGGCGTCGTTTTAAGATTATCTGGTGTTTCTACTTTATTGTTGGATCTTAATTAGTTATCAGGAACCTGGAACGTTCAATTTGCTTTGGAATTCGAAGTTTACTTTTTGGTCACATATTCCCGAGAAAAGATTTATGTACAGAATAGAAATTACTGGTCCAGTATTTTAACGCGCAATTGAATATAGTAAAGTGAGACAAGGTTACATGTGCTTTCAAGCCCCTTGAACAGAGAACGACAGGGAGAATGCGATTCGTGAATGAGACAGGTAGATATTTCAAAGTTTTTATTTGCATTGAAGTAAATAGTGTGAAATGTCTAGGCTATGTCGATAGCATAAAAGCCGTGCATTCAGTTGATTGCAATGCAGTCTCTTTCCATTCATCCTTATAGCTTTCATATTGTTTCGTTCGGAATTCTCGTGCAGGAAATGTGGATAAATAAGTCCTATACAGACCAATACTGTGAAAAAGAAATGGTTCAAACTACTCAGTATATCCAGATATGGATGACGATAAGTTAGAAGACACATTGTAGTTGCATCCTCCATCGAGAGTGGGTACTATGGGAAACTTCTTTTCCTGGATCTAATTTGTGGATATTTTTGGTCTTTGATCCGTTATTTTCCATGAAAGTTCGTACCAAAACAACGAATGTGCAGCTGATACAACTCATGGTTCATTCGCCTGCGCCACGTTCCGTCTTCCATCTGTACGCCACCGTAGATGGTACGCACACGTTCGAAAACTCCAAGGGTGCATTGGTCCTCCACGAGCATAGTCCAGGTCTCGTGGCCGTAGAGGACCACCGATCTAATCAGCGTCTTGTAGATAATCAACTTCGTGCGGCGGCGAATTTTGTTCGACCGTCCTCCGGAGTCCAAAGTAGGCACGATTTCCCGCCAAGATCCGTCTCTGAATTTCTCTGCTGTTATCATTGTCGTCGGTTACCTGTGAGCCCAAATACATGAATTCGTCGACCATCTCTATTTCGTCACCGTCAATCCGAACTCGGGTAGGAGGTTCACATTGTCGTCTCTAGAACCTCTTCCTCTCATGTATTTTGTCTTCGAAACGTTGATGGCAAGTCCATTCCTGCTGGCTTCAGCTTTCAGTCTTTGAGCGTATGTTTCATTCAAAATTCAATAGAGATACGAATAGTTCAAATACTGCACGTGGAATGTCTCTTGAAAATTTTCATCGTCAAGCTTTCATATTACCCAGTTAAGCCAAATATTTTCCTGATATAGCCATGAATTTCCTTAAGGGACCATCCATAAATGACGTAGCATTATATGGGGGAGGGGGAGTTTTGTATTTTGTGATGATGTGGGACGACAGGGGGAGTAGGGGGTCATGTCATGCTATGTAGCTTTTTTAAAGGGGAATAGGGGTTGATCTGCTGTCACGACAATCTTACCCGTTTCATCTAACTAACATCGTATTTGATTTTTTTGAATTGTTTACGATGACAACGAGGAGGGTGAGGGTTATTGTCAAGCTACGTAATTATCAGGGGGGGGGGGGGGGGTATATGGAATTTTGTGACGAAATGCTACGATGGGGGAGGGGGGTGTTAAAAATCACTCAAAAAATGCTACGTCATTTATGGATCATCCCTAATTATAGTGTAGATAAAGGCTTTGAATACAATTGAATTAAAGTTGAGTTGATGTAACAGCAGACAAAAAATAGTTTTGATTTCTCAAACCTTCGCAATTACAATTAATAAATATTTCAGATTGGCAGAAGATCTTATCTCACAACTTAGAAATGGATACAGAAATAGCTAGATAGAAGAGAGACAGAGAGAGAGAGAGAGAGAGAGAGAGAGAGAGAGAGAGAGAGAGAGAGAGAGAGATGGGGGGGGGCGTGTGAGGAATGGCAAAAGATGGTTAATGCAGCGACATTATTTTTTTAGATATATTATTGTGATATATTGATTTCTTACATTCTTATCATAAATAATGTAAGTAGTACTTTTTGCGTCATAACCAGTATAACCTAAATCTTGCAAAAGAGCTAAATTTTCGCTAGATTTTTGGACTTCAAACATACAGTTGCTTTCTGTGACGACACGAGTATAATTATATGAGAAATCTTTTATCTCACTACTAGGTGAATTACTTGTTGATCTGTGTATTGATATACCATCCAACATTTACCTCATGATTGAACGCAATGCCTAATCCAAGGGATAAATACTAGAACTCACTGTTTCTTCATCAACACATTATTTTGTCTTTGAGGTGAACTTATATATTGATTTTTGAGAAATAGTTAATTTATTATACAGGTAATTCACAAAATGTTCTCAACATCGAATTCTTTGAATCACGTAGATGTGTTTTCATACCCCGATATTCAAAATCGGTTAGTTTTGCCCCTAAAACACCAGTAAAGCAATACTCTGTATGAAACAATCTCATTTTTAGTTAGTGAAAATTGGTAAGCGAGGAATAAAAATACAAAATGTTTAATATCTCCGCCGCTCGTGCACGGACAATTTTGACAATCTATAGCTTGTTAGAAAGGTATTTTTACAAGCTTTCTATTTATGTGCAGTTTGTGGGACAATATTGTATCGTTCGAAAGTAATTTGCAAAAAACCTGCTGTGCTTTGACAAAATTGCCCATATCTCAGAAAGTAAACAACATATCGAAAATCAAAAATAATAGTGTAAAATGGTAACGTTAGGCATTTGAAACCAGTTTCATTAAGATCGGTTCAGCCATTGCTGAGATAATTACATAACATTTTGTACATACATACATACACACATACAGACATTGTCTCAATTTGTCGAGCTGAGTCGATTGGTATATGAGACTCGGCCCTCCGGGCCTCGGAAAAAGTTTTCAAAGTTTGAGCGAATCCTATACATTTCTTTTGTAAGAAGTACTACCAAATTTGTGAGTTTAAATCCTTATTTTTCCGTTACAGTTTTTTTAATTGCAATTAATCTTTTTAATAAAGCAATTTGATTGTTAAACTTCCGTTAAAGCAGATACAACCTATTTGTTTCATTTGACCAACTTAACAGTACTCGCTTAAAGTTTGTTTGGGGTACAAATGTACCCCCACAAAACCGTGTACGTTAGTGTTTTGTCATGTGTACATAATTCAAAAAAATACTATATCTTTTCTTAACAGCAAAATATTGATAAATATTAAGCGAGAAACTTGTGTGGTATAAGTTCAAACTCATAACAAAGCACTATAGCAAAGTAACTAGAAAATGCGTTTAGATCGGTATTGTAATTTTTGCTTTTGCGGATGAAAGAGTCAAAACACGTTCGTGAATATGATTTGTATATAGTATGCAAGACGCATCATTCGATTCGTTATCTTCTGCAGCCCAGGCTCTGGAACATACTTACTTTATATACACGTACAATGTACCAGCTCTACCTGGTCATTCGACGCCTTCCTGTTTCATCTTCGTTACTGCATATTGCGGTATTTTTAAAGTTTGTATTGGAGTTTGGTTTTCAAAAAAGTCAGAATAAATATACTTTTTGACCGGTTTTTGAATAAAAATTTATTTGGCTTGAAAAAACTTTTGTAGGTAGGTTTCGTGATGAGAAAAACGAAAATAATGTTGATAATTCATGTAAGCAATGAATTTTTCATTAAAGCCTTAAAATAAGTACGCCGCCTAGAGGTGGTGTTGGGCACCTGGGCGAATGAACAAAAACTTTTTTTCTTCTAGTTACTTCAACATAAGCGAATTCAGATGGTTTATATTTTGGACTCCATCAGAACGCAAATTACCAAAGTTAAGGAGTATTTCACTAGTGCTTTGGTTGTTTAATTATTGACTTATAATTTATAGTAGGGTAGACCAGTGTCTACTGGCGATGGTTTCACTTATCATGTTTTATTTTTTAATTTAAGAAGACCGTGTAAAAGAGGATTTTTCGAGATTCTTCAGGTGAAATTCCGAAGTAAACAAACAAAAAAGAACAAATTTTGTTTGTGGTTACGTATATTGCCTTTCTCAATAGAAAGGTATTGCAATTGCTCTGTAAACCGACTTTTTAACGGAGGCCCGGAGGGCCGAGTGATATATACCATTCGATTCAGCTCGTCGAGTTCGGCAAATGTGTGTATGTGTGTATGTATGTGTGTGTATGTGCGTATGTGTGTGCACGCGAACACAATCTCACTCACTTTTCTCAGAGATGGCTGAACCGATTTTGACAAACTTAGTTCCAAATGAAAGGTGCAACGTTCCCATAGGCTGCTATTGAATTTCTAATGGATCCGACTTCCGGTTCCGGAATTACAGGGTGATGAGTACGATCACGTAGAAAATGTCGATTTTAATAAATTCTGCAATGAATTTATAATGGTGAAAATTTTTCCAAAATATGATCACAACTGCTTCGATTTGTAGTACTAGGTCACTAACAGCCATTCAAAGTCTTTTTGGTCACATTGGCCACCATCATCGGTTCCGGAAGCCCCGGCGGAAGTATCCAAATTCAGAATAACAGTCACATCGGTTTCTCGAAGATGGCTAGACCGATTTAACCAAACTTAGTCTCAAATGAAAGGTATTGCGCCCCCGTAAATGGATATTCAATTTCATCCCGATCCGATTTCCGGTTCTGGAGTTACGGGTTGTGGCGTGCGATCACATAGCAAATTGCGATTCAAACTGATACTCCGATGAAAGCAAAAAAGATAAGAATTTAGCTAAAATGTCTCTCAAACAACTTAAATTTGCAGTTCTAGGTCACTGACGGCCAACCAAACTTTCGTTGACTACATTGACCACCATAGACGATTCCGGAAGTGCCCGGGAAAAACCGCCATCTTTCAAAACTAACGAACTCACAGCAGTTTCCCGGAAATGGTTGGGCCGATTTTCACAAACTTTGTCCCAAATGATAGCTATAATATCCCCATAGATGTCTATAAAATCGTAAGGATCGCTTATATGGTTTCAGAAATCGAATGCGTATTTTTGATGCCAAACATCTTTAAAAGGCATGAAACGTCGAGATTTTATGTTATAACGAAAATTTTTTTTATAAGAATCGACTTTTTAGGGCTTTACCGAATTCGCACCTTTTTGCCTTTCTCATATAAAGAAAGGCTATGCAATCACTGTAAAAATCGACATTTTAACGGAGGCCCGGAGGGCCGAGTGTCATACACCATTCGATTCAGTTCGTCGAGATCGGCAAATGTATGTGTGTGTATGTATGTATGTGTGTGTGTGTGTGTATGTGTGTGTCATTTAAACTCACACAATTTTCTCAGAGATGGCTGAACCGATTTTCGCAAACTTAGTTTCATATGAAAGGTATAACGCTCCCATAAGCTGCTATTGAATTTTTAGTTGATCCGACTTCCGGTTCCGGAGTTACGGGTTGAAGAGTGCGGTCACACAGCAAATTTCCATATAAACTGGTTCCACCATGATGTTCAAATGATGTAAAACATATTAAAATTGATGTAACATTACTCTAGTTTGCGGGTCTGGATCACTAATGATCAATCAAAGCAGCTTTGACCACATTGGCCACCTATGACAGTTCATGACGCCCCCGGGGAACCCGCCAAGTTCCTAAGCTAATATCACACCCATTCCCCAACGAATTCTCTACCGATTTTTACAAACTTGATTTCAAATGAAAGGTACAGTAATACCATTGACTGCTGCTGAATCTCATTCTGTTCTAACTCTTGCTTCCAGAGTTACAGGGGTGTTAGTAAGGATACACTGGAATTTCCCATATAAATCGGTACAATCGTAATACCTCAGAGGCTAAAAACTATTGAAATGGTCACCAAATTACTTCTAATCGCAGATCTAGATCACTGATTGCCAATCAAACATTCTTTGAATATATTGTCCACTATCGACGATTCCGGGCATATTCCACAAATAAAGTCACATCGGTTCTTCGGTGATGACTGAACCGATTTTCTCAAACCAAGTCTCCAATGAAAGGCAAAATATGCAGCTGAGTATTGCATCAGAGCCCCTTCACCCCCCCCCCCCCGCCTTGCCCTTACATCTCCCTCCTTCATCACTACCGTCCCCTTGGACCACCCTCACGCCCGCATTTCCTTCATCCACCCCGTATACCAAAATAAGATGAAGGATTTCTGACGCATCCTCCACTCCCACTCTACTAACCCCCCATTCCCTCCACTTTTAAACCCATTCCACCAACATTTCAAAATATAATCACATGAAGATAACATTGAACTCATGCTGATTAAGCTAATTAAATACTATTCTTTTGCCTTTCTCATATAGAAAGGGTACGCAATTGCTCCAAAAACCGACTTTCTAACCGAGGCCCGGAGGGCCAAGTCTCATATAACATTCGAATCAGTTCGCCGAGATCGCAAAATATCTGTGTGTATGTATGTGTGTATGTGTGTGTATGTATGTATGTATGTATGTATGTATGTATGTATGTATGTATGTATGTATGTATGTATGTATGTATGTATGTATGTATGTATGTATGTATGTATGTATGTATGTATGTATGTATGTGTGTATGTGCGGATTTGTTAACAAAATGTCCACATCGGTTTTTTGGAGATGGCTGAACCGATTTTTACAAACTAAGATTCAAATGAAAGGTATACTATTCCCATAGGTTGCTATTGAATTTTCAACCGACATCTTGTCCCGGATTACGAGTTGAAGAGTATGGTTACAAAACAAAATTTGTTGATTTGTCCACATCGGTTTCTCGGAATTTTCTGAACCGATTTTGACAAACTTGATTTTAAATGGAAGGTCCATCAGCTGCTGTTGAACTTTGTGTGGATCCGAGTTCTGGTTCCTGAATTACAGGGTGATACGTACGATCACGCAGCAAATCTCGATTCTAACGAATTCTGCGATGAATGTAAAAAGGTGAAATTGTTGCCTTTCTCAATAGTAAGGTATTGCAATTGCTCTGAAAATCGACTTTTTAACGGAGGCCCGGAGGGCCGAGTGACATATACCATTCGATTCAGTTCGTCGAGTTCGGCAAATGTCTGTGTGTATGTATGTGTGTATGTATGTATGTGTGTGTATGTGCGTATGTGTGTGTGTATGTTACCAAAAATGTCACTCATTTTTCTCAGAGATGGCTGAACCGATTTTGACAAACTTAGTCTCAAATGAAAGGTGCAACGTTCCCATAGACTGCTATTGAATTTCTAATGGATCCGACTTCCGGTTCCGGAATTACAGGGTGATGAGTACGAACACGCAGAAAATGTCGATTTTAATAAATTCTGCAATGAATGCATAAAGGTGAAATTTTTTCGAAAATATGACCACAAATGCTTCGATTTGTAGTATTAGGTCACTAACATCCATTCAAAGTCTATTTGGCCACATTGGCCACCATCATCGGTTCCGGAAGCCCCGGCGGAAGCATCTATCGGTTTCTCGGAGATGGCTAGACCGATTCGACTAAACTTGGCCTCAAATGAAAAGTATTCCGTCCTCGTAAATGGCTATTCAATTTCATCCCGATCCGACTTCCGGTTCCGGAGTTATAGGTTGTGGCGTGCGATCACATAGCAAATTGTGATTCAAACCGATACTCCGATGAAAGCAAAAAAGGTAACAATTTCGAAATTTCGCTAAAATGTCTCTCAAACAACTTAAATTTGCTGTTCTAGGTCACCGACGGCCAACCAAACTTTCGTTCACTACATTGACCACCATAGACGGTTCCGGAAGTGCCCGGGAAAAGCGGTCATCTTTCAAAATTTACGAACTCACATCAGTTTCCCGGAAATGGTTGGGCCGATTTTCACAAACTTATTCCCAAATGATAGCTATAATATCCCCACAGATGTTTATAAAATTTCGTACGGATCGCTTATATGGGGCCGGAAATATAGACTAAATCGTCCGGTCACATATGAAATTCCCATATAAGCCGGAACTCATTTTTTTTCAAGGGGGGGACCCCATGAAATTTCAGAAATCGAATTCGTATTTTTGATGCCAAACATCTTTAAAATGCATGAAACGTCGAGATTTTATGTTATCTCGAAAAATTTTTTTTTGTGAAAATCGACTTTTTGGGACTTTGCCGATTTCGCACCTTTTTTCAGTTCAATATTACCGTGGCTGTTTTTTCTTCTTCAAAATTTTAGAACTCGAATAATGATTTATTTTCCTGTATATAGTTGTCATGTGATGTACAATAATAAAATGTAATATATGCATTTAAAAGCTTTTAATGAATATAAACAACGCACACATTCTCGTGATTCATGGTTGAGAAAGGCACAATTGCACCGCTAGGTGGATTAAAATAGGTTTTTCAATTTAATATTACCGTGGCTGTTTTTTTCTTTTACAAAATTTTAGGACTCGAATAATGATTTCTTTTCTTGTATATAGTTGTCAAGTCATGTACAATAAAATCGTAATGTATACATTTGAAAGCTTTCAATAAATTTAAGCAACTAAAAAATTCTCATGTTCATGATTGAGAAAGGCACAATTGCACCGCTAGGTGGATTAAAACAGGTTTGTACATACGGCCACGGAAAGTTCTTTTTGTGCGCAATCGAAAAATCTAGTCATTCGTGGAATAGCTTTGAACTAGCTCTAATTAACAAAAATGCTGAAATTTTAAAACTTCATCTAGGGTAATGAGCCTATTTTCGCCCTAACCATGTGAAGCCGGTTCAACGCATTGGAAAGCAAAGATACTGGTGCCAATTCATACGCATTGCATCAATTGTATTCCGAGTAATTAATGAAATGGTGAGGCACCCTCCCAAATACGACTAAAATGGGCTTCAGCATATTAGATGCTCGAAAACTTAACGCTTAACGTGAACGAAACAGAATGTAATGCAACATAAGTACATGGGAAAATGTATTACACAGTACTTGAAGTGCCGGAGCCCGGACTATAAACAGTGCCATATGTCTAATACAAAAGGAGAAAAAAAGATTTCGCCAACTTACCCCAGACTCCCCTAAATATAATTAAATGATAAGGACATCCATATTCTAACAGCAGCATTCACCCAAAGATTTTAAAACATGCTTCTTTTCAGCTAAAATTGCACATAAAGCTAGTTTCGGTGCGATAAGTAATCACAAAAGACTGAATTTTTTTTTCGCCCAGGTGCCCAACACCGCCTTTAGGCGGGCGAAGTGTTTTGTCAAAAAAGCTAAACTTCCGAATTATTCAACTAAACCAATTCACATCTACAGTAAAATGCTACTAACAGGCTACTCAAAAAAAAATTTAGTTGTTAAAATTTCCAAAAATAGTTAAAATTTGTTTAATGAAGATTACCACTAAACACAAAATAGTTTTTTCCACGTTTTCATTGAATTTTCAACTCTGAGCTTCAATTTCCTTTAACAGAAAGCTACGATCATTCAAACAATGTGTGTGTATGAAAGGTGTGAGCGTTGAGAAGAAATACTAGTGCGGATGACAACATACACTCATGTTTTAGTAGTTTTATTTAGATTTTTAAAGAGACCGCCTAGAGGCGGTGTTGGGAACTATTGGGTTAAAGACTTGTTCTATACAAAATGAAATATTACAGAATTAAATAGTCAAAACACAAAGATTTTTAAACAGGTTACTTTACGAATGATTTTAGAATAAAACTATCCAATTTAATTATAAATTTAATAAAAATTATACACATTAGAGCGATTTTAGTTCTGGGGTACGAATGTACCCCACAAGACCGTTTACGTAGAGAAAAAGTCGCCGCGGCCTAAGTATCGGTTTTAATGTACCTGTCGAAATTTATATTCCATTATAGAAAGTCGAACCGATATTTTCCGATAAATTCCTGTCGACATGAATGTTCGTTTAAAAAATTAAATAATTCAGGTATTTTGCGAATCTGAAGAGACGGAATTTTATGCAAGAATGGAAAAATACAATATTTGAGCACCAAAAAATACGACGAATTCTAGCGATTCAGAGGTGCTAACATTTGGTACGGTTATATGTGTCATTTATTCGTATCACGAAGTATCATTCACTACTACAAAAAAAGACTACGTTTTGTGTATAGACGCAAACAGTGTCATGAAATGGTTGGGTTGTTTTGTTCAATACCCGAACCCGACCCGACCCCGATAATTTGTAATTTGAAAAACCCGAACCCGACCCGAGCCCGAAAGTTCAAAATTTCAAAAGCCCGGACCCGACCCGAACCCGAGAATTTCAAATTTAAAAACCCGGAACCAGACCCGGACCCGAGAAGCTTAAATTTGCAGAACCCGAACCCGATCCGAAACCCATCGGGTTCGGGTCGGGTCCGGGTTTGGGGTCCAAAAACCCGAACCCGACCATCTCTGGACAAGTACGAACGGTACAGTTGAGATTATCAATTCCGAGATAAAACGAAGTAAGTGAACGTACAAATTAATTACTAAAACCGATAAAATGGAAAATGTGAATACTAAATTGTAGATAAATTGCGATAGACAGCGATAGAGGAAGGAAAAGAGGAAGCTGTAAAGTAACGAGAACAAACAATTGTAAGTAAGACAAATAATCGATTATTTACGGTAAATTAAAATAAAGTTATTTAGTTTGATCTGCACAGTAAAAAAAGGCGGATTTTCAAAAATCTTGTTTTCGCCTGCCGTCCGAACAAAATCAAAAAATGTTTGTCGGATAGTGTGCAGGATGGCTTCTTCTCCTTCGAAGCAAGAAAAGTGTCTGTACTGCAAACTAGCGGAATCCGGTGACATCGATTGGGTTCAATGCGAAGAATGTAAGTATTGGGCTCATTTCTCGTGCGCAGGTGTCAACCAAGAGGTGGCGAACGTTAGTTGGCGTTATCCGCGATGCTCTCCGCAAAGCGTCCGGCGTCTTAAAGTTCCAGAGACTACGGCTAAGAAGCGCGGGAAGAAGTCCGCCCCGAATAGCGATGCAGGGTCCGATCGTGGAGCTGGTTCCGTCTTAGACCTGACTGAACAGCAGTTGGAAGAGGAACAGCTAGCAATGGAGATGGCCTTTGCAAAGCAGATCGAGTTGCGGAAGCAGCGTCTTGCTAAGCAGCAGGCTTGGAACGAGAGGCGGATGAAGCTAGAGTGGGAGATGCGCGAGCAGGAGCGCCGCGTGAAATGGAGCAGCGGCAGCTAGAGCATGAGCAGAAAATGCTTGACTGCCAATGGGACGCGGAACGTGAATTCTCGAAGAAGCGGGATGCTATTCGGAAACAGTTTGACGACAGCATTAATAATGCATTGAAGGGCCAATATGGAGCTGTCGGTGGTGCTTCTGCCTCCAAACCGGAACAGAAGGTGGATGACTGGATGCTGGATTATCGCGGAGCCTATCCAAAGCAAGGATATCAGCAGACGGCAGATGAACTCGCGTGTCCGAAGAAGGTACCGTTAGATAAGTCATTCGTTGTCGAAGCCGGCCAATTCGAGCGAAGTGACGAAGATGTGAGTGACGGTGAAGTTTCGGAGGTCCCGCCGAGTAGATGCAGTCGAACCAGCTTTCAAAGGTGCGGAGATGGAAACGGGTCGGGATGTATCGTGGGTCGTATTACAAGAGATCAGCTAGCTGCTCGCAAAGCGGTCTCTCAGAACCTTCCCAAATTTAAAGGGGAAGCAGAAGTTTGACCGTTGTTTATCAGCAGTTTCGAGTACACGACTGCAGCTTGCGGATTCTCAAACCTAGAGAATTTGAAGGTTTGCAGCGTTTGGATGTGATCAGGTATCTTCGGAATCTGTTCGGAAAACCGGAGAAGCTGCTCAGAACGTTGCTATCGAAGGTGAGGAACGCACCGTCACCGAGAGCTGATCGATTGGAGACGTTCATCAGCTTCGGGATAACGGTGAAGCAGTTGTGCTACCACCTTGAAGCGTCAGGACTCTGCGACCACCTAAACAATCCGATGCTTGTGCAGGAGTTAGTTGACAAGTTGCCACCGAGCAACAAACTGGATTGGGTCCGGTATAAGCGAGGGAAGGTGGACAGTCCGTTGCGAATGTTTACGAACTTCACAAATGACATCGGATGTGTCGGAGGTGACGGAGTTCTCGACGTTGTCGCTAAGCGAGCACGAGCCTTCGCGAATGGGGAAAGGAAATTCCCGAAAGAAGGAGTTTGTCCATCTTCATGGCGCGAGCCAGGTTTCTGATGAAATTCAAAGAGAGACAGTAACTAAGCCGTGCTGGATCTGCAAACGAACGGATCATCTCATCAGGTGCTGTGGTGAGTTTAAGCGGATGAACATTGCCGCCAGGTTGAGAGAGGTTGAGCGACAAAACCTGTGTGATCTTTGTTTGAACAAGCACGGAAACAGTAGATGCACCTTGAAGATTCGATGCTTGACGCAAAATTGTCGTGGAGGCCATCATCCACTTTTGCATCGAGTGAAGGAATCGGTGCGGCTGCAGAAGGTAGAATGCAATGCTGCCGAAAAGGCAGATAGTGCGGTTATTTTCCGCATGATGCCGGTGACGCTTTACGTGGGCAAACGACAATTCGATACTACTGCGTTCTTCGACGAAGGGTTGTCGACTACGTTGGTAGATGATCTGGTGGCCAGGCGGCTGAAAGCAGAAGGTACTCTAGAGCCGTTGATAGTGACGTGGACGGGCTATATCAACCGCTTTGAGAACGATTCGAGGAAGGTCGAACTGATGATGTCGGCGAAGGATTCGAAGGAGAAGTTTCCGCTGTTCAACACTCGAACGGTATCAGAGTTGGTGCTGCCGAAGCAGAACGTGCGATTCGCAGATGTGGTAAAAAAATATTCCCATCTTGCAAGCGTTCCGGTGAGAGATTACCCATTGGGAAAGCCGAGAATCCTACTCGGGCTATACAACGACCACTTATTTGCGCCGTTGGAGTCGCGGGTCGGTAAGCCAAACGAACCGATTGCCGTGCGGTCGAAGATTGGCTGGACAGTGTATGGTTCGGAGAACCGAAGACCGAGTGCGTACACTTACCTGAATTTGTACTCGTTCGTTCCAGCAAGCAATCAAGATCTCCATGACATGATGCGAGAGCAATACATGCTAGATGAGACAGCGATTGCGACGTTCGCTGTACCGGAGCCCGTGGAGGAGAAAAGAGCCGAACTGAAGGGTACGCAACAAACCGCTGTGTGGTATCTACCGCTGAACGTCGTAGTGAATCCGAAGAAGCCGAGTAAGGTGCGCTTGGTTTGGGATGCTGCAGCATCAGTGAACGGAGTCTCTCTTAACTCAGAGTTACTCAAAGGTCCGGATATGCTAGTTCCACTTCCCAGAGTAATATGCAATTTTCGGGAAAAGCCAGTAGCATTTGGTGGCGACATTCAAGAAATGTACCATCAGATCCGGATCAGATCTGAGGATAGGCAAGCGCAACGGTTTGTGTTCCGAGCGAACAGTGAGGAAGCTCCGAAGGTGTACGTTATGGACGTTGCCACCTTTGGTTCCACGTGTTCGCCCTGCTCAGCTCAATTCATGAAGAACTTGAATGCAGCAGATTTCTCGGAGAAGTGCCCTGAAGCAGTAGAAGACATCGTGAAGCGTCACTACGTAGATGACCACTACGACAGCGTGGATACTATCGAAGAAGCGATCCAGCGAGCCAGCGAGGTGAGGTGCATCCATTCGTGTGGAGGATTTCGGATCAGAAACTGGGTGTCGAACTCTGGTAGATTTCTCGAACAAATAGGAGAAAGGAGTGTCGATTCCGCAGTGCATTTCAACCGGGACAAGAACACCGAATACGAGCGTATGCTAGGCGTCGTTTGGGACCCGGTTGAAGACGAGTTCCGTTTTGCGACCGAATGGAAAACAGAGTGCAACAAGGTTTTCCTAGAGGAAAAACGCCCGACGAAAAGAAAAGAGCATTGTGATGGCGCAATTCGATCCAGAAGGATTTCTTGCTCCAGTTACAATTCTCGGAAAAATACTGGTTCAGGATCTGTGGCGGACAGGCTGCGACTGGGATGATGCGATCGATGAGCTGTCGTTCAGAAAGTGGTTGCGGTGGACCAACATTCTCGCAGACGTGCTGGTGTTTAAGCTACCTCGAAGCTATTTCGGAACTGCGAGATCAGATGAGGTCGAAGAAGTCCAGCTTCACATCTTTGCTGATGCCAGCGAGACGGCGTACGGATGCGTGGCATGCTTCCGTGAAATCATACGGGGTAAGGTTGTGTTCGCTAGTGATGAGTCGAGCGAAGGTAGCACCGTTGAAGCAGCTGTAGATTCCGCGGCTAGAACTCCTGGCAGCGGTTCTTGCGGCAAGGCTGGTACGAACGATCGAGGAAAATCACAACTTCACGATCAGTAGAGTGGTGTTCTGGATTGACGCAGAAGTGGTGCTGTTCTGGATTCGGTCGGATCAGCGCCGCTACAAGCAATTTGTTGGTTTTCGCATTGGCGAAATTCTTAGTTTGACTAAACTGACAGATTGGCGATGGGTTTCGACGAAATTGAACGTGGCGGATCTGGTAACTAAATGGGGTAAAGGTCTGGAGATACACCCCAACAGCCCGTGGGTACGTGGGCAACAATTTTTGTACGACAGTGTGGAAAAGTGGCCGAAGAGAGAATTACCTCCAGCTAACACTACGGAGGAACTTCGGATTCACTTGATGCTGCACGACGTGCAAGTTGCACAGGCTATCGTGGACGCCAATCGCTTTTCTAAGTGGACAGTGCTGGTGAGGGCGATGGCGTGCGTAATCCAGTTCGTTTTAAACTGTAGATGAAAGTGCAAAAAACTGTCGATTGAGACACTAAAAGCAACGAGCAGACAGAGCAGAGTACTACAACCGACGGCAGCTAAGTGAGTACGAGAAGGCGGAACTATGGCTGATGAAGATGGCACAGTCGGAGTGTTTCATAGATGAGAAGGTACTGGTCAGAAATATGGATCGGCCGGTGAGTCAATGGCTGGCGATCGAGAAGTCCAGTGCACTCTACAAACTTACTCCGCTGATTGACGAAAACGGGCTGATTAGAATGGAGGGGAGAGGAAAGAAAGCAGAGTTGCTGTCATTCGATTTACGTTTTCCAACGATCCTGCCACATCAGCATAAAATCACGCAGCTGATTGTTCAGCATTACCACGAGAAGAGCGGTCACGGATATCGACAGGCGGCGAAGAACGAGCTGAAGCAGTTGTTCTACATTCCGCAGCTTGACACAGTAGTCCGGAAGGTGTCGTCGTCTTGTGTATGGTGTAAGGTCCATCGAAGTCGACCTCGAGTTCCACGAATGGCTCCGCTACCAGTGCAGCGGCTAACAACGAATCTTCGTCCCTTTAGTTACACAGGTGTGGATTATTTGGGCCCATTTGCTGTTACTGTAGGACGCCGAACGGAGAAGAGATGGGTCGCATTGTTCACCTGCTTGGTAACCCGCGCGATACACCTGGAGGTGGCTCACGGACTGACTACGCAGTCGTGCTTGATGGCGATTCACCGGTTCATTGGTCGGCGAGGTTGGCCGATGGAGTTTCTGTCCGACAATGGGACGAACTTCCTAGGAGCCAGTAAGGAACTGGAAGGAGTTGTCCTAGAAATAGGAGAAGATTGTGCGGATCAGCTGACTAGCGCGAAAACGAAGTGGCCGTTCAACCCCCCTTTGGCTCCTCACATGGGAGGAGTATGGGAGCGTCTCGTTCGGTCGGTTAAGGAGGCATTCGTGGTACTTGATGATGGGAGACGGTTGACGGACGAAATTTTGCAGACAGTTATGGTGGAAGCGGAAGACATGATAAATTCTCACCCGTACGTGTCTCGAGAGTATGACGAAGTGGAGGCACTCACTGCAAACCACTTTTTGCAGGAACTCTCCCCAAATCAGCCTAGCGTCAATCTTCCCTCACCTCATCCAGCAGCAGCACTTCGAGACGCGTTCCAGCAATCGCAGCAGTTGGCCAGCATTTTGTGGGAACGTTGGGTCAAGGAGAACGTTCCTTCGCTGAATCAGAGGACAAAGTGGTTTGGTGAGTCGAGACCATTAAGAATAGGAGACTTCAATTTCATACACTACTCTATCCAAAATAAAATCGATGGTAATTCTGTTACGCATATAAATCTATGGATTTACGTGTTGAATTAATTAATTCAGTCGATCCACCATGCTTTCAGAAGTATTGGTTTTATACGTAACCTACCCAGCAGTCTCCGTCAGACGAAGGTTTATATATTTAAACGAAAGAATAAAGTTCTTTCTACGAATTTTTTTTATAGCATGGTACGAATTTTTGCTATTAAGGAAGTTGCTTAAGGTGTAAATTGAACAAAAAATATTCGAAAATTGACAATAACTTTGTTGTTTCAAGAGCTACAGATTCTTCGTTGTTTAAAAAATGTGTATTTTATCGCTCTCAACAATTTTGTAGAAGACACTTTTCATAACAAAAAGTAATCGTAAAAAGTTATATTCGAAAAACTGTTTTGAATGGGTCTATCCCAAGCAAACCTACATATCTCGCTACTGTTACTATATAGAGCTTTAGTAACTTCAGTAAAGATTTTCACAATAATATTTTCTAGAACTTTACTGAAGACAGCGAGTTTCTAGCTAAATTATTCGAGGAAATAAATTTTCTGTCTCATTTTTAGGGAATTAATAACTCAATTCATTATATCAAATGATGCATCTATTTATATCCAGAAACTTCTTTGAAAAAATCCATTCTCCAAAATTAATGGTTCAGGAGTTATTGAATTTTGATAGTAAAAACGTCGTTTTGCAACACTGCGCACCGCATATGTTGCAATTGAAGCTTTGTGTGCCTATTATATTAGTTACTGCGCAACATCGACCCACCACAACTGTGCTTTGGTTGAAAAATTTCATTTAAGCGACCATTGTAACTAGAAAATATAAAGAAGCAGATGTACTGTTACCTCGAATTCGAATGATACCAAGGGATTTCAAACGACTGTGTGTAGGAAAACAGAGCAATTAATTTAATTGTGCTCCAGGTGGTCAAACTACGAACATTGTCTATCCGCGAGAATTACAATAAGTTTCTTCTTTGAAACAAAAATATTTGTTATTTTTAGTATTTTTAAAATATTTCGTTTAGTCCTGATGGGTGTAGCGAAGCGCACCGGGTTACAGCTAGTAACTAAATATATGAAAAATGGGTGTCAAATTTCTTGATTTTACAGTTAATGTTAATTAATGGTTAGGTAAAGTATCTTACTGCTTGGATAAGTGCAGAAATTCCTGCATGTGTAAGCAAAATCTAACATTAATTTTCAAAACAAGTTACAGTTTATACGTAGATATACGCTGTGAAAAATAATGATAAGAATACATGTCATTTTGAGGAAATATCTTAGAGTGAAAGAATAAAAATGACACAATTGTAACATTTGATGCTTTAGAAAACATTTTGATAACATCTAAAATAATTGGTTACTTGTTTCAACTCACATTGATTGCTGTTTCAACTTACCTCGGTATGGGGAGAGTTGAAACAAAGAGAACACTGACATAAAAATCAATGTATTGATGCATTTTTATTGGTTTGTTCCAATTATTCTGACGTAGATTGATAAAGCATAAACAGAAGTAAGAAATTTAAAAATAAGCAATCATCGATTGACAGTTTTTGTCGATTTCTCTAACAATAACAAAAGATTGTTTCAACCCTCCTCGGTCTCCCGTACTACTCACATATGCAATTATTTTGTACGGAGGCAATTTCTATCAATTTTTTGTCGAAAATGTGGAATTTTAACGTTATTTTTAAAATATTTAGGAAAAACATAAAATGCCCATATGTGGGTATCCTACTAGAATCAGGATTTATTCCGCGGTCAAAACTCCAAATGCAATTTGAAAGGCATTTTTGAAAGCTGGTATAATTTTCGGTTCTTTTTCAAAAAACGGCATTAAACGGAAAAAGTCATGGCCAATTTAACGTCGATTTTGGTGTATCGAAAAGGACTTGGTAGTTTGAAGGACAACCTGCTAGTAGAATCACAATTTGGATAAGTGAAAAGGCACAATTGCACCTCTTGCTGGATTAAAACAGGTTTTTTTTGTACCAAGGATAGTTCCTGTATCCTTGTCTTCCTTCGTTCCTTCCCACGAGAGAAAATTATGAGACGTAATTGTAGAGCAAGGTACAAACCAACGCGCGGAACGTGCAGTGTGAACCCGAACTAATGTTAATCACAACCTACACATTTAAAAGTAGTTACGTTTTGCAGGATAAAAGAAGCGTCACAATCCACTTTAATTTACATTCCAGAACATGTAAAAATATATGTCGCTCACAATTTTCAGCGAGTTTTACGTCAAAAGAGACAGAATATATAAAAATACGTCGCAATGTTTCTCACGCCAAATGCAATTTTTTTTTAAAATGTGTTTTATTACGTAGTTGTTCTCTCAGAGCAAAACTGGCCAAATTAGAAAAGAATTCACCAAGTGGAGGAAACATACTGACACATACTATGCGACTACTCTGCTCTCACTCAACTAGAATGAGCTCACCTAATGAGTAAAGAATTCCTAGATCCTGAAGGGATCAGAGAGTCGAATCCAACCTCAGTGCACGATATAAGGCTTCTTGAGAACACTTAAGAGGGTCTTCTACTCGCGAGGCCTAAAATTGAGCACTGTTTTAGGAATAAATTATAAAGCATCTACTCAATGGATTTAGAAACTTTTTTTTTTATTTTGAAGATACCAAATGTTTTGACTTTTCAATTTTACTTTTGAAGACGAAAAGAAAAATCTCTCGCGACCTCGAAACTTCATTGATGACATTGATATTGAAACTACATCGGTCCCGATTAAGTAAATTTGTGGCAAGTTGGGTAATCTGTAATCCGAAAACTCATATTTTTGCCTTTCTCATATAAAGAAAGGCTATGCAATCACTGTAAAAATCTACTTTTTAACCGAGGCCCGGAGGGCCAAGTGTCATACACCATTCGATTCAGTTCATCGAGATCGGCAAATGTCTATGTGTGTGTATGTGTGTGTGTCATTTAAACTCACTAGGGCCATTATATGAAAGCAAAAAGCTAGTACTTTCAGTATGTTATGATGTTGTTTGTTCCTTTTTGCTCCTTAACGAATTATTTAAGGAGGAAGTTTCCCCAAAAATATCGTAAAATTTAGAATATCTTTTTAAATTCAACAGTTAGGAAGTAACTATGTTAAGCAAAAATATGTGTTTCGGTACCACAAACAACTTTGTGGAAGATTCCAAGAAGATACGAGAATGTTTAAAAAAGTTATCATGAAAAACCCAATTTTAAGGGGTCTTCCATATAATATGTTCCATAACTCGTAAACTATTGAAGCTAGATATATAGTGTCTTCTGCAATTTCTTTTGTAGTAACATTTTCTACAACTTTGTCGAAGACACAAAGTCTCTATCTCAATTAGTTCGGAAAATAAATTTCGTATATCACTTATAGGTGAATTAATCATTGAACGGTATACTCCTGTGGATGCACAATCATAAGAACAACAACTTCTCCGAACAAACTGTACCTTTAAAATCAACGGTTTAGACGCTATTAATTTTGAGCACGAAAACGACGTTTTAAAACACTGTGCAAGGGGCCGATAAAAACGGGTCTTCACTGTATTCAGAGAAGCATTGATGGTTTGAGAGTGAGCTCATAAGCATCTTTCTAATAAATAAATAATTAAATGATACTATCGTAGAACCTGATATGTTCGAAAGTTTATAAAGTTCCTTTTACTAAAGCCTGATGCCACTTGCGCCAGCTGTCCTCGCCGGTTGAACACTTTGAGTTTTGGGGATTTTCGTTCGATGACGAGTAGTGTTCGAGGGAAGTCTAGATAGCATTTTGCATATGTTCTACAGAATTTGAGTTTCTCCGAATCGCCAGCCCAAAAAATTTTGTTAGCTGGCCAATTGATTTGTCCGTCAACTTTCCCTTTCCTTTCCCACCGATACCTTCGTTTTCTTTCTTCAGATTTCGTAATCTCGTTCCCATACGCTTCTCAACATGTCCGACGCATTTTTTCTTCCGCACGATAATCTCGTCCCCAAAAAAACAAGAAACCATTCACAGAAGCTCACATATGCATAAACCGTCAAGAATGGACCGGTGAATTCTTTAAACAATAATTTGTTCATAGACAAGCGCCCGCGATGGCGCCGCGCTTAGTATCTCGGAAACGACCGGAGATGGGTACCTTTCGATTCCCAGAAACATGCCAAGGAATATGATTTTCACCAAATCCTTTCTGTGGCATATTCTCAGATGCATATAGATTGAAATTAAACAAAGAAAAAAATCGATTTTTTGAAACCATGAGAGTAGAAGACCCCCTTAATTAGCGGGAGACTAAGCAATGTCCAAGGCGCATTTAGGCGATTCACAATAGTTCTAGCTAAAATGAAATGATAGGATTCTCCGACACGTGTACTTAATGGTAACGGTAATCGAATATCATAAATTACTACTCATTAGTTATATTTTCGTGTGTTTTTCAATACTAATTTGTTATTCCAATATTATTCAAACTTACCATATATGCATCGTACGAATACAACTCGGCATCACAATCATCACAGAGATAAATATCGAAAAACGCAGGTTCTACCATTTGCTCTGATTGTATATCAAGTTGCAGCGAATTGGCCAATTTCGGTAGTAGGTACTTACGGCTCGAATTCTGTGGCGCTTGGTCATAAAGCTGGAAAAATATTTACGTAACATATGAGAAGTTGTGTATAATAATCATCTATATAAGTACTATTTACCATGTTTTCGTTTCGAAACGTTACCAGCAGTTTATTCGTACGTCGTTGGTAAAGAGATGTCGTGGAGTTGTAGTTGTTTATGAACCTCAAGGTCGCCGGTTCGTACGATGCCAAATCCGTGCAAAACCGCAACAAAAATACGCATTTATGGAATGAGTAGCAAATAACCACCAATTCTCTCATTTTTTCAAGCCAATTCTAAAATTCCAGATGAAGTTCATTAATATGGATTCATCTATTTAAAGAGTTGTATATACGAACTCGGAAAAAAGTTTTTTTCCGATGTAACAATGTTTTCATTTGATTGCAAAATTAATGGAACCACAAATAGTGAAAATTATTTATAAACTATAGTACCAAAATGATATCAAAAGATTCAACTCATCTACGACCGTTCTGGATACTGGTTGTATACAAAGTTGGAGCTCAAAAAATCGAAATAAAATTTACAATGTACATACTTTTGAAAATATCTGTGCAAAATTTCATTCGGATTGGAGCACTAGATTTTAAATTACAACCGTTTGAAGCGCGCTGGTTCTTCCACGAATGGTTATTTGAAGTGTTTTGAAAAGTACCGTTGCGGTGAACGTGATATCTCAAAAACTATTCATCCGATTTTCATATTTTTTTTTACTTGTTTGTATTTACATTCTCGCGTACTTTAACAGTTTCTTTTTATCCAAAAAAATTTGTTTCAATTTTGAACACCACAAAACTTAAATTTTTGGCCAACATGTTTTTTAAGGAAAAAATATTATTGAGAAACCGATCCGTTCAAGTACACCACAATAAATTTTCGCCACAACTCACTTTTTCGCCACAACTTTGCATATAACCTCTTAATAAGCCAGCTCACTAAAAACATTTTCTTAGGACAAGTTTTCTATGTTACATTTAGAGCCAAGTAAACTCTAATAGCATTTGCTCTACTCAGTGTGAATCAAAGTTTTCTCAGTTTGGACTCTTACTACTTAGAATTTGGAACATCCCGGCAGCTCTTGCTCTGTCATTGATATGAACAGAACTGAGACAAGACTTGGGAATCAAAATCAGAATAAATTGGCTCATCGCCCGTACAATACTCAGCACACTGTTCTATGGTCCCAACGCCGCATTTAGGAAAACAAAACTGTTTGCGCTTAAGGAGAAAGGTTACAGGATCGGCTGCGGCGCTTTCTCGAATTTTTACAACTTTTACGTAAAAGATATCAACAATCCCTCTCGTGTAAAGTTGCGCAAGGATTTAAGCTATTTTTGGTATAACTAAAATTTTAAAATTTTGATGATTACTCACGGCTGGCATTTTCTAGTTAGAACCAAAATATCTCCGATATTTTATTCAAAAGTACCCCATATTATTGCATAGGATTGTAGCTTGCTTTGTGTAGCATTTTTCGTTGGCTTACATTACAGCTACGATGCTTCGTTTTTGAGTTATTCATATTTTAGTAAAGTTGATGAAATACCCATATTTGCCGCCGCATTTCTACCAAATGCCGTATGTCCATTCTAACTTCAGTGAAAATGAATACAAAGCGCACGCGCATGCAAGATGTCGGTTTTGTGCCAGACCGGACTAAGCGATATTACATTGATACAGAGAAAAACGTGTACAAAGATTGAATCTTTGCATTCTTTACGGTATTATCCGCAATGGATTCATTTCATAATTCATGCTAATGATAATATTTTTCAAATCTGGCGCAAATGAAATGTAGCTGAAGAAGAAATTTTTGATTCAATCCTATCATTTTCTCTTCTTTTGAGATTTTGCTACTTAGTTCGGTCTGACTTTACACCGATCATATAGCACAATGCACAGTGGTCCGAATCCAGAATTTAGGATTACAAAAACATTAGTGACTAAACTACTGGTTCTAGAGATTTCATGTCTTCGGAACAAATAATCTGTGTCAATTGAGGCGTCTTTTGAGATAGGTGCTATTAGGGTAGTCCTTATTGTTTATACGATCTGAAAATTATTTTCGAAATAAGAAGAGATAGAACAATGAAGTGTTCCGCAAAATTGTAGTACAACCTTTTTCAAGCAACTTTGCTGAGGACGTCATATTTGTAACTTTAATGGTTTTAATTTTACTGCTATTAAAATGTTGTGTGATAGGGTAACCCTAACAAAATCAGTTTTTTCCTAATAACTTTTTAAATAATTTTTTTCCGTCAATAACGTCTTCACAAAACTTTTAGAGCTTATTGAGACGAATATTATTTATATAGACATATTTGAGATAGCTCATTTAGTTCAAAAGTTATGAGCATTTTTAGCAAAAAAACACAACCTTTTCAAATGTTGATATCTTACAATGGAGCAAGTGAAATTGATTTCTTCTTTTTGCATTCGAAAGATCACAATTGATAGTAAATTTTATGAAAAAATCTCAGAGGTCATTTTTGTTTAACTCATTTTATTTTAGTTTGAATATTGAGAATATTACTACTATTTGTAGCATTAAAAGTAAAACGGTCAGTGTAACCTAGCAACTATTTTTAAAATAAGATCAGATAGATAAACAACATCTCAAATAAAACCTCTCGAGTGTGGCGAAGGGCCCGCTGAGTTGTTTCCGATGTGTATCGTTCCGCCTGAGCCGCGGAAAACCTTTCTAGCACTACGTCATAATGAGGCGAAGAGTCCGCTGAATTATTATTTTAGGCACAGCCTTGGTAGAATCCATTTGGGAATCGGAAAACCTTCCCAGCACCCTGCTTAAGTGCGGCGAAAGGCCCATGTTTGCTGTTAATTTGTCACGAGTAATCAAGATCCGGGTAGCATCCGGAAGATCTAGAAATCTGGAACATTATTTGGCCAATTTTTCAAGATCATAGGGTCCGAAGTAAGCAGCAATTTTTTAATACATCTTCAATATTGGCAACGCTGCTAAATTTTCTTGAATGGTTTTCTTGAAACTTGCCGTTAGACTTATTCCTCGTTTCTAATGCCTCAGTGAAAAGGCCTTAGAAACGAGGAATAAGTCTATCCGCAAGTTTCGAAAAAACCATAGAAATACATAGAGTAGAATGGGGTCAAACAGGTACGGGTGTACAATAAGTATAGGGCAGTATCTTTGCAATGTTATTGCAGAGGTAGCTCGTGTTACGTGAATTAGATACACGGTAGAGAGCATCGTTGACGACTATCATTTCGGCTGTTACCGTGAAGCAGCTGTATTAGTTACGACGTCGTTTATGTTTTCGCGTGTTGTTCTGCGGAAACGAATTGTCTTTCGTCCTCAGTACATTACATTTAATCAACGTAAAAAACATCAAGTGAGTTGTTTCTTACGTAAAAAATAATGTTGAACAAGAGTATTGTGTTGGTTTTTTGATATTTTCGTTTTTGAAAAAGATTCGGACATCAACATGGAACATATTTACGCTACCAACAGGAAGAAAAGCATGCTTGACGATAGACGAACCAAGTACCAAAAGTTTATAAAGGGTTGGAGATAGAGGAACCAACCGTACTCGTGATCATAAATCATTCTCGTTGCTTCTAAATAGCCTGCAAAAACTTGGGAGTTTATTTTTGCTTTGCTATTAATAACGGCGAGAATGATACCTAATCGTTCCAATAAATCTGCATTCAAACCCGTGATCTCACAAACTCCATTCATCAAAAACTTTTTTTGTCGCGTTGCCATCATTGGAATTGCCTCCACTGGGTAATGGCTCATTAATTCGAAGGCTCGATCTTTTCTTTAACGATTTGTCGTCTTTCCAACACGCCACTTTGGTGTTTCCTTCTCAAAACTTCGTCATCGACCACCGATTCTTAAGATTTCCTTTCGATCATGCCCATATGATCCTGCCTAGCTCTAGCTTTCCATTCTAAGTTTACGAACGATTAACTTTAGAATACCTATCTGTTTTTCGATTTTAACATCTTTAGTTTCTCTTATTCATAAATTTTCCGAAAAAGGCTAACAAAGTTGATACTGTAAATTAAAATATGTGTGACTAGGATGGCTAGCCAAACATCACACTACGTTCTCCGCTGTTCAGATGGATTGATACACAACTACATTAGAAATAACAACTCAGTGGGCCCTTTGCACCACTTGGGCAGTTTTATTTGAGATTTTGTTTATCTATCTGATCTTATTTTCAAAATAGTTGCTAGGTTACACTGACCGTTTCACTTTTAATGCTACAAATAGTAGTAATATTCTCAATATTCAAACTAAAATAAAATGAGTTAAACAAAAATGACCTCTGAGATTTTTTTATAAAATATACTATCAATTGTGATCTTTCGAATGTAAAAAGAAGAGATCAATTTCACTTGCTCCATTTTAAGAAATCAACATTTGAAAAGGTTGTGTTTTTTTGCTAAAAAGGCTCATAACTTTTGAACTAAATGAGCTATCTCAAATATGTCTATATAAATAATATTCGTCACAGTAAGCTCTAAAAGTTTTGTGAAGACGCTATTGACGGAAAAAAATTATTTAAAAAGTTATTACGAAAAAACTGATTTTGTTAGGGATACCCTATCACACAACATTTTAATAGCTGTAAAATTAAAACCATTAAAGTTACAAATATGACGTCCTCAGCAAAGTTGCTTGAAAAAGGTTGTACTACAATTTTGCGGAACACTTCTTTGTTCTATCTCTTCTAATTTTGAAAATAATTTTCAGATCGTACAAACAATAAGGACCACCCTAATGTCACCCACCTCAAAAGATGCCTCAATTGACACAGATTATTTGTTCCGAAGACATGAAATCTCTAGAGCCGGTAGTTTAGTAACAAATGTTTTTGTCATCCTAAATTCTGGATTCGGACCACTGTGCAATGGTAAAACAGGTAAGAAATCACAAATGTCGGTTAGCCGCATGCTACCGCGTGGTTGCAGCCACGTGTTTCCCCATTGATGATTTCTATAGTCTGACTGTTGGTTTGAATATTTCATTCTTTCCAATATGTTATTATAGTTACTAAACTGCCTGGGCGTTCAATAATAAGGGATGCCGTTGAGGTGGAGCTTCCATACTGCATTGTCAGTAGCTTTTCGCAAGTTCTTGAGAGGTGAAAATTTGGTTACCCTCCCACGAATGAAGAATAAATAGACGATAAACTGCTTGCCGGGGAAATAAACGCACAATTCAAATGTTTATATTTACCAGGTTGCTGATGTCAGCTTGTGAGAATTATAGGTGATTTTCCGTAAATGTTTGGGAGCAAAATTCTTCATTCTATGTTTGAATGAGGAACTTTTCTCCCAAACCTTTACACAAAATCACATTTTGGAGAGCATACTTCAGCATAGTATGCATATGTATCCTTAGTCGATTGTTCGATCTAGTAAAAGCTTCTGCTAAATCGAGAGAGATTTTGGAAATGGCTGTAGTTTTTAAATGTCCGTGTTTGTTTTTGCAGATATACGTTTCCCTACGTTCTTATTGCTGGCTTGAACCTTTCGAATAGAAATTCGTTCAGTTTACTCTTCATATAAAATAATGAGGGAGTAGTACACATGTCCCGTCTATAACAAAGGTGATAAGCATGATTGTTGCAAGTACAAGTCAATCACATTGCTGAATGCCACCTACAAAGTGTTCACCGCTGCCCATAGAGAAAAATGGGGAATTCAGAGCAGGTTTTACTGGGGCATGCATCACAACAAACGAAATATTTTCGATTCGACTAGTCTTTCAAAAATGTTGCAATTACAACGTGCCACCTGATTATAGATTTCAAAGCCGCATATGATACAATCGATTGAGATCACCTATGGGATCTAATACACGAATATGGGTTTCTAGCTAAACCGACATATTTGATCAAATCGACTATGGATCGAGTGATGTGTTACGTCCGAGTATCGGGGACACTATTAAGTTCTTTTGAAACTCAGGAAAGACTATCTAATGTTTAATATCTTCGGAAAAAATGCGGTAATAAATGGTAATAAATATGTACACGAGAGCAAGAGGTTCGAAGGAAGAAACATTACACCTTATGCTCATATGCTCGGTTCTAAACCAAGAGGCGTGATATAGGATCATGTCAATCATCATTTCAACACTCTAATAACCAGACCTCGAAAGCGAAATTTCCATCTCGTTACATCTTAGCAGTTTAGAAAATATTGGAAACTACTATTTTTTTGGGCTATCTAGACTACTGTATTACTACTACTACATTTAGATGCGACCAAAGTTAAATTTTCTACGACTAAAAAGTCGGTGCAAGTACTACAAAACACTGAAAATTACAATTATGTGGAAGAATTTAAATCCATCGTGAATAACCATGAATGATATAACCTTAAATTATTTGTATGTGAGCGAAACATTTCTAGAAAACCGTTGATAGTTTCTCATGTAAGGACCAAAAATATCTTCACAATACAATACAGAAAATTTATCTCCATTGGATTTATTATGAAATTAGTATGTATATAAGCGAGACATTTCTAGACTATTGCTGATAGTTTTAACTCAATGAGCTATTATATCTTCATATATAGTTCAGAAAATTTTCTTATTTTCAATTCCGATGTGTTATTTGGCCGAGTCTCATATACCAGTCGACTGTGTGTATTTTTTTGTTTTTGTTTTTAGAGGATAGCAAAAAACTTCCAAAAAAGCCCTGATGCTGCAGGAAAAAAATATATTAAACTGTAACGTCTCAGGGAGCTGGTTTGTGTTGCCACCCGACTCGCCAAAAACCACTACTCTTGCCCAAACCCTGAATCCTCCCCGGCACTACCTTACGGCATTACTTCGGGGAGGGGATTTTTATGAGCATAACACCCACTCTAATTCCACTACTTAGCAGTTAGTTCCTTCAGTAGGGTTACAGCACTACTCCTCGACGGTGGTGTGTTCTTCACCATCAACACAGACTTACAATTTCTACATGGTAGTCGGAAAGCTAGCAGGGGGTCGAAACTTTATCCTCTTCCCCTACGAAGACAATCTGGGCGGCAAACTTCAGAGTGTCTAATTTACCTAGCCCTTCGGCTCCCTTGTGCCACTCTGCACCGAAACTTTCTTCTCGTACCATTCAGCACCACTTACTCGTTCAGCTCCCGACTTGTTCGCAAACTACTCGGTCCAGTCCCCAACTGGCCTACTCCGAAGGAGAATTCCTAGGCGAGACAGGTTCTCCCGATACCGAGCGGTGGATTTCTCCCGATGCCGATGTTCGTTTCCGTGAGTCAATTAGCTCCCCGCTTTGTTCCGATCTACTCGATGTAGCCCCAGCGGTGACCTAGCCTACTCTACGGACCAGCTAGTAGGTGCTAAGGTCCATCCAGCGATTCCGGGTGGAGCGTAGCTTCCGGTTCACTGGCGCCCCAATGATCCATTGCTAGCTATTCGACGCGGTCTGATCCCCGGCTGTGCATCTACCCTACTCACGAGCTATCCGGTAGGGTGTTAAGGTCGGTCCGGCGATTCCGGTTAAGTCTGACGTCCGTATCACTGGCGCCCAGATGACTCGAACCCGGTTCTACGTTGCGTACTACTCAACTGGCCGCAACCACTCTATTGACAGCGTCCCAGGTATGCTCGTCGTGGCACATCTCTTCAACGATACTGTCAACTATCACACCCTACGAAAACTTCTCCGAACCTAGACCACGTGTTCCTGTGTCTTTGCACGTTTACACACTCCGGACAAAGGAGTGCCGAAGCATGTCCAAACCGGTGCAAGTACTTCCGGGAGCATCCGTTCCCATACAAAATTTGCATCAAATGTAAGTTCACATCTCCATGTTTCCTATGCACATAAGCTGTCACATTTGGGATTAGTCCTCAGCCATAGTGATGCATTTTTGGGATCATGCCGGTGATAACGCATACTACCTCCGACGATATTGTTCTGTAACCACTCGCGACTCGTACGGGCATCAGCCGGAATGTCCGGTTCAGCTTTTCACGATTCCGCTTGGTTTTCAGCGCAGCACCCCAGGAACCTCATATCGAAGTATCGATGACGAAACAGTAGATAGCATACGTCTCGTCTCAGTAGCCGACATTTGGCATAATTCTCGTTGTCTTCGCCGACTTTTCACAGACGTAGTCGACGTGGTTGTTGAAGCTCAACCGGTCGTCGGTTATGACTCAAAATTCTGCCCTCCAACGTCGATCTGAATCCGCTGAATCGCTTTGACGCTGCTTGTGGTGGGTTATTTACAGCTTGACTCCGTTCATCCAGCTCTCGGTCGCGTCTATTTTCTCCGTCACCGACAACTCCACTTCTTCAAATGTCTTACCAATCACTGTTAGTTACATGTCGTCCGCGAAACCCACACAGAAAAAAATATTTTGTAATTTTAGTTTATTTTCATAAACATATTTGGAGCATGAATATAAATGTAAAATTAAGTTCCACCACAAATCCACACGACTTGTCGTGCTTTCTTCAACAAATTTTATTATAATTCTACACGTGGATTGAAAATTACAGTTTCTTGAAACGGAAAACCAATGCACTTCAATGTATTTTTTACACGCTTATTGCTGTAAAATGAATGACATGTAATATTACACGAACGAAAGTGTAAAATTGTATGCTTTTTGATGCTCTAATTGAGTGCATTGATTTTAACGTAATTTTCAATCAAAGTTTTGATTCAATCTTTGTATGTTTACATTCGTATTGATTTACATGTCGTTTAAATTTCATTATTTTTTGTGTGCGCGATTTTCACTTTCCTGGGCAGCCGAAGAGTTATGACCGCATCGTATACCCATTCCAAAGAGTTGGACCAAGAATGGAGCCTTGAGGAACGTACGCTGTGAATGACATTGACTTCTGCCCTTCGCTCGTCTCGCACAGCAGCACTCTGCTCTATAAGTAGCTCTTCAGGATCTAGCATAGATAGTTGGGAACCCTCATTCTATGCAGCGCTGCAGCAATGACTGTCCAGTTGGTGCTGTTAAATGCATTCTTAACATCTATCATGACCACAGCCCAGTATCGATATCCTCTTCACTTCTGTTTAGATGCCTTCTCAGCACTCTTAAACATTGTCAGAATTGCATCCACTGATGACGTTTCTTGCGCAATCCGAGCTGCCTCTTAGTTAGTCCACGCGGCTTCGGCTGCAGTACCAGCTTCTACACCTTCCAAATTTCGGGGAACCTTTATTTAAACACATCTACAGCACCATCCTGAACACGTCCGGATATGCTTCGATCACAGCTTTCAGCGCCACGTTTGGTGTTCTATCCGGACCGGGGGATTTCTTTGATTTCAGACACTGTAGCCAGCCCTGGTCGATCCCTAGCAAACGTGCAGCTTATGCGCCACTTCCCGTAGGAAGACTGCACGCTAAGATTTGTTTGCCCGGATGAGACTCTTCTTAGGGCGAGTCCCTGAAGAAGATTCACCTAAAAGAAATTAATCAGGATCGAACCAGACAGTCTTATCAAAAATCAGCCTCCAAAAGTCGGGTAGACGACCCTATTATCAACTAGCAGCAATCATCAAAAACCTCATCACACTCAGATAATTCGCAGTAAGAAATTCCCCATACCTAACTTATCATCACTGGAACTGTAGCCACTCACCGCCAGGTGGCCCAAACATACTGAAAGCGAAGCTTTCACCACTCATCAAATTCCGCCAAGCGGAAGACAGTGAAACGAAACGAAAACTACACCGAACGAAGTGACGTAACCATACTAGAACGAGACTAAAACCATAAGGGAGTACTACATGAATCTACAAAACATTCGCTACATTTACACTAAAAAACATTTATTTACGGTACAAAACGGCAGATTTATGTTCTATTTCATGTTTGTATTTTTTTTTAGCTTTTAACTTTCTAGGCCTATCTTCTGATGGTGTGCGTGTACTCTCTCCCTACTGTGCTCATTGACCTGCTTGTGCTTTTCTTCTCATTTCTAAAATCCTCCCAAAGTTCGGTGACGTCACCTCACGGCTCCAGCGTATCAATCAGCTATTGCTTTGCACCCGGGTGACTAATTAAATGGGTTGTGTGTGGCGTTCGTGAATGACGGACTAAAACGTAATGGCCGACACACAACCTCAAATCATGGACGCGTCCCTAATCTCGCCGTCCGTGGACGACTTCTCGAGCGCTTTTCGCTCTGACGGATTAAATCACTGTGGCGTCCTCCCTGGACGCCACCCTTCACACTTAATTAGCAAGAACGATACGACTCACCCAATCTGCTGCTGTTGGTTTCTGCTGCTGCTGTCGATCGTTCTGCGATGCGGTGGCTGTTTCGATGACGGGCGATCACATCGATCGGCCGCGCCGGTTTCTGACCAGCGGTTATTTGTTGCTGCTGATGCTTTAATCGGCCGGAAAAGTTGCGTTGGGTTTCCCGACGATAGAAGGAACGGCTTTTAGACGGGTCGTCCTTCCTTCCGGCGGCGTAACGGTGCCGGGTTCAAATTCGTCCTTAGCTGGAATTGCGCGTGTGCTCCTCTTGTTCTTTTTGCCTCTTCTCTCGTTCGTCGTTGCGCTGTGCGGAATAGAAAGATTGCCGTCTGGCTGTTGCAACGGGTTCATTAGCACATGTGATAGGTCAATGGCACTTAACTCTGAGCACATTTACCTTCTTCTGTAGCTTGTTTGCACAAACTTTCCTACGCACGCACTCTCGACTTCTTCGACTATGAATTCTACTTGGACGGGAGAGACAAGAGTAATTAGCCTAACATTCGAATACGATCACGTCACTTTACCTACTTGGAAAACCTAAACCGGACAAACTACGCGCACTTTCACTACGTTTGGCGGACTGGGACGAAATGGACTAGCAGCGTTAATCCTCAGATTAGGGAAGGTAATTTCGTACGAACTTACAGGAAGCGCGTATTTTCCCGCAAATTTCTTCGGACAAGTTCGGAGATCAACGACCCTACTAGCTGTTTTATTCTGTCAGCTAACCTTTGGCTCTATCTGTCCCTTTCCATCATGCATTCCAAGCGAAGGATCGTCATGGTTTTCGTCTTCAGGAGAATCTCAACAGGCAATTTAATTTCTTCCCCTCGCGGAGAGGAGTATTTGCTAGGGTGTTGCGCAAGAGTCGATCAACGGTAGGTTGTCTAACTCTTGGCGCAAACAAATCAGACTGGTTATACTAAATTTGAAAAATATTGCTGAATATGACATGACCGCTACATAACACCAGGCTTGTTTTACGAAAATTTGGTATTAGGATTAATACCAAATTTTCGTAAGGGACAATTTTACGAAAAATGACTAAGACTAACAATAGAAAAAAAAACTACAACTACTATTTACAAAATGTTATGTACAACTAATCCTAGGTTCGCCTTGAATACAGAAATACTGATGGATTTGACATTTCCCCTGCTACGCTCCGGTAGTTCAGATATATAACATTCAAAGACTGCAACAAATCCCCAAATACTGGCATTGATACCAAAATGTTGAAATTTTAGATCAAGCCGAAACCCCAACACTACAACATACATTGAGTTTCTTACGACTCTCAATGCAACATAATTCCCAATGTAACTTCATGAATACTACAAGAAACAGGCTTATGGAGTTCCAGAACTACTCCAATCCTTACGTTGGAAATGTATCCCTTCACTCAATTTACCGCACAGTTTTGTCTTTTGAAAGCACCTCAGAGCTCTTCCCTGAATAAACACTTTCTACTAGACAAAACGCAGAACTGAACTTCATAATTTCCTTTGCAGTGACTCTAACGCCGAAATAGTTCAGCTAGTGAGAAATCTGCACATAATTCCCCCGAAAATATCCCCCGAAAATCCCCCGAAAATATCCCCCGAAAACCCCCGAAAATCCCCCGAAAATATCCCCCGAAAATATCTCCCTAAACAATCATTTTGGTTATGTATTAACGCCGGATGTATTCCGACAATACGAACACATACCCTAAATGACCACATATCCCATAAATCCATCTTACGTTACATTTCCTACGTCGAAAAAAACTTTCGACAAAACAGAAATGCAACGAAAATGAAAAAGTACCCAACCCTATTAAAGCTCCCATTAACTCACGCATACACTGAACTACCAACCCGCAACGAAGAGAAACGTCAAACTGAAAAAAATATTGCAAGTGATGTGTTGTGCTGTTTGTTAATTGTACATTTTCCAGGTAATTTACCAAATATTATACCGAAATGGCCCAAAAAACGTGCAGATAAAACGTTTCCGAAAGACGGATCATGTACTAGAAGGTGAGTTAACTAATTTTGTGTTGTTTTTTCATGTTTTTTCAGGTGAAACGGACTACCAACCCAACATAAACAAATCCACTCAGATGGAGGCAGGGATGTTTCCGCGCGGCACTGGACGGTTCTGGACGGACGGATTTGGACTCTTGAAGCGGACGATGGGTGAGTTTACATGATTTTCTTTAATGTTTGCCAGACCGGCTGACAAAAGTTTGATAGATTTTAGAATTGAAGGATGTTGCATGCAGCTAAACTAGGAGCGGATACGGACCACGGCACCAGGCCGGAACTACTTTTGGCGAGCACACGCCGGACGGACTGCTGCCAGCAAACGGGAATTGCCTCAAACGGCCTATTTGAAGACAGCTCTAACGGATGCCGAGAAGGGAAGTTGACTTCCAGTTAAAGGTAAGTGTGTGAACAAATTTTAATGTTTTCCTTTTCATTTTAGGAACAATCGGACGGCGGAACCCAAGATGTCAATCAACCCCGAAGGACCCCAACCCCAACATGAACCCACATTTAACATAAACTCCCACATTAAACATTAACCCATTAAATCCCAAAAGTTTTGCTAAATATTGTGATAAATAAATAAACACTTAAATAAATAACAAAGAAAATAAATAACAATTAACACATAACATGAATATGAGCAAATATACGATAATTTTAAGTACTAACATAGATATAAGGAAACATTGTGAACTACAAACTAACATTACTTATATCCGAAAAATAGTATTTACAAAATTTTATACATTGGGTGATCGTGCAAAGGCACAATCCCCTTTCTTCATCCTTGCACATGTCTCGTATAGGTAGTTAACAAGGTATGTGTATCCCGATGCAATACAACCTGTGTTTTTTCCAAACATGGTTAAATTTCCAGGAACACTGCCGATTTCTTTAAATTGCAACACTATTCAGCTAAAGCAATTTGTTACTGACAGCTCGATTAACTCGGGTTTGCTCAACATCGTCTGTAGGACTTCTGAGTCTTATTTTACGATCAACGTTTAAGATTCCCCCGTCTTAAACTCACGCTTTGTTGCTTCTGGCGGAATTTTCGCGGTACTCCTCATCAACGCACTAGTGGCTCCGAGTTCTTGGTTTTATAGGTCATCGTCCTGACGAAATCAAGGACTCGCTCTGTCTTCAGGTCGAGGGGAACTTGTTCGTTCAGTAACAAATGTTTTATACCCAAGAGTGCTGCAACTCAAGGAGATCTAAAATGACCATAATCCAACACGTTCGCAAAGTTCTTCTTGAGCTAGAATGAAGATCTTAGCAACAAGGTTGCCCCCAGTAAATGAAAGTTGTTGTGGGGGTGCACTGTCTGAAGGACAGTGCTAGCTTTACGAACTGCGGTACAGTATTTTCTGCAACCAGAGTAAAAGCATCATGGTGCGTTGTCTCAATCAGTAAATACTGAGAGGTACATAGCTTGATTTTTATTCGATCAACCAGTGATCGATGTTAAAGCTGAACTTGAAAGGGTAAGTTTCTTGAGAAACTTGCAGTTGAAAATTCCCAGTCTCTTCCCCTTCAAGTCCTCAAGGTCATAACAGTGGGTTCCTACTACCCTTTTCACTACGGCTGGCACATACTTGGGGGCCAGCTTTGCAGAAAATCCCTTGCCTTTGTCCGATTGTTCCATGTTTTTCTTCAGCACCTTCTCACCCACAGAGTAAGTTGGACAATAGACCTTTCTCGTCAAAAAATTTTATATGCTAGAATGCTTCCTTTTTTATCCCCGATTCGTTACTGCATATTGCCGCGATGATTTGGTACCTCTAACTATTGAAAAAATCAAAAATAGTGCGAACTGCTCATTTAACCCCATATTCTGAATACCTATCTTGCCTTGTTTCCCCGTATTTTTACACCATTTGGATGAATTTCCTGTGGGGAATAGTAAAAGGATGCCAAATCTGCATATATATTAGTAAATCTGCAGATTTTGCAATTTCGCTGCAGATCTTTTGCAGATTACAAATATTTTGCAGAACAAAGCCTGTGCCAGCAAATTTAAACCAGCCTTCAACATCTTTGATCATTTAAACTATCAACACACTACATTTCTATGTCAAATTTATTGAAGATTTTTGTGGCAATCTGCAGACTTTTATATTTTTACAGTAGGCTATTGCTTAATAGACCTGGCATCACTGATGCTAAAATAATTCATTCATATACCTGTCAAAAACATTATTTTTCGCTTGAGTGAATACTTTTGATGCTCTTTGAAAGAAAATCAACATACTTTACACTTGTCCGTTGCTTCGATTCGCACTAGTATGGATTCACGGAGATATATTGAGTTCTGAGCAACAATTTCAATCACTTCCGACCGGGAATACCATCGGTGAACGGATCTTTTTATTTCTATTGCTGTTTCCCCCTGATAAGCTAAACGTATACGCTACGAATGTCCTTAAGTTTAGTTTGCAGTTCGAGAAATGGGTCACGGGATTTGATCAGGGAAAATTTCCCGTCGAGATCTCTCCAAACTGTCAAACCATAACTATGCTTCTTCTTAAAAATACAAACAGTATCAAACTTCCGGCAAATTGCAAACCTTATAAAAATACTATTTTCCCCGTCGGAAACAATTTGTGTTGAAATTGTTCTCGGCCGGATTTCTTTGTGGAGAGTTTTACGTGATGTTTCCCGCAGTTGGGTTTTCACTTCAGGAAAACTGTCATTTTTGTGTAATCCCGAGCTCCATTTAAAATACACAAGGACCCAAATCCCGTGACACGTTTTCCGAACTGTAAACTGGCCTTTACACTTCAGGAAAACTCATTTTACTGAGACTCATTCCCCGTCATGGGATTTGAAATCCCGAGCTGCATTTAAAATACACAGCGACCCAAATCCCGTGACACGTTTTAATAACTGTAAACTAGCCTTTAGTCGTTGCCGATCAACCGGAAAGTTAACCTTTGCGTTATCGATTATCCTCGGTTCCAAACTGCGCATCACATTTTATCGATTCAAAGGTAAATAAAATGTAAAATCTGCCAGATTATACTTGAATGTTACCTACCCTGCTAAATCACTGAAGAATTGGTCGGAAAAATATTTTTTGAGAGAAAAGTGTGTTTAATGTTCGGACACATCTTAGCACCGGTTTTAAGAAGCAGAAAATTTGGACGTTTTAGTATGTGATGATCGCTTTGTTTATTTATTTACCTTGCATCAATGATTTTTCATGGTAGTCAAGTATTAGCAATAAGTAAATAGATTTTTTTTGTCGAGCTGGACGTCCGCTCCACCGGACCACTGCCGACACTAAACTCCGATGTCGAGGTGAAACCGCCACCGCCACCTCGGTGCGCCATTGGATCCGTGTGTGAAAGTCGCGGTCCATTGCTGATTTCATTCGACCGATGCCCATTATGGTGGTATGTTACCCTGAAAAACTCCTCAAACGGTTAGCCACCAAAGAACTTCCTTAACACCTCCTCTGGGTTGCGGAACGTAAACGGGAATCCGTCAAAGATATCAAACTCGTCGTTGATACCACCGCCATTGTACCGCCAGTGCCGTGTGTTATGGTGGTACCGCTCGGAACCGTTGGCCATCAGACCCTCCTTGCCGTACTGGTCATAGATGCGACGTTTTTTCTCATCTGATAGCGCCTCATATGCTTCGGGGATCTCCTTAAATCGCCGATTCGATTCTGCTGGATTGTTTGGATTTTTATCTGAGTGCTATTGTAGCGCTAGTTTTTTGTTTTCCTTTTTGATTTCCACATCGGTGGCGGTACAGGTCACATCCGGCAGTTTGTAATAGTCCCATTGTTAACCGATATTTGTTATAACTTAACGCACTCTACTTCACTTTAGGATACCCAAAACCACTGTGAGATTTCGACTTCCTGGTTGCTGCTGATAACCTATCAGTCTCTCGACTGATGACTATAATTTCGGTTGACTAAATTCCGCTATGAAAATCGAAACCGCTGAATATTCCGCCGAGGGCATGTCCAACGTTGTGACCGACGGCAAAACCGATTGCAACACCACCGGCCGTGGCTGACGTTTTAGCCTTTAATCCAAGTCTCTGGTTGGTGGTTGCCATTGAGGTACCGACGGCCGAGTGCGGTGCAGGCTGGACCATCGCCGGACGGGGCGAAACAGCGGCAACTGGTGCAGACCTAGAATGGGGTGTAAAGGTCATCAATTACCATATATTATCAAAATGCTTTGTAACTAACCTTGTAATTCAGCAACAAAACAAACCAAATTAAATTGATCGCATCAACAGGTTACCGTGTACAATAGTTGACAATAAATTAACAAATTAACAACGAAAACATAAACTTAATTCTACCCAAACAATTGAAAAAGGCCTAACTGCCAAACTTAAACATAGAGAAAAAAGACAAAAGAAGTTTTGGTCAAATTCGTTATGATACAATTGAAAAAGCTAATACTGTTTTATTTCGTTTGATTGCAAAAAAATCTTTTAAGGTCTGATATTACACCAAAAGTTATAAAAGATAAATCTGAATTGATGACCATATTGCCCTTATTGAACTTTATAAAATCAGATTGGCTCTGTATGTAAATTATGGAAATGTTAGGCCAAAAGCAGTTGTAGTTTCGATTAATGGGGGAGTCTGTTGTAGTGAGTAAAAAAATCGGTGGCCACGCTGAACTTTTTTTGTTTTAAACAGCCATGCATTCCTCGCGCGTATTTGCTGCAATTTCAATCAATCGACAATTTAACAGGGGTTTGTTTCGAAACCGCATTTTTCAAATTGGCAGACACGATGACTCATAAACTATTCAGCGGATTGACATCATATTTTAATGAGAATGCATAATATGTATAGCAAGTCGATGAACCACGGAAAACTGAATAAAAAAAGTTTTCTCCACATTATTTTGAAAAAAAGTGAGCGATTGTTACATTAATATATAAGCTATTTCAGTTTTTATGATGCCATTTTCCGAAATTCAAACTATTTTCTTTTTGTTTTATTTTTTTTTTTGGTTCATCGAAAAACTACAAGTCGAAACATTATAAATCTTACTAAATTTCCTGTTTCAGACAATTTTATGGAGAGTTATCATGTCCGCCGTGGCGCTCCGCGTGAAAATGGTTTGATATCTGCTCTTGGAACGCTCGTATGTGTAACTCTGCGTGACTGAAAAATACTTTTTTTATACATTACACAAGAGGTCCATTGTTGCCTTGCCTTCAAAATCGTAAAACAAAATTACCTTCGGTTTGAGCACTTTACATCACCCCTTAATTCATTGAGTATAGGTATCCCTAATAAACATCTTATGATTCAAGAGCCTAACGACCTGTTCAGGGTATCATCCAAACAATATGTGAAATCATTGCACTATATGGGTTAAAGTTCGTGTATTATATTTTTTTATTAGGGATTCCACTGCTTTTATATATTTTTTGTAATCAGTTATAATAATCCTTTATAATCATTTTATAATAAATGTATTGCTAGTTAGGACTTTTATATGAGCCAGGCCCTTTTATAAAGAGTGATAGAATCGTTATCAAAACTCTTCATAATCCATTGATGCGTTATGTACATGATTGGATAGATAGTTTTAATTGAGACGGGACGTGCGGATATGAAAAAGTTTAACGTCAAATGCAGCCAGGGGGAACTGTGAAATGCAGCCAGTCCATTTGAAATATGTGAGGCAGAAAGAGTGGCTATGCGAGACAAAACATAAAATGAACAAAAAATGAAGAAGACAACATCTATCTGCAGGTTCTGTCCCTGGATTTAATGGAGAACATAAAAATTCGATTTGTATGCATTTGGCAGTAGGCCTTTTTCAAATATTTGGCTAGAAATTGCTTACTTCAACGAATCATGTGTAAGAAGTAAGCTGAGCTGAGTTTTTCATACTATGATCGAATTAAAAAAATTCCAAGACCATGTAAACAAGCTCTCCGAACTGTCAAAAAAGTGAGGTTAAACATTTTCATGCAATGTTCTACAGCGAGAGGTTCACTTTAGTTTGTTTACATTATAAATGAATTTTGTACCGCAACTCACCACTTCATTTACCGCGTTGCCAAGAACTCAAACAAAAATATACAAAACAGTGCTGCCCAAACACACATTTTGAGTCCCACCATTCTTGCAAAGGTGAAAAAAATATTCAACATTCTTGCATTTTACAAATTTAAAAAAATCATCAAAAAATCACGATAGCTCCCAAATGTCTCATTTTAGCGGAAATATTATTAAAAATGTGCAATCTTTCGATTAAAAATAAGAAAAAATGGGGTTAGGTCGGACGAGAAAGGTCTATTGGCATTGGAGCGAAGATTATAGTAGGACGAGTGTTTGCTGTACGCCGCTTTCAAGTTCTCCCGAACCTCTTCGAGCATTTTCTCCCTTTCCTCGTTCTTCAGCTGACCATCGTTGGTCGTTTGCGAATCCCTCAGATAGCGATATTCCCTACCGTCGGAAACCATATTCCGGCCGAACATAACGAAGTACGGAGTGTAGCGAGTTGCGTCGTGGACTGAGTTGCGCACGGCATTGGCTATCTGCTGTAAATTATTGGCCCATTCTTTGTGGTCCTTCCGGATTGAGGCTCGTATTGCTGTCGTGATTACACGGTTGACTCGTTCCGTATCGTTTACCTGAGGATGGTAGTTCGGAGTTCTCCAGTGCGTCACGTTATACTTCGCTAGCAGACTTTGGAACATCGCTGAAGTAAACTGTGTCCCATTGTCCGACAGGATCACTTCCGGAACACCGAACAGCAGGAAGATGATGTTTTCCACAAATTGTACCAACGTTTCCGCGGTCGCTTGCCTAAAAGGCTGCACCAGCACAAACTTGCTGAAGAGATCAGTTACGACGAGGAGACATGTACTTCGGCCTTTGCCGGAAGCTGGAAGTGGACCGACATAGTCCATAGCCAAGAACTGCCAGGGATACTGAGCCAACTTCTTCTGCTCTGCCATCGGCGCGGTCGTATTCTGGTTTGTTGCTTTACTAGTTTGGCATGCAAGGCACGCCTGACATTGCCTTTTCACTTCGCTGCTCATTCGTGGCCAGAAATAGCGCTCCTTCACCGCTGCTAGTGTCTTCTCCGGACCGAGATGAGCTCGATCGTGAATTTCCTGGACGATTTCCTTCCGCTCTACCTTCGACGGGTATTTCTTCCACTGGAATCGTGCATCTTCCACTTTTTTGTCCCCTTTGACGTACTTCAAGATCAGTCCATCTATCACCCTGAAATCCGGGAAACTCGCTGGGTCTTTCTGGATCTTCGCCGCTAATTCCTGATGCTCGACATCGGCGGTCAGAGTAAATATCGTCTCCACTGACCTCGACAAGCAATCAGCCAGTATATTATTCTTTCCCTTCCGGTATTCCAGTTCGATATCGTAAGACTGAATCTTCAAAGCCCACCTTAGCAACTTCGAATTGCCCGATTCCACCCCGATCGTGAACAACCACAGCAAACTACGTGCGTCGGTGACCACCTTGAAGCGAGAACCCTCAACGTAGTGGCGGAAATGCTCAATTGCTAGCAACACACCCAAGCATTCTTTCTCTACGCTGGCGTACTTCCGTTGCGTGCTACTCAGCTTCTTGCTGAAGTATGCGATCACTCTCGGCTGGTCATCAACGTGCTGTATCAGTGCTGCACCAACTGCGTTATCCGACGCATCAGATTCGATCGTGAACGGTTTTTCGAAGTCTGGATTCCCCAGAATCGGTGCCGACACCAAAGCTGCTTTTAGCTCTCCAAACGCTATCTCTGCTGCTTCCGTCCACACAAACTTAGCTTTCGATTTTTTTAGCAGGTCGGATATCGGAGCTACGATGCGACTGTAGTCACGTATGAAGCGCTGGTAAAACCCTGCCAAACCGAGAAGTCGCCGAATATCCTTCACGTTCTTCGGACGAGCATAGTCGAGGATTGGCGAAATCCGTGCATTGTCAATGGATACTCCTCTCTCCGTTAGCAGGTACCCGAGATATGTCACCTGCTTCCTGCAAAATCGACTCTTATCAAGCGATATCGTCAGATTTGCCTTTGCCAAACGTTCTGCTACTATTTTCAGTGGTCTCACGTGCTCACTGAACGAATTCGTCGCTATCACGATATCGTCCAGGTAGACGAAAACGTTTGGTTCGAGATCGAATCCGATTACCCGGTTCATAAGCCGGCACATCGTGAACGGTGCGTTTGTTAAACCAAACGGACAAACTTTGAACCGAAACAAGCCTTGCGGTGTGCGGAATGCCGTATAGTCCCTTGATTCTTCCTTTAGAGGAATCTGGAAATAGGCATCCTTCAAATCCACTACCGAATAATACTTCGCCTTCCCTAAACGATGAAAGATCTCTCCCATGTTCCTCATCGGGTACGAGTCTTTCTTAGTCCAGGCGTTTATCTTGCGAGAGTCCAGACAGACTCGTAGTTTACCATTCGCTTTCCGAACTGGTACCAAAGCGCTGGCCCACTCGCTCGAACACTCTTCGATAGCATCCATCTGCTTGTATCGCTCAATCTCAGCTTCCGTCTCCGCTTGTACTGCTGGTGAACACCGATACCATGGCTGTCTTCTCGGTTTTGCTTCTTCGGTCAACCGAATCTCGTGTTGCAACAACGAGGTCCTACCCAACTTATTTGCTGTTGTGCATGGAAATTTCTTGATTGCTTCAATTAGCTCCTTTCGTTCGACGGGTGTCAGATCGTGTTCCGTTTCTACCGTCTCCGGAGTCGTTTTTGATGGTTCCGGTAGCTCTAGAGCCGGAATATCCAACGTCGCATCAGGGTCAACATTCTTCAACGCGGGTAGCGTCTCGATCGGCAGCAAGGTGAATTGGATCGTATCCACCTTTCCATATCCCGTTGGAGTGGTCTCAACAGTGGCCACTCGTTCGAATCCGTGGTCTCCCTCAATTATCGGCTCGATTCCGAACGATTTCCAGAAGTTGTATCCCAGGATCAGGTCTCTACAAATTTGCGGTATCACTAGCGTCGGAATCACTCTGGTCATTCCCTTGAATATCATCGGTAGCTGTACGAATCCGAGACATTCATGTACAGTTTTATCGGCCGTGACAATCTTCAGTGGGCTACGCTGCATCGTCAAACCATACCTCTTGGCAATATCGGTCATACTCGTTACACTGACACTTGCGCCAGAGTCGAGTAAAGCGTCGTATTCGGTGTCAAAAATCTTCACGGTTACGTGAGGGCTGCTCTCGGTGTGGACCCTTACTTCACACACCTTCAGAAACGGGTCCTCAAACGGACTAGAACTGGGAACATCGTTCGTCGGCGGAATGCTGTTGTTCCCTACTCCGCATTCCTGACCTAGTTTCCCGATGGATTACCAATCCTGTCCCGGTCAATCCGTGGGTGGTTCTCGCAGGTCACCGTCGTCTTACCGGGTGTTCCGCAGATGTAGCAGAACAACTGCTTTTCGTGTCTACAGTTTCGCCAAATATGTCCCGTTTGGCGGCAATTCCAGCAAAGGGGACCATTTGTCTGTTCGACTGCCGGCGTGGTACTGGGTTGTTGAGCACGCGTTACTGATTTGGACTGCTCCTTTGCCCGCCGATCACCATCGAACCTCTTTCCTAACGCGTTCACCTCTTCTGCTTCGGAATAGGATCCCGTCGACTCTTCAGCCTCGATGTTGTGTAAAACCGTCGTGTTACGTGTCGGTCCTTCTCGACACTGTCTGAGTGCCGGATCGTTCGCATCGATACGGTACGCATAGTATTCGAGCTTGCGCAAATCTCGTACAGTTCTGCACGCCAGTTTGGAACGGTAGTGTGGACGCATGTTGTCCCAAATGACTTCAAACACCCTTTCCTGATCAAGTGGTGATGATAGAAGCTTGTTCAACCTCTCTATCTCCGTTTTAAACGTCAAGAACGGCTCGTTCCTAAGTTGTTTCCGCTCGTAAATTTTCTGACGATTTCCCTGGTCCTTGTTCGGGTTGCCGTACATGTAGCGGATTTTCTCCTCGAAGTCCTGCCAATCTAGGAACTCGTCAGCGTAGCACAAGTACCAATCGTAGGCATCTCCTCGCAATATGGTATGCACTCGCTGCAACAGGATGTCATCTGCGATCTGGTCCATTCGCGCTAGCCTACGAATCTTATGGAGAAAATCTTCTAACGATCGATGGCGGGGGTTGCCACTAAAAGTTAGATGCCATTTCTCCATACGCCGGTCTGCGTCCTGAATCTCACGATCCGCGATTCGTCGATTCACACGACGTCTTGGACGAAACTGCTCAGCGTCATACTCATCTTCGTCCTCGCTACTCTGCAGGATTACTGCACTCTGCCTTCGATGCAGGCCACCGGTGGGATTACCTCGACTAGCCCACTGAGAAAAACTCCGTCTGTCGCTCCACCGTCTATCAGCTGGATCCTCCCGTTCAGCTATTCTCGTCTCCATATTATACATTCTGCTCAACCGTCGCGCTTGCTCCTGACCGTCTCGTGTATCGTAGTAGGAACGGTCGCTTACTGTCTCCATCCGTCGTTCGACTGATTCCCTTCGAATCGCTCGTCCCCTATCGGACTCATCCTGTCTCGTCTGTGGAATGCCGCTATATCGTCGTTGTGGTACCTCTTCTCTCAGCCTGCGTTCGGTTTCTGGACGGTTGACTCGGTTGTACGGTGTCGGTTGCGCTTCTCTGTCGAACTCCACCCTACTCATCAGCTCAGGAACTTGAAGCCCTCGATTGGAAGGGTTGACGAACCTCGTCGGATCCGGTATCTGGGTTGCCAGTCTAAATTCTGCCAATTCTCGCCTCAACTCAGCCACTTGCATTCTCAGCATTCTGTTCTCGTCGTTAAGTTGGTTTTCCCTCCGTAGTTGTTCCTCACTTGCCGTTTTGGGAATAGCTCCAAGGGATCGCTTCGAATGCTCATCAGACGACCTGTCTTCGCGTTCTTGTCCGTCGTCTCGGTGCTTCTCGTCTTTCCTATCATCATTCCCTGACTCCAATGACTTTTGCTGATTGTCGACAACTTCTCCTGAGTGAGAATCTTCGGAACCCTTCTTCCCACTAAATCTGTTCAACACACTTCGAATTTCCCTTATCAGTTCTTTACGCATGGCTTCGGATCCAGGATCCTCAGCTATGCTTCGGGCGACCCTAAGCGCGTAATGTTTTAATCGGGAAATGCACCTTTCATCTGGACCTTTCTCCAACTTCCCTCTCAAAACATCGATTATACTTGACACGCGATCGAACTCTTGTTCGATAGTAAACCGCGACGGATAATCCCGATTTTCCCTCACATCTTCGTAAAAAAGGTTTCGTAACAGTCGGTATTTGGCTTCCGAATCATTTTTTGTTTCCTCAACCTTACCACGGATTATGAGCTCGTAATCCACTTCCTCATTGGTTAAGTGGTCGGCTCTCGGAAACTTAGAAGCCATTTCGGTTTATTTTTTAATATGTAAAATTTAATAAATAATATAGAAAATGTACAAAATAATGGCAAAAATAAATATACAACCTTATCTCTAATTAATGTTCCCGTATAACCACATCAACACTCGAATATTCCTCAGAATCCCCAAAATATTTCTGTATCCTCAATAAATTTCTCCAAAAAAATATGCCTGATGATATTTCTCCAAAAATAAACGGTCTCCAAAATACGCTACATTACCTTAAATACTACATAAATTACAACATGAACCTAGATTAAATATGTACATAAGAAAAGAAATAAATAACCGAAACAATCATAATTTCAACAATATTCTCCAGATTATTCTTCAAGACTTCCGAAAAAATCCTGCAGTTGGGCGCCAATTTGTAGCCAGCCCTGGTCGATCCCTAGCAAGCGTGCAGCTTATGCGCCACTTCCCGTAGGAAGACTGCACGCTAAGATTTGTTTGCCCGGATGAGACTCTTCTTAGGGCGAGTCCCTGAAGAAGATTCACCTAAAAGAAATTAATCAGGATCGAACCAGACAGTCTTATCAAAAATCAGCCTCCAAAAGTCGGGTAGACGACCCTATTATCAACTAGCACCAATCATCAAAAACCTCATCACACTCAGATAATTCGCAGTAAGAAATTCCCCATACCTAACTTATCATCACTGGAACTGTAGCCACTCACCGCCAGGTGGCCCAAACATACTGAAAGCGAAGCTTTCACCACTCATCAAATTCCGCCAAGCGGAAGACAGTGAAACGAAACAAAAACTACACCGAACGAAGTGACGTAACCATACTAGAACGAGACTAAAACCATAAGGGAGTACTACATGAATCTACAAAACATTCGCTACATTTACACTAAAAAACACTTATTTACGGTACAAAACGGCAGATTTATGTTCTATTTCATGTTTGTATTTTTTTTTAGCTTTTAACTTTCTAGGCCTATCTTCTGATGGTGTGCGTGTACTCTCTCCCTACTGTGCTCATTGACCTGCTTGTGCTTTTCTTCTCATTTCTAAAATCCTCCCAAAGTTCGGTGACGTCACCTCACGGCTCCAGCGTATCAATCAGCTATTGCTTTGCACCCGGGTGACTAATTAAATGGGTTGTGTGTGGCGTTCGTGAATGACGGACTAAAACGTAATGGCCGACACACAACCTCAAATCATGGACGCGTCCCTAATCTCGCCGTCCGTGGACGACTTCTCGAGCGCTTTTCGCTCTGACGGATTAAATCACTGTGGCGTCCTCCCTGGACGCCACCCTTCACACTTAATTAGCAAGAACGATACGACTCACCCAATCTGCTGCTGTTGGTTTCTGCTGCTGCTGTCGATCGTTCTGCGATGCGGTGGCTGTTTCGATGACGGGCGATCACATCGATCGGCCGCGCCGGTTTCTGACCAGCGGTTATTTGTTGCTGCTGATGCTTTAATCGGCCGGAAAAGTTGCGTTGGGTTTCCCGACGATAGAAGGAACGGCTTTTAGACGGGTCGTCCTTCCTTCCGGCGGCGTAACGGTGCCGGGTTCAAATTCGTCCTTAGCTGGAATTGCGCGTGTGCTCCTCTTGTTCTTTTTGCCTCTTCTCTCGTTCGTCGTTGCGCTGTGCGGAATAGAAAGATTGCCGTCTGGCTGTTGCAACGGGTTCATTAGCACATGTGATAGGTCAATGGCACTTAACTCTGAGCACATTTACCTTCTTCTGTAGCTTGTTTGCACAAACTTTCCTACGCACGCACTCTCGACTTCTTCGACTATGAATTCTACTTGGACGGGAGAGACAAGAGTAATTAGCCTAACATTCGAATACGATCACGTCACTTTACCTACTTGGAAAACCTAAACCGGACAAACTACGCGCACTTTCACTACGTTTGGCGGACTGGGACGAAATGGACTAGCAGCGTTAATCCTCAGATTAGGGAAGGTAATTTCGTACGAACTTACAGGAAGCGCGTATTTTCCCGCAAATTTCTTCGGACAAGTTCGGAGATCAACGACCCTACTAGCTGTTTTATTCTGTCAGCTAACCTTTGGCTCTATCTGTCCCTTTCCATCATGCATTCCAAGCGAAGGATCGTCATGGTTTTCGTCTTCAGGAGAATCTCAACAGGCAATTTAATTTCTTCCCCTCGCGGAGAGGAGTGTTTGCTAGGGTGTTGCGCAAGAGTCGATCAACGGTAGGTTGTCTAACTCTTGGCGCAAACAAATCAGACTGGTTCTACTAAATTTGAAAAATATTGCTGAATATGACATGACCGCTACAACACTTCGATGCTTTGTCGAGCTCATCGTTACTTACCAATCGTCCGTGCGTGCTCCTTCTTCTTCGCCGTACGGCGTTGGTGGCCAGATAGTTGGATCGTGCTTCGGGTAAAAGACCCTCGATAATTATATTCAGCTTACTCGGGCATATTTTGGCTGGCGTCGTCGAACCCTTCATTTTCGCCATCACGACTAGGTACGCGTCGCCCCAGGGATAACATAAGCGTCTACTTCTCGTCACAGTTCTTTGGGGCAATCTGATTTTTTAAGTCTCTCAGGTTACTCTCCAAACCCCAGGCGTTGAAGTAACCACCAATGACTACCGGCTTCCGACCGATCAACTACTCGGTTAACTGCTCCAGCATTAGGCTGAACTGCTTTACTGTCCACCTTGGAGGAGCGTAATAGCTACACACGAAGACGCCATTGATTTTGGCGATCACGAAACCTTCATATGAGCGTTTTACCACTTCTTGAATGGGGAATCTGCCCATAACTTTTATCACAGCCGTTCAATCGATATGAGAGTTCCTAAACCCAAGGCAATGCGCAAGCAACGATACTGGATTATCTCCAGTTCGATGAAGTGTATGTTCGAGGGTACTTTTTAAGGTTGTTTTAGACCACCCCCCCCGCCTAAAAGGACGACCGATTGCCTTGCGATGGCTTCAGTCTTCTTGGATATAAAGGAGGCTTTTGACTCAGTTTCTTTCTGAGAAGCTGCACCAGAATGGTCTTTCACCGATTTTAAATAACTATTTGCTAAGCCTATTGTCTGAAAAGCACATGCATGTCTAAGTTCCCTGTTCTACAATTTTTACGCAAATGGCATTGACGATTGTCAATTCATGCACGCTAGGGCAACTTGCAGACGACGCGCAGTGTCGCCTAGCCGGACAAAACCTCTGAATTTTATTTTGGATTTTTCATGATTTAACATTTTCTTTGTAAAGAGGTTTAATGGAGTTTTCTCAAAATATTAGGTGTTGAAGACGAAAGATAGATTTTTTGCAGAACTTCAAAGGTGAAATAGATGATCAATTCTGTAAAAAAATGTATTCAAACCTATGTTATTCAAATGACTGTATATTTTTAGTTAAGATTCCGATTAGGGTCGAACTGGTTTCATTTGAAAGGTTATTCGCTGGACTTATAACTTTCCATTTAGTCGATACAAGTTTTTTTTTTCTCACACAGGCATGAAGCACAAATAATAAATCGTGCATTAAATTAAAATTATAATGTTCAAAGTGGCTGTACTTTATTTTGAAACAGTTCGGAAAGATCACTTGTAGTTAATGATACTTGAAAATTGGTGTACGTTCCGAAAATGAATGTGCTTTTTGCCCTGAGGTATGAAAAAATGTGTAACGAGTACGTTAATTGTAAATAATTAAATGTATATAGATTTGTAAATATTAGTACCTAAATTGTTATTTTTCTAAACTGCTTATTATGCTTGGTATCCGTATCATTAATTTAAACCATGGAGAAATGTTCACAAAATCGAGCTGCTACGGTAGCGCGAGGGAGACTTCATCCAGAGACTTGCTATAATACGAACTTGATGAGTGCGCGCAGTTCTTCGCAAGTGCCCATTACTAATTTGCTGGCCTAGCGATGCCGCAGGTGAGGGGAGGGATTGGGCTGCCGAAAGAGGCCATCGACCCTTGGTCAATTTCACGAATATTTGCACTGTTGGGAGAGCGTTTTGTTTCACTCTAATGTTTGGACAGGCAGCGGCCGTGCATGATAGATGCCGTCCGCAGAAATGAGATGCGGTCATGAAACTGGGGAAGTTCGGGATGAACAATATGATATTAGAAATGTCTCTATTGTCCACTTCGTGGAAATTGCGTCCGATCCGCTGACGAAGATCTCCAAATCGCGGTTATTCTGAGGATTCCCAGAGCCCAATAAACCACTTTGATCGTTTCAGTGGAAGAGGCAAGAGTGGTTCAATTTTGTTCGCGCCGTGATGTGTTTAGTGTGGTAAATTGACTCGACTTTAATTGTTTCACCAAATTGCTAATAACTTTCCCTCCCCAATAGAAAAGCATTGCAAAGTATAGCAATAAGTAGCTTGGCGATTCTAGTGTGTGCGCTGTTAGAAAAACATAAGGTAAACCCGTAATTTATGGTTACCACCAAAATGTGCGCGTGCTGAGTTGTCCTCGTGCGACAGCAATTTACTTCACAGTTTCGTGGCAGCCGTCGAAAGTCCGACACATCACACCTCTTCGTTAGTGACCGCTCTTGACCCCACGATTCGGCTCAAGGTTGGTCCAGGCGGTACACGTGGCCGGAAGAAGGCAGCGTCCATCAAATCGCGCCTTGGCAGGACCATTCGAAGACAGCAGACTCAACATCAACAGAAATCTACACTTTCCGGTGACGACCGAAAGTTTTGACGAAACTACCCCGTCAGCGTAAGTTCCACGAATCGGCGGTGGAGACCATCGTCGTCAGTCCAGTCCGATCAAGGGTGATCGCACGTGGTGTCAGCAGTAGCAACAGCAGCAGAAGGAATCGCCGTCTCCCGCCATCATGTCCACGTAAATCCTAGGTCGTGAGTAGAGTGAAATATATGTTGTGATTGTCCATGCGCATGGGGTCACATTAGACGGCCTTACCCTACCGTCAGATTTGCCAGCCGTGGCTCGAAGTAAACTTGCAAACTAAAAAGCACCGCACGGTAGCAAACAATACCCACGCCGAAAGCAAACGCAATGTGCTCTGTATATCGCCACACTAAAGGATAGGGAAACCGAGAGGGATAGAGAGGGAAATGCGTCTAGCTAGGCTTGAATAAAAAAAAACGAAGAATGTGAATAAATCGCAAGTTGTAAATAGGAATAAATGTTTTGATGAAGTGAAAAGTTCTGTTCTGTGTTAAATGAGGTTTCCCGTACGGTAGATGTAGTAATTGTGATTTGGTGAAGTCTTTGGGGTCTAGTTTATTTCGGTCGGTATTCTTTTCTCGTCTTTTTGCCTTTCTTATATGGCCTGTGTTAAGCCAAAGAGGACCAAGCGCCATTTTGAGGTACTTTATCTAAAATCGCTTTAACAGCCAATGTAACACCAGGAACTCTAATATCTATTATGTTTTGGGAGCTCAAATAGCAAACGAAAGCAAGCAAGTGTTCTTTGACTTTCTACGTAAATGGTAAGTTATCGAAAAATGAATTTTGGTGCGAAAAATATACGAAAAAAAATTATGGCGCTTAGCTCGGTTTGGCTTAACGCAGGCCATATAGAAAGGTTATGCAATCACTCTGAAAAACGTCAACCTAATCCCGGCCCGGAGGGCCGAGTGTCATATCCCATTCGACTCAGTTCGTCGAGATCGGAAAAAATCTGTATGTGTGTGTATGTGTGTATGTATGTGTGTATGTATGTGTGTATGTATGTGTGTGTATGTGTGTGTATGTGTGTGTGGGTATGTATGTGCGTATGTGTCAAATAATGTCACTCATTTTTCTCAGAGATGGCTGGACCGATTTGCCCAAACTTAGTCTCAAATGAAAGGTGCAACCTTCCCATCGGCTGCTATTGAATTTTGGATCGATCGGAATTCTGGTTCCAGAATTACGGGTTTCAGAGTGCGGCCACACAGAAATTTCTCATATAAACTATAGGAAAAATTAAAAATAGAATTTTTATTTTTGATGCTAAATGTGTTCAAGGTGCATGAAACGTCGAGATTTGATGCAAACTCGAAAAAAATTTGACGACGATTCACTTTTTTGGATTTTGGCACATTTTTGCCTTTCTCATATAGAAAGGTTATGCAATCACTCTGAAAAACGTCAACCTAATACTAAATTTTTTTTTGACTCGCATAAGGTTTCTGGATTTTAACAAGGGCGTAGTTGATGGTTTACGGAGAGGGGTTACACCCCCCTCTACTGTTCACTCCCCTCCTTTAAAAATCTACTTAAATCACCCCTCAGACCACCACCCCATCCAGCCCTCATACCCCTCCCTTTCAACCCCATCATCTTTAAACCACCACTATATCACAAAGCATACCAATTTAAGCTGGGGAGTCGTTCGTTCATGGGACTTTCGCCCTCCTCACATACCCACCTCCGCATGACAAAATGAGTTAGCAAGCAGATAACATTGATCTAATGCTGATTAGACTAATGGAGTATGATATTTTTTTGTTTCAAGTGTTTCACCGTCGACACGTAGCTCATCAAGTTCGTGGCTGGCATGCCATTGTGTATAAGTGCAAAGTTTACTAAGAATGTAATGGACATTTCCACAATTATGTTGAACATAAAAAGCCTCCGTGCCATAGTTTAGAGAAATGATAAAGGCACAATTGCACCGCTAGGTGGATTAAAACAGGTTTTTGTCTTTTGCTGGGGAGGTTGGCCCCGATACCAACCGGAACCATTCTCGAATCGAACGCTAGTTCGTCAATTGGTCGGATTGGACTCTACCAGTGATGAAAAACGCCCGCGAATGGAATCTTTGCTTCGTAACTAGTTTGTATTGATCATGTCGGATATTTCTCGGGTTTATTATACGCGCGGCTCGGACGGTTGTGATCAGCTAGCTTGCTTCCTTCCTACATTGAGGAAAACCACAACCTTCTCCTGAAGGGTCTCACAAGGCCGGGCAGCTCTAAACCAGGTGGGTGGTCTCTCAACTGAGAGTGGCGCATAAACCACCCACTTACTTACCTCGGAAGCTCGTTAGGCTGGCCAGTTACAAATGTGATTTTTCATTATATGTCTGAAGGAGACGCATGATTGTGTTTGATTCCCCAAGGTACGAAATATAATTTATGAATGTCTACCAGCATTATCAACAATTGAAAAAATGTGTATTCTGCTAAAAATTCGCTACACCAATTTTTTTGAAAATGAATTTTCATATATTGAGCACCTCAATATTCGTTAATGTTGAATTTTCGAACCACGAACTAAGTACCAAAAATAAAAAAATAACTGAAATAATCACTGCTTCATTCAGGCTCAATGATCCCGCTTCAGTTTACGTCGCAGAGTTAGCTGCAATTCAGTACATCCTTGGGATCATCGACACTCTGCCCACAGATCACTACTTCATTTCGGAAAGCCTCAGCTCTGTCGAGGCTCTTCGTGCGGTGAAGCCCAAAAAACAATTCTCGTATTTTCTGGGGAAGATACGGGAGTCCTTGTATACGTTATCTAAAAAATCTTACCAGATTACCTTTGTTTGGGTCCCATCTCATTGCTCTATCCCGGGAAATGGAAAGGCCGACTCTTTAGTAAAGGGGGGGCATTAGATGGATACGAAAGACCAATCTGCTTCAACGATTTTTTAGTATTTGTCATCAAAGGACACTCAACAGTTGGCAAACCTTGTGGAGCAATGGGGAACTTGGACGGTGGCTACATTCGATTATCCCAAAGGTATCAACAAAGTCATGGTTCAGGGGGATTGATGTGGATCGGGATTTCATTCGTGTTATGTCCCGACTTATGTCCAACCACTACACCTTGGATGCGCACTTGCGGCGTATTGGGCTTGCGGAGAGCAGTCTGTGCGCTTGTGACGAGGGCTATCACGACATCGAGCACGTTGTCTGGGTATGGGCCGGTTATTATGACGCCAGGTCTCAGTTAAAAGATTCCCTTCGAGCCCTAGGTAGACCACCCAATGTTCCAGTTCGGGATATGCTGGCAAATCGCGATCTTCCCTTTATGTCCCTTATTTATATTTTCATAAAAACGATAAATATGCCAATTTAGCTCCTCTTTTTTATTTCTCGTTTTTTAAAAGTTCCCTGTCCTGCCTTGTGGAGCCGATCAGCATCAGAGTGCCATTATGTGACCGCCGTCGCCTTTACCACGCAATTTGAGGCGAGATCGACCCGATTCCGCAGGTCCGATGAATCCCACTCATCAACCCAGGTCTTGACGTTTGGCATGTCGCTGATCTCCCGTTTGCCTGAAAGTGGCAAGTCTGGTCTTCTTACCTGTCAACATATCCGCCTACTCTCTTCTGTTCCTGATATAACTGCTTCAACAACGATGTTGGAAATAATCCACATTTGCATGCTGTATTCCTAGTTTTAAGATAGCTGTATTTTTGTCATAAAAATATTCTTTCCCACCTTGTATATCGAACTGCATTCCTAGTTTTAAGATAGCTGTTCAATTTCTCATAAAAACCTGTTCCCCTTTCAAACTGTATTCTTAATTTAAAAATATCTGTAAAATTTTTCGTAAAAAAACTTATGTTCCTCCTTATGTATATCAAACTCGATTCCTAGTTTTAAGATAGCTGCAAAAAAAATTTCTGAAAACCTATTGTATCCTACTTTTGTATATAGCATTGCATTTCTAGCTTTAAGATTGCTGTAAAAAATCCCCCTTGTTGTAAAAAATATTTCAAATTTGTAACCTTCTAGTTTTAAGATATCCAAAATGTAAAAAAATGAATTTGGCACCGCTAAGCTAACGCATTTGTGCCTAACAAATAAACGAACTAAATAAAAAAAACCTGTTTTAATCCACCTAGTGGTGCTATTGTGCCTTTCTCATATGTCCAAACTACGATTCCATGGCTGATTATGTTCAATACAATGCTGTAAATGTATATTACCTATTCAGTACGATTTGCACATACATACAATGGATCGACAGCCAAGATCTTGAGATACGATGTGACGACACTGAAACATCGCTTGAAACTAGCGGCGGATCAAGGAGGAAGATCCGAGGGGTCTGGATCCTGCCTAAAATTTTCAACTTGTTAAGAAATTTTAAACTAGTTTTAATTTTAAAGTAGCAACCCCTCATTGCATACTCCTACCTAAGCCTATATAGGTCAAAAAATTTAGGCCGGGATTAGGTTGACGATTTTTATAGTGATTGCATAACATTTCTATATGAGAAAAGGCAAAAACAGTTATTTAATTTTGTTATTGAAATTTACGTTGTTTCGTTTATTTCCTAAATCTAGAAACTGGTTTCTCAAAAAAATGGCACAAAGGAGAAGCGCGGACTGTCCAAGATGCAGCTCGGATTGCGCCAAGGAGCATCGACAGTGGTTGTAATTCAGACAGTGCTCAAGAGTTCTGAGAAGGTATCTAAATAGAAGTGAAGAGGAGATTGCTGTAGTCACGATAGATGTTAAGAATGCATTTATCAGCGCCAGCTGGGAAGCCATCGCTGCAGCGCTGCACAGAATGAGGGTTTCCAACTCTCTACGCCAGATCCTGAAGAGTTACTTCTAGAGCAGAGAGCTGCTATAAGACTAGCGAAGTGCAGAAGTCAATGCGAGTCACAGCGGGCGTTCCTCAAGGCTCCTTTCTTGGTCCAACTCTTTGGAACGGGATGTACGATGGGGTCATAATTCTGCGGCTGCCCAGGAAAGTGAAAATCTTGGATTTCGCAGACGACATGTAACTAACGGTGATGGGTGAGACACTTGAAGAAGTGGAGTTGTAGATGAAGGAGACAATAGACGCGATCGAGAGCTGGATGAACGGGATCAAGCTGCAAATAGCTCACCACAAGTTTTTGGTCAGCAACTGCAAAGCGGTACAGCGGATGCAGATCACCGTTGAGGGCACGTGATTGTATCGAAGCACTGCACAGTGGTACCAAAGAGCAAAACAGCGTTTTTTTAGATTGCATCAAAACTGTTGAATTTTAGCAATGTGGTGTCTTCGAGAAAAAACTCCCCTTCTTTCTGTCTTATCGGATTGATGATTAATCTCCCTAGTAGTGAGTTACGAAATTTATTTTCTGCAATAATTCAGATAGACAAAAACTTACTTCAGTAAACTAGTGGAGAACTCACTGCAAACATTTTACCTGAAGACTTAAACTCTCTAGCTTTTATGCTTTTTGAAATAGAGGGGATTATTTGTGAAAGGCCCCTTAAAAGCAGTTTTTTTCATTATAAGTTTTCTTCTAGATTTTTTCCACTATATACATGCTCTAGAACATTGTTTAGGCTGTTAAACTGCTTTACTTTGCCAAAGACGGAAACTTGATATCGTTAGTATGTGTGGAGATATTAACGTTTCGTGATTGAAAATAGCTCTTTTTCCAATACCGATAACTTTTAAACGGGCAAACCACTCGGTAAACAAATTAAAGTGCAAGAAAAACACAACAAATGTTGGAAAAATCAGATCTCCCCAAGACGGCCCTCTATGGAAATACTCGAGTTAAAGTTTGTCTCATTCCATCATCAAATGCATGTTCCCCTATTTACCATTTTGTTGCACTTGCGCTATTGTTATGAAGTAGGCGCAACGGAATTGTCAGTTTCTATTGTCAGACGTATGTATTAAGTTGTTAAACAACTGTAACTTTCGATTTACTTAAGACGTGCCAACAAAAGTAAGAAAGGCTAATTATTGTGACTTTAACCCTTCATTTCAGAGCTAATAGTAATATATAGTAATGTAATTGAACTAATTGTAATATAATGTAATGTAATGGAATGAGACAAACTTCAACTCTAGTATTTCCATAAAGGGCCGCCTTGGGGAGATCTGGTTTTTCCAGCATTGGTTGTGCTTTTCTTGCACTTTAATTTGTTTATCGAGTGGTTTGCTCGTTGTTGCCCGCCCGGAAAAAGAGCTATTTTCAATCAAGAAACGTGAATATCTCCACACATACTAGCGATATCAAGTTTCCGTCTTTGGCAAAGTAATGCAGTTTAACAGTTTAAGCAATGTTCTAGAACATTTATATAGTGGAAAAAATCTAGAAGAAAACTTGATTTAAAAACTGCTTTTAAGGGGCCTTTCACAAATAGTGCCCTATATCTCAAAAAGAATAAAAGCTAGAGAGTTCAAGTCTTCAGGTAAAATGTTTGTAATGAGTGTCTCCACTACTTTGCTGAAGTAAGTGTTTATCTATCTGAATTATTGAAGAAAATGAATTTCGTAACTCACTACTAGGGGGATTAATCATCAATTCGATAAGACATAAAGAAGGGGAGTTCCATTCCAAGAAACTTTCTCAAAAACACCACATTACTATAGTCAACAGTTTTGATGCAATCTAAAAGCCCCTTTTTTGCTCCTTGGGACCACTGTGCACTGTAGCAATTTGGAGTGATAACCGACGACTGGTTGAGTTTCAACAACCACGTCGACTACGCTTGTGAAAATTCGGCGAGGGCAACAAAAGCAATAGCGATAATCATGCCAAACGTCGGCTGTCCGAGAACCAGCACGGGACGTCTGCTATCTACCGTTTCGTCATCGATACTTCGATATGGGGTTCCCTGGGGTGCTGCGCTGCAAACCAAACGGAGCCGTGAAAAGCTGAACCGGACATTCCGGCTGATGCCCGTACGAGTCGCGAGTGGTTACAGAACAATATCGTCGGAGGTAGTATGCGTTATCACCGGCATGATCCCAAAAATGCATCACTATGGCTGAGGACTAATCCCAAATGTGACAGCTTGGGTGCATAGGAAACATGGAGATGTGAACTTACATTTGATGCAAATTTTGTATGGGAACGGATGCTTCCGGAAGTACTTGCACCGGTTTGGACATGCTTCGGCACTCCTTTGTCCGGAGTGTGTAAACGTGCAAAGACACAGGAACACGTGGTCTAGGTTCGGAGAAGTTTTCGTAGGGTGTGATAGTTGACAGTATCGTTGAAGAGATGTGCCACGACGAGCATACTTGGGACGCTGTCAATAGAGTGGTTACGACCAGTTGAGTAGTACGCAACGTAGAACCGGGTTCGAGTCATCTGGGCGCCAGTGATACGGACGTCAGACTTAACCGGAATCGCCGGACCGACCTTAACACCCTACCGGATAGCTCGTGAGTAGGGTAGATGCACAGCCGGGGATCAGACCGCGTCGAATAGCTAGCAATCGTTCATTGGGGCGCCAGTGAACCGGAAGCTACGCTCCACCCGGAATCGCTGGATGGACCTTAGCACCTACTAGCTGGTCCGTAGAGTAGGCTAGGTCCACCGCTGGGGCTACATCGAGTAGATCGGAACAAAGCGGGGAGCTAATTGACTCACGGAAACGAGCATCGGCATCGGGAGAAATCTACCGCTCGGTATCGAAAGAACCTGTCTCGCCTAGGAATTCTCCTTCGGAGTAGGCCAGATCCATCGTTGGGGACTGGACCGAGTAGTTTGCGAACAAGTCGGGAGCTGAACGTGAAAGTGGTGCTGAATGGTACAAGAAGAAAGTTTCGGTGCAGAGTGGCACAAGGGAGCCGAAGGGCTAGGTAAATTAGACACTCTGAAGTTTGCCGCCCAGATTGTCTTCGTAGGGGAAAAGCATAAAGTTTCGACCCCCTGCTAGCTTTCCGACTACCATGTAGAAATTGCCAGTCTGTGTTGATGGTGAAGAACACACCACCGTCGAGGAGTAGTGCTGTAACCCTACTGAAGGAACTAACTGCTAAGTAGTGGAATTAGAGTGGGTGTTATGCTCATAAAAACCCCCTCCCCGAAGTAATGCCGTTAGGTAGTGCCGGGGAGGATTCAGGTTTTGGGCAAGAGTAGTGGTTTTTGGCGAGTCGGGTGGCAACACAAACCAGCTCCCTGAGACGTTACAGTTTAATATATTTTTTTCCTGCAGCCTCAGGGCTTTTTGGAAGTTTTTTGCTATCCTCTAAAAACAAAAACAAAAAAATACACACAGTCGACTGGTATATGAGACTCGGCCAAATAACACATCGGAATTGAAAATAAGAAAATTTTCTGAACTATATATGAAGATATAATAGCTCATTGAGTTAAAACTATCAGCAATAGTCTAGAAATGTCTCGCTCATATACATACTAATTTCATAATAAATCCAGTGAAGATAAATTTTCTGTATTGTATTGTGACGATATTTTTGGTCCTTACATGAGAAACTATCAACGGTCTTCCAGAAATGTTTCGCTCACATACAAATAATTTAAGGTTATATCATTCATCGTTTTTCATGATAGATTTTAATTCTTCCACATAATTGTAATTTTCAGTGTTTTGTAGTACTTGCACCGACTTTTTAGTCGTAGAAAATTCAACTTTGGTCGCATCTAAATGCAGTAGTAGTAATACAGTAGTCTAGATAGCCCAAAAAAATAGTAGTTTGCAATATTTTCTAAACTGCTAAGATGTAACGAGATGGAAATTTCACTTTCGAGGTCTGGTTATTAGAGTGTTGAAATGATGATTGACATGATCCTATATCACGCCTCTTGGTTTGGAACCGAGCATATGAGCATAAGGTGTAATGTTTCTTCCTTCGAACCTCTTGTTCTCGTGTACATATCTATTATCATTTTTTACCGCATTTTTTCCCGAAAATATTACACATTAGATAGTCCTTCCTGAGTTTCAAAAGAACTTGATAGTGTCCCCGATACTCGGACGTAACACATCACTCGATCCATAGTCGATTTGATCAAATATGTCGGTTTAGCTAGAAACCCATATTCGTGTATTATATACCATAGGTGATCTCAATCGATTGTATCATATGCGGCTTTGAAATCTATAATCAGGTGGCACGTTGTAATTGCAACATTTTTGAAAGACTAGTCGAATCGAAAATATTTCGTTTGTTGTGATGCATGCCCCAGTAAAACCTGCTCTGAATTCCCCATTTTTTCTCTATGGGCAGCGGTGAACACTTTGTAGGTGGCATTCAGCAATGTGATTGACTTGTACTTGCAACAATCATGCTTATCACCTTTGTTATAGACGGGACATGTGTACTACTCCCTCATTATTTTATATGAAGAGTAAACTGAACGAATTTCTATTCGAAAGGTTCAAGCCAGCAATAAGAACGTAGGGAAACGTATATCTGCAAAAACAAACACGGACATTTAAAAACTACAGCCATTTCCAAAATCTCTCTCGATTTAGCAGAAGCTTTTACTAGATCGAACAATCGACTAATGATACATATGCATACTATGCTGAAGTATGCTCTCCAAAATGTGATTTTGTGTAAAGGTTTGGGAGAAAAGTTCTTCATTCAAACATAGAATGAAGAATTTTGCTCCCAAACATTTACGGAAAATCACCTATAATTCTCACAAGTTGACATCAGCAGCCTGGTAAATATAAACATTTGAATTGTGCGTTTATTTCCCCGGCAAGCAGTTTATCGTCTATTTATTCTTCATTAGTGGGAGGGTAACCAAATTTTTACCACTCAAGAACTTGCGAAAAGCTACTGACAATGCAGTATGGAGGCTCCACCTCAACGGCATCCCTTATTATTGAACGCCCAGGCAGTTTAGTAACTATAATAACATATCGGAAAGAATGAAATATTCAAACCAACAGTCAGACTATAGAAATCATCAATGGGGAAACACGTGGCTGCAACCATGCGGTAGCATGCGGCTAACCGACATTTGTGATTTCTTACCTGTTTCACCATTGTGCTATATGATCGGTGTAAAGTCAGACCGAACTAAGTAGCAAAATCTCAAAAGAAGAGAAAATGATAGGATTGAATCAAAAATTTCTTCTTCAGCTACATTTCATTTGCGCCAGATTTGAAAAATATTATCATTAGCATGAATTATGAAATGAATCCGTTGCGGATAATACCGTAAAGAATGCAAAGATTCAATCTTTGTACACGTTTTTCTCTGTATCAATGTAATATCGCTTAGTCCGGTCTGGCACAAAACCGACATCTTGCATGCGCGTGCGCTTTGTATTCATTTTCACTGAAGTTAGAATGGACATTTGGTAAAAATGCGGCTGCAAATATGGGTATTTCATCAACTTTACTAAAATATGAATAACTCGTAAACGAAGCATCGTAGCTGTATAATGTAAGCGAACGAAAAATTCCACACAAAGCAAGCTACAATCCTATGCAATAATATGGGGTACTTTTGAATAAAATATCGGAGATATTTTGGTTCTAACTAGAAAATGCTAGCCGTGAGTAATCATCAAAATTTTAAAATTTTAGTTATACCAAAAAATAGCTTAATTCCTTGCGCAACTTTACACGAGAGGGATTGTTGATATCTTTTACGTAAAAGTTGTAAAAATTCGAGAAAGCGCCGCAGCCGGTTCTGTAACCTTTCGCCTTAAACCGTTAATTTTAGATATAGGGTGTGGAGACTATTTTCGCCCTATTTCTATTATCGCCCTACCCATTTGAAGCCGTTAGTTAGAGCAGCGTCCGCCATCTTTGTTCAACGCATTGGCCCATATGGTAGTGCGAAAATAAGAGCATTCGATTCGAGTTTTCGTGGCGCTCAAACAGAAGTATTTCCCCATTCTCAGGACATTTTTGGTATTAAATTGGTTCTTGGGAACGAAGCAAGGATACTGATGCCAATTTATGTGCATTTCATCGACTGTAGACTGCGTAATTAATAGAATAGTGTGGCACCCTCCCTAATGGGGCGAAAATTAAGTCTTTACCCTATAGTCCAATTGACGATGACGTAATAAGTTTTAACTTTGACAGTAGCTGCGGGTGGAACTGTGTTCGATGTTTTTCTTCTTCTTGTATTGTGTTTATTTTTGTTTGAAAATTGACAATCACTGCTTTTGTGTACCAAACTGTATTTGGATAGTTGTTGAGATTTTTATTTACAATGAATCATGACTGTGTACCCGAGCAGAGTCTGACAACAAATTGAAAACTTAACTTGATTTTGTGATGTTCGGCAAATGATTACTCAGGTTGTTGTCGTTTTGGTCGTTTTAACGGTTAAAAGATCAAAATGGAGAGCAGCAAAATTGTCCTATGACATTAAACAGAAAGCTAATTCTGCTATCAGTAAGGGTGCTTACAGAGTGGCCGCGAGAAGCTGAGCAGGCGCTTGTACTGACAGTATGATGCGAGATGCGAGAAACCTGCTCGCAGCATATCAAATGGAGCATGTCAGAGTAAAAGCAGGCAGTCGGCGCCGATCCGCTCCGCTTTCACTCTGACATCCTTCCTTTGGTTTGCAGTAAGCAGGTTTCTCGCATCTCGCACTCTAATGTCAGTTCCAGCCCCAGCTCAGCTTCTCGCCGCCACTCTGTAAGCACCCTAAGAGTATATTGAAAGCTCATTGAGATGTCGAATTTATTTTTGATAGCAAAATATGATGTTTTACCAAAGAAATATAAACATAGAAAATTCTTCTAAGAAACAAGGATAGCGAATTGAAATCAAAATTTGATATTACATTTAAAAAATCTAAAACTTATAGCACAATTTGATGCTATTTTCCAAATATGAATTCTACTTGTTGTAATTTTATGTTCGACTTTGCTCGGATAGTAGGTAACTGTAAGTCGACTGAAAAGATTCTGAAAGTTCGTTTCTTTCATTTTTCAGCTGTGAAATGCCTGCTTTCAGCATTAGTTAGAAAACGACGAGAGAAATCGAAACGTATCCTTACATTGGAAATTGGACCATCACAATCCAGCTAATACGTACATTGTAGTCTGCATTTTGTGACCGGCAAGTTATATGTAATTAAACCTTTAATTTGAAGGAATGTAGTGTTAATTCCAGCTGTAGGTAAAACAGCGGAACTGTGAGACACATCGATTGGGTACCCTCACAACCCCCTCAGAATCTAAACAGCTTGATTCCCAGAACAACGATGTCCCTGAAAACATGAAAATGTACAATCTTCGTGTAGAAGGAAATCAAATCATCAAAGACCGCTTTGAGTGGCTTGCTAGGAGAAAGTGCATGGTAATTTTAGCAGCACAGAATGAAAATGTTTATGAAAATGGTTTAGTGCCGATTTGTTCACCCACACTGAACTGTTAAAAATAGTGCGTGGATAAAGGAATAGGACCTCAGTTTATTTAGTCACTATTTTTGAGTAATCATCCCCTAGCAAGAATCTGAGTAGGGGAGAGAGGGTAACAATGAAACATATTTTTTCTACAATTTAATTTTCATGATAATACATGTTATTTGTGTAATCAAAAGTGATACATAGTGCCACTATGTTGTTAACTAATACATATATTTTTTCCAGCTGGTAAAATTCCCGGGAAATAACATTTTTTGGATAATAAACAGTTGGTGATAAAATGTATCAGTGTGCCCCATGGGTAGGAACTATGAAACACGATATCGTCTATAGCGAAATATTCTACTTATAAATTTTATTCTTTTGTTTTGACGAAGAATGATCCTAACGCTTTGAATTAAAGTTATATTGAGGCGAAAATCGTTTGTTTACGAAAGAATCCACTATATCATCGCGTAACATCGAACTACCATATATGCATATTAGCTGCAATCCTGAAATAAGAGACAATTTCTACAAAATTTGCCCAAATTTACTAATTTTGCACTATATGAGTAGTATTTACTGTGGAAAATCGGAACCCATTGATATTTTGAGACAGACCACAAAAACAAAAAAAAATCACTTCCCCATACGCCATCGTTTCACAGTTACCCAATGAGTCTATTCAAGAAAATTGTGAAATTACACAGAACCATGAGTAGTTACCAAAAAACTGTGTTCGCGGCAAATGTTGAGCATAAAATTAGCTATAAATAGCAATAGACTAAACATTTATTCAATGAATGGTAATTCATAAAGATGGAATAATGTTTATCATTGCAAATTTACTCTGGCTATCACAAAACAAACAAATATCCATTAAAAGAGATAGAGTTATCAGATCTCTTCCAAAATATAGCAACACGTGTAAAGAATCAGAAATTGTGGAATATGAGGGAATGAGACGATTCCGATCATGCATTATGATTTTATTGCGAATGTTTCATAGTTCCTGCTGATCCACTGTTACCCTCTCTCCCCTATGTTTAACAAGATTTGTTTTCGATTCGTTATCGAGCACTCAGTCGAGATAGAAGTCTTTTGTTGTCGATCCGTACACTATATAGCGACAAATAGTGTTAATCCGCGTTCAAGGTTATTCGCACACTCTACGCCTAGTTGAGGTTTCAGTATTTTTTCCCTTCTTTTGTGTTTCTGTTTCAGAGTACCGTTAGCCGGTCAGTGACAAGTGAAACAGTGTTCTTCTAGTAAGCCGTCTGGATACCGTTACCTACACATGTTAAGTATTTACGTTTCCCCTTCCTGGTTGTCTCAATAACGTGCACTGGGCAATAGGCCCGTGCAAAAATGACTTCCCCTGACGGCGGTTCATATCAAGGTCAGATGGACGTCGAAACAAAATCGGCTCCCCGACTCAAAGTATATCCGAGCTCGGCCACCGGGCCATTTGTGATCTTCTTTCGGACCAAAGAAAAAAATGAAGAAAATATACGTCAACTCAGACTCTTATCGGGTGACCTTCGCCGGCTCTGCCCTACCCAATTACCTCCTCTTTAACAAGGTTTGTCTACCTGTTCGCCTCTTTGTGCCGCGGGTCATGAACTGTACTAATTGCAAACAATTGGGACACACAGCCTCCCATTGTAGCAATAAATCTCGTTGTGGGAATCATGCGGATGATTGCTGTAGTAGAGATGTCGAAAAGTGTCTCTACTGTGGGGGAAACCCACATGATCTCCCTTCATGTCCCGCGTACAAACAGCGCGAGGAGAATCTTAAGTTCCCTACAGGGACGCTCTAAGCGATCTTTTGCAGAAATGCTAAAGATAGCTACGCCACCTGTCTCTACGAACATCTATACCAACTTGTCTACTGACGAAGGCGACTGTGATGAACCCCAGGAGGGAACATCTTCTGCTGTGCCTAGAAGCAATAGAAAAAGGAAGAACATTTCTTCTTCCAAGCTTCGTCGTAAAGAAGGTGTCTCCTCATGGCCCCCCTAAAATAACTACTCAAGGAAGTACTGGTGCAAAACCAAAGCAAGTCGCTCCCGGTCTCAGTAACCTGAGCTCAGAAAAGGAGTTCCCAGCACTTCCAGGAACATCAAAAACCCCAAGTGTTCCCATATCGCAGCCAGAGAAAGACCTTAATAAATTTCTCTGACATTGTGGACCGGATTCTTACAGCATTAAATATTTCTGAACCCCTTAAAAGCATCTTGATAAGCTTTCTCCCCACAGTAAAAACATTTTTGATGCTGTTCACTGCGAAATGGCCCCTCCTTTCAGCGATTTTATCCTTCGATGGCTAATTCATCGAACGAGGTCACGGATTTAATCACTGTTCTACAGTGGAATGGCAAAAGCATTATCCCGAAAATCGATTCGTTTAAAATTTTACTAATTTGCATTTGCCCTATGCGAGACATGGCTCACTTCAGAAATAACCCTACACTTCCATGATTTTAATATTATTCGCTTGAATCGAGAAGACTCTTACGGAGGAGTACTTTTGGGGATCAAAAAGTGCTATTCTTTCAATCGGATCGACCTCCCCTCGACACCAGGCATTAAAGTTGTCGCTTGCCAAACCAGAGTTAAAGTCAAAGACCTTTGCATTGCTTTCACCTACATCCCCCCTAGAGCCTCAGTTAGCCACCGACGGCTTTGCGATATTGCGGAACTCCTCCCCGCACCGAGGCTAGTTTTACGTGACTTCAACTCCCACGGCACAGCATGGGGTTGCCTTCATGACGATAATCGATCTACCCTACTCCATGAGCTTTGCGACAACTTCAATATGACCATTTTGAATACGGGTGAAATGACACGGATTCCTGCCCCTCCAGCGCGTCCGAGCGCCTTAGATCTGTCCCTCTGCTCGACATCGCTGCGGTTAGATTGCATGTGGAAGGTAGTCTCTGATCCCCACGGCAGCGACCATCTGCCAATCGTAATTAATATTGCTAACGGTTCAGGGCCACCGAATACAATCAATATTTCGTATGACCTCACACGAAATATTGATTGGAAGAGCTACGCGTTTGCGATATCCGAAAAAGTAGAACCGACACAAGGGCTTCCTCCGGAGGAAGAGTACGGGTTCCTGGTTGGCTTGATTCTCGATACCGCGATTCAAGCTCAGACTAAACGCGTACCAGACGCGAACTCACGCGGGCGTCCTCCCAATCCATGGTGGGACAAAGAGTACGTAGACGTGTACGCGGAGAAGGCCGCTCCGTATAAGACCTTCCGGGACGACGGGCTGCCAGCTAGCTACCGACAGTACGCGATGGCGGAAACGCGCATGAAGAGTTTGATGAAAGTCAAAAAAACGTATCTACTGGCGCCGGTTCGTCGACGGACTAACGAGAGAAACATCGATGAGCACTCTTTGGAGTACGGCCCGGCGTTTACGAAACCGAAACAGTTCTAATGAGAGCGTGGAATATTCAAACAATTGGATATTCGATTTTGCCAAGAAGGTTTGTCCGGATTCCGCCTCGACACAGAAGATCTAACGCGTCGCGTTCCCTCACGATAACGCGAACGAAACACCGTTTTCGATGGTGGAGTTCTCACTTGCTCTCTTGTCATGTAACAATAAAGCCCCAGGGCCAGACAGAATCAAATTTAACTTGTTGAAGAATCTGCCAGACTCTGCCAAGAGACGCTTGTTGAATTTATTTAATAAGTTTCTTGAGGATAATATTCTCCCTCATGACTGGAGGCAAGCGAAGGTTATCGCCATTCAAAAACCAGGAAAACCAGCCTCCGACCATAACTCGTAACGACCGATTGCGATGCTGTCCTGTATCCGAAAGTTGTTCGAGAAAATGATCTTGTTTCGCCTCGATAACTGGGTTGAAGCAAATGGCTTACTGTCAGATACACAATTTGGTTTTCGCAAAGGCAAAGGGACGAACGATTGTCTTGCGTTGCTCTCAACAGAAATTCAAATGGCTTATGCTAGCAAAGAGCAGATGGCATCAGTTTTCCTAGATATAAGGGGGGGCTTTTGATTCAGTTTTTATCACAATTCTATCTGAGAAGCTGCACTAGCATGGTCTTTCACTGACTCTAAACAATTTTTTGTTAAACTTGCTGTCCGAAAAACACATGCATTTTTCGCATGGTGATTTATCGACATCAAGAATTAACTACATGGGTCTTCCCCAGGGCTCATGTCTAAGCCCCCTTCTCTATAACTTTTACGTGAATGACATTGACGAATGTCTTGTCAATTCCTGCACGCTAAGGCAGCTTGCAGATGACGGCGTGGTCTCTATTACATGACCCAAAACCGTCGATCTGCAAGGACCATTGCAAGATACCTTGGACAATTTGTCTGCTTGGTGCCTCCAGCTGGGTATCGAGTTCTCCACGGAGGAAACTGAGCTAGTCGTATTTTCAAGGAAACGTGAACCAGCGCAACTACAGCTTCAATTAATGGGTCAAACTATTGCTCAGGTTTCAACTTTCAAATATCTCGGGGTCTGGTTCGACTCTAAAGGAACCTGGGGATGTCACATTAGGTATCTGAAACAGAAGTGCCAACAAAGGATCAACTTTCTCCGTACAATAACCGGAACATAGTGGGGTGCCCACCCAGGAGACCTTATCAGGCTGTACCAAACAACGATATTATCGGTGATGGAATACGGGAGTTTCTGTTTCCGCTCCGCTGCAAACATACATTTCATTAAACTAGAGCGAATCCAACATTGTTGTTTGCGTGTTGCTTTGGGTTGCATGCACTCGACACATAGTTTAGAAGTGCTGGCGGGCGTTTTTCCGCTGAAAAATCGATTTTGGGACCTCTCATATCGATTGCTCATCCGATGCGACATCTTGAACCCGTTAGTAATTGCAAATTTCGAAAGGTTTGTCGAGCTCAATTCTCAAACCCGATTTATGTCCTTGTACTTCGATTACATGGCACAAAATATCAATCCTTCTTCATACTATCCCAACCGTGTCAATCTCCTTCATGCTTCTGATTCAACTGTATTCTTCGACACATCCATGAAAGACGAGATTCGTGGAATCCCGGATCACATACGTCCGCAAGTGATCCCAAGCATCTTTCATAGTAAATTTCGAGAAGTCGACTGCAACAAGATGTTTTACACCGACGGGTCAAACCTCGACGGCTCCACTGGCTTCGGTATATTCAATCAAAACCTCACCGCCTCATTCAAACTCAATGGTCCTGCTTCAGTTTACGTCGCAGAACTTGCTGCTATTCAGTATACCCTTGGGATCATTGATACTTTGCCTACCGATCATTACTTTATTGTCTCGGATAGCCTCAGCTCAATCGAGGCTCTCCGTTCAATGAAACCTAGAAAGCACATTCCATATTTTCTGGGGAAAATCTGGGAGCGCCTGCGTACTTTGTCTGTAAGATCGTACAAGATTACCTTAGTTTGGGTTCCCTCGCATTGCTCCATTCCAGGCAATGAAGAAGCGAACTCTTTAGCAAAGGCGGGCGCTTTACAAGGTGACATATATGAAAGACCAATTAGCTTCAGCGAATTTTTCAGTATTACTCATCAGAGAACCCTCGAAAGTTGGCAAACTTCATGGAGCAATGGTGAACTGGGAAGGTGGCTACATTCGATAATCCCTAAGGTATCGACGAAACCTTGGTTCAGGGGGATAGATGTGGGTCGGGACTTCATTCGCGTGATGTCTCGACTCATGTCCAATCACTACACGCTGAACGCACATCTCCGGCGTATTGGGCTCGTGGATAGCGGTATCTGCGCTTGTGGCAACGGTTATCACGAGATCGAACATGTTGTCTGGACATGCGCCGAGTACTGTTCTGCCAGATTTCAACTATTCGATTCCCTTCGGGCCCGAGGAAGATCACCCAATGTCCCGTTTCGAGATGTACCAGCAAGCCGCGATATTCTCTACATGTCCCTTATATACACGTTCCTCAAAACCATCAATATCCAAATTTAAATGCACCTATCATTTCTCTTATCATTTCCAGAAGTGCCCTCTTCCGCCTACCGTACCCCAACGATGGTCTGATACGACTCCAGGACTAGACAAAACATCTGTGGAATGAACCAACAACACGAGACCTACAGTACAGCATCACACGTGCAACGCGGTGTGTTTCCGATCCGTATCTGAGCCGTACTACGAAATCGTCTGGAGGAACCCCTGCCGGCTCGAGGAAAACCGCCCGGCGTCCCAATACTTGATGCATCCGTTCGAATCTGTAATCCTGGCCGTTGATTCCTGATGCCGGCAACTGAAAGTTTATATCTCCCCCCCCCCTCTGCCAGCCTTGTCCACCCTCTCTCCCATGTCTCTGATACACAGATGTAGGACTTCGCCCCCCCCCCTTGAATATCTTCCCAAAATTTAGGTGCCCCCTATCTTCTAGTTTTAGTTGATTAATATTTAATCTCGTTAAGAAATGCCCAACAGTACCAACAGTAATAGCCCTAATTAATCCCCCCAATCTTAATAAAATTTAACCACTCCTGGTTAATAAGCTTGTAAAATGTTCCCCTTAGTTAATATTTAATTGCTCCAATAATCTCCCTTCTAAAAATCATAAAGTGCATTGCTATACAAAGAACACACAAAATGACCCCCCCCCCCTAATCTTACGAATATTATATTATCCCCTCTTGTATATGTATAAGTTAGCTGCACACCAAAAAAATATGAATTTTATCGTTGACGTAATTGCAATCATGACACAATTTAACAAACCGTAATTCACGAATTGACGGAACATTACCGTGTTCCGTTCAATTTTACATGAAACATATACTTTACATGCCGAATGACATAAAATTACACTTCCTGCCATTCAGGATAAACGCTATAAGTGGAGTAAAATTACGTGATTTACAAAATTCAACGTCATGTAAAATTAAAAGCAAACGTAAAACTCAGTCATTTTTGATGCTCGTATATGTCATGGTCAAGAGACGTAAATTTACACTATTTTTTCTAGGTGTGTGTAATATTCCTTTAGTTTCATTATATAAAAACAAAATTATATTAAATGTGTAACCTCCTAGTTTTAAGCAATTCAAAATGTAAAACAAAGAAAAAATGGCACCTTTAAGCTAACGCAAACAAGCCTTATCAAATAAACGAATTGAATAAAAAATATAAAAAAAGATTTGTTTTCATTTCAGATGAAACACCAAATGTAGAGAATGCAAAAATGGAACATGTCAAATCCATTCCGATGAAAATCGCGAGTGTCGATTATTAAAACGATATCTTTTGCAATTGGCACGGCTGCAACGTGTTGACTTTTTAGAAACGATACTACGAAAATTATGACGACGGGTCGATAGGCTGAAAAATGACCGTCGGTGGAATCGATATACTGGCATTCAACGTATTTACAATTTTGTGGAAAGTAGCCAAACCTTACCATGCAATGACAAAGAAGGAAGTCTTCGTAATGATATTGCAAAAACTTCTAAGTAACGTTTCATTTGATGAATATTACTCAGTGTGTGCTGCAACAATTTCGAAGTACATATTTTTACCGAATAGTATTCGCAATGTACAAGTGCTTAAAGTATCCAATCGAAATCGTAGCAAAAGATACAATCGTTAAGCATACGCCTCGATCGTTCAAACATCAGTATGGGGATAGAAAGATATTTATTATTGGCAGTTTCGAAATTAGTATAGAGAGACGGTCGAATCCTAAAGCTGAATGTTCATCAAAGCGCTTGCAACTGCAAACTACAAAAATTCTAATCGGCCCGGCAGCAAATGTGTTCATCTGTTGCTTATCGTCAAAAAAGTCCGAATTTCTCGATATTCTCGTTTGCAGCTGTTGTAGTTCTTGCTAACAAAGGATATCCCAGATATAATCACATCTAAAAAAAACTACGTTAAACATTCAAACATTCCTTAGTAAAGAGACTAAATTAAATCCGTTGAATATTGATAGAGGTAAACAAATCACGTCGCTTAGAGTTCCCCAACAATAGTAGCATGTCTGTAATAATATACGTACATGGAACTATTGAGCACCAGAGCTACAGGTCCAAAGCCCTGGTAAAGGAGGATGGTTGTGATGATCTGGGCCGCGGTCACCATATAAAGCAAGATAGGTCATAACCCCAATTCCAAGGCGTGAAGCGACCCGTGCCGAGGGATGAGTGATCGAGGGGGTGAAAAAGATGCTCGATCGCTAACGGAGCCTGTGGGGTACCTGGGCAACCCCCACAGTATGCGTCCCTTACCACGTTAATGCGGAGCTCTGGCGTGGCGGACATTTATTCTCGTGCTACTCGTGGGTACTGAAATGGAGAACAAAAACAAAAACTATAATAAACAAACGGAGGTGCCAAACCCCTTTGCTAGAGGTGGTTTGGCGAGGTCTCCCTTCGTGGGGAGAGTAGCGGAGCGACGAGTGCTGCATCTGATAGCACCAGTGACCCCCCCCCCCAGTAGTGGTAGGAAATAGACCTACCAACGCACTGGACGGGCCACTATCCGCGATGCGCAAAGTGGTGGAGCAGCTCGATTCAATAATCGAGTTCACTAGCGCAAAGCAAAACATAAGCAAGGAGTTAAAGCAGAGTCTCCTGGAGCTCCGGAAAACTGTTCGTGTCGCAAGACAGAAACAGCAGGCTTATGCCAAGAGGGTGGAATGTCGGGAGAAGTCCGACAGAGAAACCCAGACAGTGGCCTCAAAGAGGGAGGGAAGAGGGAAGGTCGATACAGGCACTCAGACAGTGGCCTTCACCTTCAATGGAGCAGCCACGTCGCTCGAAGCGGCGGCCGAGTTCCCCTCGAAGGGAAAAGGCAAGGGCAAGGGCAATCGTAAGACGGCGTCGAACGCGAAGCGCCCTAGGAAGTCGCCAGGCGAGTGTGCAAAAACCGACACCACACGGAGTGCAACCGTTATAGCCAAACGCCGTCTAGCCGAGGTAAGCGAGGGCGAGAGTGACCTGGCTGAGCTGAGCGTTGGTACCAGCAACCCGGCGCGACCGAGGCAGGGGGGCGGTAACCCCTGGACGCTGGTCACCAGGAAGAAGCCGGCACCGACACCGGAGGTACCGCGGCCCGCGAAGAAGGCCAAGGACAGAGGCGAGGCCTTGTGGTTAAAAACCGACAAGGACAAATACGCCGACGTCCTAAAGTCGATGAAGGCGGACGAAAGCCTTTCGGCCCTTGGGAAAGATGTGCGTAGCGTGAGACGCACCAACACGGGAGAAATGCTTCTGCTGAAGCGAGGCGCACAATCTAGTGCGGTGTACAAGGCCTTGGCTCAAGAGGTCCTTGGTGAAGGCGCCCAGGTCAGGTCGCTAGGGGCGGAAATGACTCTCCAGTGCAAGCATCTGGAAGAGTTCACGACCGCAGAAGATGTCGTCGCAGCCGTTAAGGGGCATTATAATATTAATATTTAATTGCTCCAATAATCTCCCTTCTAAAAATCATAAAGTGCATTGCTATACAAAGAACACACAAAATGACCCCCCCCCCTAATCTTACGAATATTATATTATCCCCTCTTGTATATGTATAAGTTAGCTGTAATATTCCTTTAGTTTCATTATATAAAAACAAAATTATATTAAATGTGTAACCTCCTAGTTTTAAGCAATTCAAAATGTAAAACAAAGAAAAAATGGCACCTTTAAGCTAACGCAAACGAGCCTTATCAAATAAACGAATTGAATAAAAAATATAAAAAAAGATTTGTTTTCATTTCAGATGAAACACCAAATGTAGAGAATGCAAAAATGGAACATGTCAAATCCATTCCGATGAAAATCGCGAGTGTCGATTATTAAAACGATATCTTTTGCAATTGGCACGGCTGCAACGTGTTGACTTTTTAGAAACGATACTACGAAAATTATGACGACGGGTCGATAGGCTGAAAAATGACCGTCGGTGGAATCGATATACTGGCATTCAACGTATTTACAATTTTGTGGAAAGTAGCCAAACCTTACCATGCAATGACAAAGAAGGAAGTCTTCGTAATGATATTGCAAAAACTTCTAAGTAACGTTTCATTTGATGAATATTACTCAGTGTGTGCTGCAACAATTTCGAAGTACATATTTTTACCGAATAGTATTCGCAATGTACAAGTGCTTAAAGTATCCAATCGAAATCGTAGCAAAAGATACAATCGTTAAGCATACGCCTCGATCGTTCAAACATCAGTATGGGGATAGAAAGATATTTATTATTGGCAGTTTCGAAATTAGTATAGAGAGACGGTCGAATCCTAAAGCTGAATGTTCATCAAAGCGCTTGCAACTGCAAACTACAAAAATTCTAATCGGCCCGGCAGCAAATGGAACGGTTGTGTTCATCTGTTGCTTATACGGGCGATGCTCTGATCGGTTCATCGTCAAAAAAGTCCGAATTTCTCGATATTCTCGTTTGCAGCTGTTGTAGTTCTTGCTAACAAAGGATATCCCAGATATAATCACATCTAAAAAAACTACGTTAAACATTCAAACATTCCTTAGTAAAGAGACTAAATTAAATCCGTTGAATATTGATAGAGGTAAACAAATCACGTCGCTTAGAGTTCCCCAACAATAGTAGCATGTCTGTAATAATATACGTACATGGAACTATTGAGCACAAGAGCTACAGGTCCAAAGCCCTGGTAAAGGAGGATGGTTGTGATGATCTGGGCCGCGGTCACCATGTAAAGCAAGATAGGTAATAACCCCAATTCCAAGGCGTGAAGCGACCCGTGCCGAGGGATGAGTGATCGAGGGGGTGAAAAAGATGCTCGATCGCTAACGGAGCCTGTGGGGTACCTGGGCAACCCCCACAGTAAGCGTCCCTTACCACGTTAATGCGGAGCTCTGGCGTGGCGGACATTTATTCTCGTGCTACTCGTGGGTACTGAAATGGAGAACAAAAAACAAAAACTATAATAAACAAACGGAGGTGCCAAACCCCTTTGCTAGAGGTGGTTTGGCGAGGTCTCCCTTCGTGGGGAGAGTAGCGGAGCGACGAGTGCTGCATCTGATAGCACCAGTGACCCGCCCAGTAGTGGTAGGAAATAGCCCTACCAACGCACTGGACGGGCCACTACCCGCGATGCGCAAAGTGGTGAAGCAGCTTGATTCAATAATCGAGTTCACTAGCGCAAAGCAAAACATAAGCAAGGAGTTAAAGCAGAGTCTCCTGGAGCTCCGGAAAACTGTTCGTGTCGCAAGACAGAAACAGCAGGCTTATGCCAAGAGGGTGGAATGTCGGGAGAAGTCCGACAGAGAAACCCAGACAGTGGCCTCAAAGAGGGAGGGAAGAGGGAAGGTCGATACAGGCACTCAGACAGTGGCCTTCACCTTCTATGGAGCAGCCACGTCGCTCGAAGCGGCGGCCGAGTTCCCCTCGAAGGGAAAAGGCAAGGGCAAGGGCAATCGTAAGACGGCGTCGAACGCGAAGCGCCCTAGGAAGTCGCCAGGCGAGTGTGCAAAAACCGACACCACACGGAGTGCAACCGTTATAGCCAAACGCCGTCTGGCCGAGGTAAGCGAGGGCGAGAGTGACCTGGCTGAGCTGAGCGTTGGTAACAGCAACCCGGCGCGACCGGGGCAGGGGGGCGGTAACCCCTGGACGCTGGTCACCAGGAAGAAGCCGGCACCGACACCGGAGGTACCGCGGCCCGCGAAGAAGGCCAAGGACAGAGGCGAGGCCTTGTGGTTAAAAACCGACAAGGACAAATACGCCGACGTCCTAAAGTCGATGAAGGCGGACGAAAGCCTTTCGGCCCTTGGGAAAAATGTACGTAGCGTGAGACGCACCAACACGGGAGAAATGCTTCTGCTGAAGCGAGGCGCACAATCTAGTGCGGTGTACAAGGCCTTGGCTCAAGAGGTCCTTGGTGAAGGCGCCCAGGTCAGGTCGCTAGGGGCGGAAATGACTCTCCAGTGCAAGCATCTGGAAGAGTTCACGACCGCAGAAGATGTCGTCGCAGCCGTTAAGGGGCAATGCGACGTCACAATCGAGCGGGCCTCTGTGCGATTTAGAGATGGACCCTCTGGCACCCAAGTAGCCTACCTCAGGCTACTGAAGGCGGATGCCAAAAAGGTAACCGAGAGAGGTAAGCTGAAGATCGGCTGGTCGGTATGCCCAATTAGCATACCCCAGCCGCCTTCAGTGGATAGGTGCTATCGGTGCCTTGAGTCCCGCCACAAAGCCTACGAGTACAAGAACATAGACAGGAGTAAACTATGTCGTCGCTGCGGCGAGGAGGGGCATAAGGAGCGGGGTTGCACTAAGGCACACAAGTGCCTTATCTGCACCGCTAAGAAGCAAGCCCATAAACATGCTATGGGCGGACCTTCGTGTCCCTTCGGTGAGGCAAATAAGAAGCCGTGAACGTCACACAGCTAAATCTTAACCATTGTGCAGCAGCCCAGCAGCTGCTGTGGCAGTCGGTCTCGGAGTCGAGGACAGATGTCGCCCTCTTATCAGACCCGTACAGCATCCCTGCCGGCAACGGCAATTAGGTATCGGACGGGTCTGGGATGGCGGCAATCTGTACAACGGGACGGTTCCCGGTTCAAGAGGTAATACACTCCTCCGCCGAGGGTGTTGCGATTGCCAAGATCAATGGTGTGTTCTATTGCAGCTGCTACGCTCCACCAAGGTGGTTTCAACCAGATGATCGACAGGCTCTCGTCGGACCTAGTGGGCCGGAAACCGGTAGTCATAGCGGGAAACTTTAACGCTTGGGCAGTGGAGTGGGACAGCCGCTGTACAAATAGCAGGGGTCAAGCGCTAATGGAGGCGCTTGCGAAACTCGATACTGTGCTAGCTAATAATGGCTCCGCTAGTACATTCCGTAGAAACGGGGTGGAGGCGTGGATTGACGTAACATTTGCCAGCCCGAGTCTGGCTCCAGGCATGGAATGGAGGGTAGACGAAGGCTACACCCATATCGATCATTTAGCAATCCGCTTTAGGATCAACTATGGTGTGCAGCATCCGAGGGCGGGAGATCCCTGTCAGGTACGCGGGTGGAAGTCCAATCACTTCGACAGCGAAGCTTTCACCGCGGCCCTGGGACTGGAGGCCAACACCGACAGTCTAAGCGGGGATGCGCTGGTAGCTGTTCTATCACGCGCGTGCGACGCCACTATGCCGAGAAAAACACTGCCAAGATGCCCGGTATACTGGTGGAGTGCCGAGATTGCAGCGGTCAGCCTGCCTCAGAGCTAGACGTAGGATGCAAAGAGCTCGCACCGAGGATGCAAGAGAGAACCGTCGTGAAGTGTTTCGAGCTGCGAAATTGGCCCTTAACAAGGCCATTTAAAGCAGCAAGAGAGCGTGTTTCGACAACCTGTGTGAGAGTGCCAACGCGAATCCGTGGGGTGACGCCTACAGGATTGTGATGGCCAAGACCAAAAGGGGCTCCTCACCCGCAGAACGGTCCCCGGACCGGTTGGCAACGATTATCGAAGTACTCTTCCCGTCTCGAGCTACAAGCCACCTGCACTACGAGACAGTGCGGGCACGGCCGAAATGGTGGCTCCAGTGACGAATGAAGAACTACTTGCAGTGGCTAAATCCCTATCAATGAACAAAGGTCCAGGGCCGGATGGAGTTCCAAACAACGCTCTTAAGGCAGCGATCATAGCGAACCCGAACATGTTCAGGCTAGCTATGCAGAGATGGCTTGACGAGTGCCGTTTCCCCGATAGATGGAAAAGGCAGAAATTGGTGCTGTTGCCGAAGCCTAGATAGCGATTCAACGGATAAGGCGAGGTATTCGATACTGTGCATTAGTGACACTTGACGTGAAGAACGCATTCAACAGCGCAAGCTGGGATGCCATCGCGCTCTCGTTACACCGGCTTAGCCTACCGGTTACTTCCAGAACCGCGTACTGCTATACGAGACCGATGCCGGTCAGAAAAGGGTTCCTATTACCGCCGGAGTCGCGCAGGGCTCGATCCTAGGCCCGGTGCTATGGAACCTCATGTATGACGGGGTTCTGAGACTGAAGTTCCCTCCTGGGGTCAAGATCGTCGGCTTTGCTGACGACGTAACCTTGGAGGTCTACGGGGAGTCAATCCCTGAGGTAGAACAAACCGCAGAACACGCGATTAGCACGGTGGAGGAATGGATGAGCGCGAGAGGCCTGGAGCTCGCTCATTATAAGACGGAGGTAGTTATCGTCAACAACCGCAAGTCGGCACAACATGCAGTTATCCATGTGGGAGAAGTCGCGATCACTTCACAGCGAAGTCTGAAGTCTCTCGGAGTCATTGTAGACGACAAGCTGACCTTCGGCAGCCATGTCAACTATACATGCAAGAGAGCGTCGACTGCTGTTGCGGCTCTATCGAGAATGATGTCCAACAGCTCAAAGGTGTGCACCAGTAGACGTAGGTTACTGGCAGGCGTTGCCGTATCTATCCTCAGGTACGGCGACCCGTCATGGTCAAGAGCATTGAGGATAACCAGTTACCTACAGAAACTGGAGAGCACCTACCGCACGGTATCACACGATGCATCCTGCGTGATAGCGAGCATGGTGCCAGTCGGGCTGGTCATTCGGGAAGATGAGGAGTGCTTCGAGCTACGTGGAAATAGAGGAACCCGCGAGCGCACCAGGGTGACCTCGGTCGCCAGATGACAGCGTGAGTGGGACAACTCCTCGAAAGGTAGGTGGACCCACCGGCTGATACCTAGCATATCGAGCTGCCTCATGCCAAGACGGGAGGGTCGTAACGTAGTATGTTGGGACTTAGCTATCGATGCCTCATGGCGTGGCAGAGGAGTGAAAGGGTAAGCATCCAAGTCAGTCTCACACGGCATGTTAAGGGTGAGCACAAAAGTCAGCCTCAGATGGTATGATAGAGGCTAGCACAAAAGTAAGCCTAGCAAGGAATGAAAAAGATGAGCACACAAGTCAGCCTCGCATGGTATGTCAGAAGTGGGGCCTAAGAAAAATGTCCCACATGCGATGCCCGGGAGAGTGACAGAGGTACAATAGAGTGGCACGATCGAGAGCGAATCAGATGATAGGGTGAGCACCCAAGTCAGCCTCACATGGTATGGGTGGGGCGAGCACAAAAGTAAGCCTAGCAAGGAATGAGTAAGGTGAGCACACAAGTCAGCCTAGCAAGGAACGAAAAAGGTGAGTACAAAAGTCAGCCTCATGTGGGAGTGTTTGAGAGTGAATCAAGGTGCGATAGAGAGAGCACCCAAGTAAGCCTCATACAGGACGTATGAACGCGTGAGTGAGAGTGAATGAGTACACTAAGTACAGCCATCCCCCCAGAAGTAATACCGAGAGGTAGTTTCTGGGAGGAACGATGGCTGAGCCCAATGGAGTTTAGTCGGTATTAATGGCAGCGTCACCATTCGAGCCCGACACGCCCCCAGTGCACACCGTGCGGTAGCTTGGACCCTACCAATAGCACGTGTACTGGGCTAGGACGTAAAGGTCTTCTCCATTGTAAAAAAAAATAAATAAATGGGTTCCCCAACTAACTCCGCTAGCGAATGACGGATCCCAATAGTAGCATTTCCGTAATAACCTACGAACTTGGCACTATTGAGAACCAGAGCTACAGGTCCAAAGCCCTGGTATATGAGAATGGTTGTGATGACCTAGGCCGTAGTCATCACGTAAAACAACAACGGTCCTAGCCCCAAGTCCAAGGCGTGAAGCGACCCGTGCCGAGGGATGAGTGGTCGATGGGGTGAAAAAGATGCTCGACCGTTAACAGAGCCTGTTGGGTACCTGGGCAAACCCCACAGTACGCGTCCCTTACCACGTTACTACGGAGCTCTGGCGTGGCGAACCTTTCTTTCTCGCGCAACTCGTGGGAACAATATGAGCGAAGTAAACAAAAATAAAAATTAAAAAACGGTGGTGCCGAACCCCTTTGCCAGAGGTGGTTTGGCGAGTTCTCTCCCCTGCTCCGCAAAGCTGTTCGAATCGCAAGACAAAAACAGGAAGCATATGTCAAGTGGGTGGAGGGAAGAGAGAAGGCCGACAGAGGAACCCAGACAGGGGCCTTCCCCTTCCCCTTCTATGGAGCAGCCAAGTCGCTCCAAGCGGTGGCTGATTTCCCCTCGAAGGTCAGAGGCAAGGGAAAGACGGCGCCGAACTTGAAGCGAGCTAGGAAGTCACCAGGCGAGGGTGGAAAAAGCAACGCCAAACGGCGTGACGGCCAAACACCGTTTTGGGCGATGTAAACCAGGGTGCAAATTACCCAGGAATGCAGAAAAAAGGTACCAGCAACCCCGCGCAACGGGACAGGGGGCGAAAACCCCTGGAAGTTGGTCAGTAGGAGGAAGCCGATTCCGAACGCACGTCGACCCGCAAAGAAGGTCAAGGACAGAGGCGAGGCCTTGTGGGTAAAGACCGACGAGGAGAAAATATGCTGACATCCTTAAGTGAATGCGGGCGGCCGAAAGCCTCTCGAACCTCGGGCAGGACGAGCGCAGCGTGAGACGCACCAAGACCGGCTAAATGCTCTTGGTGCTGAAGCGAGGCGCACAATCTAGTGCGGCAAACAAGATCTTGGCTCAAGAAGTCCTGGGTAAAAGCGCCCAGGTGACATCATTAGGGGTGGAAGTGACTCTCCAGTGCAAGCAACTGGACGAGTTCATGACCGCAGACGATGTCGTCGCTGCCATCACAGAACAATGTGGCGCAGTAATCGAGCGGGCCTCTGTGCGCTTGAGAGCGGGACTCTCTGGCACGCAAGTAGCCTACCTCAGGCTACTGAATGCAGAAGCAAAAACGCTTTTAATCCACCTAACAGTGTGATGAGACATTTCTTATAACTCTTATCACTCTCTTCGGATATTATATCGTTTGAGAACATTTAGAACTTGATGCTTCGGGATGTTTTTGATAACACATACTACATGGGATAGTGGCAGGACTCAGAGAATCGCTCAAATCAGCATAGGACAACATCAGTGCTAGAAATCTCAAACCAAATCAATGGGTAAGCGAAAAAATGCCCCATAAAATAGACATACAAACGAATTATTGCTAATGCTCTGTTAATAAAATATCTAAATTCCTCAATCAATGCATTGTGGTGGGAAAACTGAATTTTCCTAAAGGGATTATGTATAATACACTGAGCCAAAAAAATCGAAATTGAATCGATTTGAAGTTTATACTTTACTCAAATTTCCAACGCGACTGAGAACTAAGAAATCAACGCTTTTTCTTGAAAAAAGCGATAATAGCAGTGACACCATTCAAAGAAAATCAACAGTGAATATTTTCAGACTTGGTTTTATTTCCTATTTAAAAACTATTTACATCCTAGATTGCATGATTCAGTGATCGAAACCCAAAACTTCATGAAGTATTTGAAATTATTAAATTAAAATTTGTGTTTGCTATTAAAATTGACAAAATGATAGTATATGTAGTATATAGCACCTTTGGCGATTGTTTACTTTTTCGGTCCCACCTATCAGCATTGAAGTATCGCCCTTACGTTTTTTTACAATACCAATTTTACAATTGGTGGGGGTTTGGTGAAAATCGATCTTACTGTCCAAACGGCATAATTCCGAAACCGTAATTTTTGAAGTTTTAAAATTATGCAGAATTAATTTTTCAGAAAATAATAACAGAGTTCGTGTCTTTAGCGAATTTGTTGAGACTTTATTGTAGTCATGAATATTAACCTGAGAAAATTCACCATAATTACTTCTTGGACGATATACCGTCAACATTATTTTATCAAATGATGAGCTGTTTAACGATTGTAAAACTCATCGAAGATACTAAACCTCCGAAATTGGCGGTTTCAAAATGATGTTATCATGACCTTAAATTACTGTTTTTGAACATTTGACCTATTCCTATAATTAATCATACAACAAAAATCAAATTCTCATCAAAATCGATCCAGACCTGCTAGAGTCGAATGGAAATCGTCATTTTTCATAAATTTCTCTCTACATTCGGAAAGTGTTATCCTCGTTATTAATCATATTACGTTTTCGTCTCGAAGCATTCCCAAAATAAAAACCTGTTTTAATCCACCTAGTGGTGCAAGTGTGCTTTTCTCATTTGTCCACACTATGATTCCATGGCTGGTTAAGTTCAATACAATGGTGGAAATGAATATTACATGTTCAGTACGATTTGCACATACGTACAATGGATCGACAGCCACGATCTTGAGATACTATGTGATACTGAAACATCGCTTGACCGCCGCTGGTTTCAAGCGATGTTTCAGTATCACATATTAAGATCCGGGAGGTCCAGGTCCTGCCGAAAATTTTCAACTTGTTAAGAAATTTTAAACTAGTTTTAATTTTAAAGTAGCAACCCCTCACTGCATACTCCCTCCGGGCCGATATGATTGACGATTCTTAGAGTGATTGCATAACCTTTCTATATGAGAAAGGCAGAAATGTACCAAAGTCCAAAAAAATCAATTTTTGTCAAACATTATATTTTCGAGTTTACATCAAATCTCAATGTTTCATCCATTATAAAGTCATTTGGCATTAAAACTGCAAATTTGATTTTGAAATTTTTCATTTCAGTTTATATGGGAATTTGCTGTGTGATTACACTCTTCAACTCGTAACTCCGGAACCGGTAGTCCAATCAATAGAAAATTCAATAGCAGCCGATGGGAAGGTTGCACTTATCATTTGAGACTAACTTTGTGCAAATCGATCCAGTCATTGATTAACAGAGGTCACATTTTTTTTCACATACACACAGACATTTTCCGATCTCAACAACCTGAGTCGATTGGCATATGACACTCGGCCCTCCCGGTCGGGACTAGATTGACGAATTTTAGAGTGAATGAGAAAGGCAAAAACATTTTTAGCAAATGTTGAAAGTTATGCATTTTTTGGTGAGCATAGACATTAAATCAATTTTAACTTTGCTTTCTATTAAATAAAGACCCTTATTACAGTACATCTCTACAAAAGCGAGCTCAATTTGAAAAGAAATCTGAGGATTATGATTGATTACAGAACTCTGGAATTTTCAATTGGAATGTTTTCAGGCAGGAATTTGATATTGATGCTATTAGACAACTGTGAAATCAAGACCAATAGATCAGTTACATATAAGGACCCCATTCCGACAATTTATCAAAAGTCCTCATGATGTTTACAACAACAGGTTATCAATGTACGGATCAGATAATTGTTATTGTAATATTGAATTAAATCAGTCAGCATCAATAAATTTTCAAATTCAATCCAATTTTTTGTTGTGGTTGGGGGGGGGGGGAGTTGTATGGTGTTAAATCCCAAAACCTTCTCTTGGCTACGCCGTTGCTTGGAGTTATTTACTTCGCTTTCATTTTCCGATATGTTTCAGATCGATCCGATGGTTATAAGTTAGAAAAATTGCTGTCAGAAGATTCGTACAAATGAACATTTTTGCACTGATAAGTTATCAAGTTCCTTCTAGACAACTTGGAAGGGTTCGGTGATTATTTCTAGCGGTTGTAGATAGAAAAATGAAAGACAAAATTCGTTTTATCGTAATAATGTTTGGCTTATTTCAATGGATTATTACTATATTGAACAATAAATAGGCGACAAAAGGTAATCCACAAACAACAAGCCATAACTTTTAAAGTATTCAAAATAGATATTTGAAGTAAGAGCTACAAATTTGCTGAAGGCATCATTTCGATATAATCACTTCCACGAAAATTTGTGAAAATATCTCACTCATAGGGGGATTAATCAGCAAAAGCACAACACCAAAAGAAAGGGCATATTGCCTCCATTATATTCCCCAAAGATACTATTGACCTGAAATAAGCCGTTTTGGCGTTAATAATAGATTACATGTGGTCATATTTCTAGCAATGGGAAATGATAAAAATCTTTCGACCGAATTTAATGTTAAATATCTCTTTTGATAATAGTCCGATTTCAACAACCTATGGTTTGTTCGAAAGGTATTCGTATAAGCTGCCTAAAAATATATAAATTAATTAAATGTTAATCTATGTTGTCAATTTCGGCAAACAATTTAAAAAAACCGATTTAATCCACCTAGCAGTGAGATGAGACATTTCTTACACATTTCACTATTGGATTAGTTTGCAGAACTCACGAGAAGTAGGCACCCAACTAGAGGTGGGATGAGAACAGTTTCTAGCCTTGCCCGAATAAAATCTCGAATAAACTGAATAAATTATAGAAATCAACAAAACGACCGAAAAGTAAAAAATGAAATAATAGGCTTGTAAATTCATAAAATAAGTAGAAAAATTCATATAAATCAAAATTATAAAATACGCGAATCAAATTAGATTAGGTTATTAAATAAAAATTAAGATTATATTTAGAAATAGTTATAAGATTAATAAAATAAATTGACTCATACTAACAAATTGATTGAAATATAACGAATGACTGAACATGAAATGCATAAAATTAAAGATGTGAATAAAATGAATCAAATGAATCAAATGAATCAAATGAATCAAGTGAATCAAATGAATCAAATGAATCAAATGAATCAAATGAATCACATGAATCAAATAAATCAAATGAATCAAATGAATCAAATGATTCAAATGAATCACATGAATCACATGAATCAAATTAATCAAATTAATCAAATTAATCAAATGAATCAAATTGATTTAATTCATCCATTGAATACAATGAATCAAATTAATGAAATGGATCAAATGAATAAAAAGAATGGATGAACAAAATGAATAAAGTAAAAAATAAATGAAATGTATAAATAAAACAAACGAATCAAATAAACAAAATGAACTGAAGTGATAAAATGAAGGAAATGAGCAGAATAAAATGCATTGATTAAAATGAAAAATTAAACAATGGTAAAAGGTTATAAATCAATATAAAGAAATAAATTGAATCAAATAAATTATTTGGATGAAGTGATTAAAACTGAAAAAGTAGTCAGATTATTAAAATGAAGAAACTGAACAAAATGAATAAACTGAAAAAAAATGAATAAAATGCATACAATGAAAACAATGAATAAAATAAGTTAAATAAATGATATGAGTAAAATGCACAAAAAGAATAAACTGATCAGAGTGAATCCAAAGAATGAAACGAATAAAATAAGTAAAATGAACGGAGATGAACAAAACGAATAAAAATATGCTGAATGAAATAATTAATTGAAATGAAATGGTCATATATTTGAAGCTAAAAATATTTTTGAATAAAGAAAATGAATAAACCGGATTGTACGAATTTGAGAACCATTGCATCAGAAAGTTTTGAAATGTTTTTGAAAATACCATCTTCTGAGAAAAGGCTAATAAATTTGCAATGGACTTTCTAGGGCTTCCATTTTTTTTTTGGTTTTATTCTTTTTGTTTTCATGCTTCTTTACTTGACGCGTTGTTTGAAGATTTTCTGGTGTTTCTACTTTATTGTTGGACCTTAATTAGTTATCAGGAACCTGGAACGTTCAATTTGATTTGGATTTCGAAGTTTACTTTTTGGTCACATATTCCCGAAAAAAAGGTTTATGTACAGAATAGAATTTACTGGTCTAGTATTTTAACGCGCAATTGAATATAGTAAAGTGAGACAAGGTCACATGTGCTTTCAAGCCCCTTGAACAGAGAACGACAGGGAGAATGCGATTCGTGAATGAGACAGGTAGATATTTAAAAGTTTTTATTTGCATTGAAGTAAATAGTGTGAAATGTCGATAGCATAAAAGCCATGCATTCAGTTGATTGCAATGCAGTCTCTTTCCATTCATCCTTATAGCTTTCATATTGTTTCGTTCGGAATTCTCGTGCAAGAAATATAGATAAATAAGTCCTATACAGACCAATACTGTGAAAAAAAATGGTTCAAACTACTCAGTATATCCAGATATGGACGACGATAAGTTAGAAGACTCATTGTAGTTACACCCCCCCCCCATCGAGAGTGGATACTTTGGGAGACTTCTTTTTCTGGATTTAATTTGTGGATATTTTTGGTCTTTGATCCGTTATTTCTCATGAAAGTTCGTACCAATATAACGAATGTGCAGCTGATACAACTCATGGTTTATTCGCCTGTGCCACGTTCCGTCTTCCATCTGCACTCCACCATAGATGGTACGCAACACCTTTCGTTCGAAAACTCCAAGGGCGCGTTGGTCCTCAACGAACATAGTCCAAGTCTCGTGGCCGCAGAGGACCACCGATCTAATCAGCGTTTTGTAGATAATCAACTTCGTGCGGCGGCGAATTTTGTTCGACCGGAGCGTCCTCCGGAGTCCAAAGTAGGCACGATTTCCCGCCAAGATCCGTCTCTGAATTTCTCTGCTGTTATCATTGTCATCGGTTATCAGTGAGCCCAAATACATGAATTCGTCGACCATCTCGATTTCGTCACCGTCAATCCGAACTCGGGTGGGAGGTTCACATTGTCGTCTCCACGGAAAACCGATTCATCACAATTTCAACTAAAAAATTAGTTGAGTTTTTGGTTTCGTCTAGTTAATATTTGGGCGAACTAAATTTTTGTTGAAAACAATAATCCAACGTTGTTGGTTTGATGCTGTCAGTTTCAGTCTGGACATGAACGTTTCAGCCTAGCACAAAACTTAAAAAGCCTACCTGAGCTGAAGCTTGATAAGCTTGTCTCAGCTTGTAACGCTTGTTTTAGTTCAGACTCAATTGTATATGCCGTTACAGTACCTTTTTAGCCAAGACACATACGACTGGAATTCAACTAATCTCTGCTTCATCGTAAAATACAACATAGGATATTTCAAACGTTTTGTTTCACTGACCGACGGATGAAGGTATGGAATTAAATTGTTGAAATACTCTGTATGCCAGTAATTCACACGTAAATGTAATGTAGAGTTATTTTTCTCATAATGTTATCTTTTTATAAACTGCACTCTTAAATGAGACGAAATAGCCAAAGCAATTTAAGGATTGTTGGTAATTGATTGATGATTTCAATTTTAGATGAAAGAAATAATTTTTATTTCTTTTCTATTTAGTCAGCCAGCACTGCAATAAAACTTCTTACTGATTCCAGATCTAGTTTGGAATCTTAAAAGATGAAAAATAATTATCATATTGCATATTACATTTGTTAATAATTGAAATTTTACTATATAATCGACTAAATCCGAAATAGAATGAGTTTGACAATTTTCGACAGTACTTTCAACTTTCAGTATACCTACATGTGTTGAAAAAAAAATGTCAATCAAAATCATTCCTTTATTGAAATGTTTTCTAAAGAAAAACTAGGTAAAACCAAAATGAGGTCAGTTGAATTGCTGATTTTTGTGCACTGGTAGTTGCGTCCGGGCTAAAACAAGCTTTCCAAGTTGAGACAACTACCTACCTGCATAATCGTTATGTCCAGCGTGTATGAACATAGTTACTGTCGCTACCTTGATGTATTTCAGTAAGATGTGCATCTTGGCTACTTTGCTGTCATTTCGTACGATGTGCGTCTTGAATCAAAATCAATAATAATTTTTAATAACTATTATTTGAGAATCTCGCAAAATTAAGAGAAAATTTAGTTACGTTTTTCATTTTTCTGTTAAAATCAACTAATTAGGAAAACAAGAATTTGTTTTGTTATTTTCTTCATCGAATGGTTTTCAGTGTCTAGAACCTCTTCCTCTCATGTATTTTGTCTTCGGAACGTTGATGGCAAATCCAATCCTGCTGGCTTCAGCTTTCAGTCTTTGAGCATATGTTTCATTCAAAATTCAATAGAGATACGAATAGTTTAAATATCACACGTGAAATGTTTGTTTTGGAAATTTTCATGTCAAACTTTCATATTACCCAGCTAAGTCAAATATTTTTCTGATACAGCCATGAATTTCCTTAATTATAGTGTAGATAAAGGCTTTGAATACAATTGAATTAAAGTTGAGTTGATGTAACAGCAGACAAAAAATAGTTTTGTTTTCTCAAACCTTCGCAATTACAATTAATAAATATTTCAGATTGGCAGAAGATCTTATCACACAACTTAGAAATGGATACAGAAATAGCTAGATAGATGCGATAGAAGAGAAACAGAGAGAGAGAGAGAGAGAGAGAGAGAGAGAGAGAGAGAGAGAGAGAGAGAGATGGGGGGGGGGCGTGTGAGGAATGGCAAATGTTTGTTAATGCAGTGACATTTTTAGAGGTATATTATTATGATATATTGATTTCTTATCATAAATAATGTAAGTAGTAATTTTTGCGCCATAACCAGTATAACCTAAGTCTTCCAAAAGAGCTAAATTTTCGCTAGATTTTTGGGTTTCAAACATACTTACTACTTTACTTTCGGTGAGGCCACGAGTATAATTATATGAGAAATCTTTTATCTCACTATTAGGTGAATTACTTGTTGATCTATGTATTGATATACCATCCAACATTTACCTCATGATTGAACGCAATGCCTAATCCAAGGGATAAATACTAGATCTCACTGTTTCTTTATCAACACATTATTTTGTCTTTGAAGTGAACTTATATATTGATTTTTGAGAAATAGTTAATTTATTATAAAGGTAATTCACAAAATGTTCTCAACATCGAGTTCCTTGAATCACGTAGATGTGTTTTCATACCCGATATTCAAAATCGGTTTAGTTTTGCCCCTAAAACACCAGTAAAGCAGTACGCTGTATGAAACAATCTCATTTTTAGTTAGTGGAAATTGGTAAGCGAGGACTAAAAATACAAAATGTTTAATATCTCCGCCGCTCGTGCACGGATTTTGACAATCTATAGCTTGTTAGAAAGGTAATTTTACTTTCTATTTATGTGCAGTTCGTTGGGCAATATTATATTGTTCGGAAATTATTTGCGAAAAACCTGCTGTGCTTTGACAAAATCGTCCATATCTCAGAAAGTAAACAACATATCGAAAATCAAAAATAATAGTGTCAAATGGCCTTTAGGCCTTTCATTTGAAACTAGTTTCATTAAGATCGGTTCAGCCATTGCTGAGATAATTACATGACTTTTTGTACATACATACATACACACATACACACACATACATTGTCTCAATTTGTCGAGCTGAGTCGATTGGTATATGAGACTCGGCCTTCCGGGCCTCGGAAAAAGTTTTCAAAGTTTGAGCGAATCCTATACATTTCTTTTGTAAGAAATGTAAAACTACAAAAAACGCTATTTTTACTCATTCAAACATTCATATCTTGGAAACTAAACATCAGAATCAAAAACAAATTAATAAAGTTCTTACTGTTTGATAGTTCTTTCATTTAAAATTGGTTTGGATAAGATCGGTTCAGCCATTGCTGAGAGACACGAATGAGAGTTTGTCCGTTATATATACACACACAGACACACACACAGCCATTGTCCCAAATCGTCAAGCTGAGTCGATTGGTATATAAGACTCGTCCCTCCGTACCTCGGAAAAAATCTTGAAAGTTTGAGCGAATTCCATACATTTCTTTTATAAGAAATGTAAAAAGGTTACCCAGAAAGGAAAACTGAAGATCGGCTGGTCAGTATGTCCAGTTAGCATACCTTAGCCGCCTTCAGTGGATAGGTGCTATCGGTGCCTTGAGTCCGGCCACAAGTCGTACGAATGCAAGAGAATAGACAGGAGCAAATTATTTCGTCGCCGCGGCGAGGAGGGGCATAAAGAGCGGGGCTGCACTAAGGCGCATAAATGCACCGCCAAGAAGCAAGCCCGCAACCATGCTAAGGGTGGACCTTCGTGTCCCTTCGGTGAGGCCGGGAAGCCGTGAACGTCACACAGCTAAATCTTAACCATTGTGCAGCCCTCCTATCCGACCCGTAAAACATCCCTGCAAATGGGTGTCGGACGGGTCTGGGATGGCGGCAATCTGTACAACGGGACGGTTCCCGGTTCAAGAGGTAATACACTCCTTCGCGAGGGAGTTGCGATTGCCAAGATCAATGGTGTGTTCTAAAACAGTTCAAGCAGATGATCGACAGGCTCTCGTCGGACCTAGTGGGCCGGAAACCGGTAGTCATAGCGGGAGATTTTAACGCTTGGGCAGTAGAGTGGGGCAGCCGCTGTACAAATAGCAGGGGCCAAGCGCTACTGGAGGCGCTTGCGAAACTCGATGCTGTGTTAACCAATAACGGATTCGCTAGCACATTCCGTAGAAACGGGGTGGAGGCATGGATTGACGTAACATTTGCCAGCCTGGGTCTGGTTCCAGGCATGGAATGGAGGGTAGACGAGGGCTACACCCATAGCGATCATTTAGCAATTCGCAACTATCCCTGTCAGGTACGCGGGTGGAAGTCCAATCACTTCGACATTGAAGCTTTCACCGTGGCTCTGGGACTGGAGGCCAACACCGACAGTCTAAGCAGGGATGCGCTGGTAGCCGTTCTATCACGCGCGTGCGACGCCACTATGCCGAGGAAAACCCTGCCAAGAAACGGCAGACGCCCGGTGGAGTGCCGAAATTGCAGCTCTACGTTCAGCCTGCCTCAGAGCAAGACGTAGGATGCAAAGAGCCCGCACCGAGGATGCAAGAGAGCCGCCAGGCGACCCATCGGCGTACAGACCAATCTGTCTGATCGACACGACTGGCAAATTGCTTGAGAGGATCGTCCTCAACACGCTAACATCGTACTCAGAAGGCACGGACGGCCTGTCAAGCAACCAGTTTGGCTGCTGAAAAGGTAAGTCCACGGTGGACGCTATCAACTCAGTGATAAAGACTGCCGCGATAGCGATCCAACGAAAAAGGCGAGGCATTCGATACCGTGCGTAAGTGACACTTGACGTGAAGAACGCAGTCAACAGCGCAAGCTGGGATGCCATCGCGCTGTAGTTACACCGGCTTAGCCTACCGGTGGGTCTGTACCGGATCCTGGAAAGTTGCTTCCAGAACCGCGTACTGATATACGAGACCGAGCTGGGTGGGCAGACCCCTGTTATGTTTGCACATAATGGTTTAGATAATGTGCATATTGAATTAAATTATAAAATTAAATTATAGTTCATTGAGGTAATTGTGATAATCACCACGACATTCCTGTAAGATCGCAACAGACAGAGTCCGGTGGTCTACCGAGTACGCGATCAAATTTCTGAATAAGGCGATCGAAACCTGTACAGCGGATTCGGATCTGTACTCCCTATCGAAACCGTCGGCCGCGGCAAGGAAGGTGACCAGTTTGCAATATTTGCGGGGGAATTTTGTGAAGAGCGAGTCGTTTAGACAGCATTACAGACCGATCTCAATTGTTCAAAGACTGCCCGGGAAAGCAACCACAGCGCGGGTGGAAAACAGTGGGAAACAACCGCCACAATCAATGCAACGGCAAAGCAGCAGACTCATTTGCAGCAACAGGGCGGTTATTGTGAAATTTGTCGGATCGAGTGTGATGTGTTGGCGATCCATCTAGTCGCGGAAGAGCACAGCGCATTTGTGAAGAACGACTAATTTTGTGGCGTAGGATAAATCAATCAGTGACGGTGGTCTGGAATAGGAATCCCTCAAGCAATTCCCGAGATCACATGATGACGACGACCAACATCATTAAGGTAAGTGCACCTCTTTTTACCTCCTTCTAAGAACCATGTGTGTCTTGAGGCAATTTTGGGACACGATTTGGGTATAGTCAACATTCATTTTACATTGGCGCCCAACTAAAAACCCCACATTTAAGATACATTACCATTAGAATTGAGTTTTTATTGTATTCTTGTGATAGTTTTAGTGTAGATTTCACTCGAATTTTTTAAGTTTGCATTCGATTTGTGAAACCGATCTTAGATAATGGATTACACACACTTAATCGATGAAGCGATTGAGTATGAATTGGCAATCCGAGAGAATACAGCACGGAATGTGACACGGGAGAGCGCAAAACATGCTATAAGCCCTATAGTAAACATGGAAAGGTGTCAAATCCAGATTTACGAATTACATAAGCAGGTTAGTGTTGCTCTTAGAGACGTCAAAATTGAAATGCTCGCACAACTTCGATCGCGTATCGCACATTATCGATTTAGGTTAGCAATATTGAAACCTCCGGATGGGTTCGCGAAAGCGCACAGTTCGCCACAGATGTTGGTTAAAGTAAGGGAATGTGATGTGAACAGTGTACTAAACAGAACAGTCACCCGAGTGGTGGACGGAAGTGGTGGAGGAAGGAAACAGTTAGGCGTACCGATGGGCAAAAACAATGCCACAAGTGCAAGCGATAGAAGGCAACACACCTCGTTACCTCAACCAGCTCACCACTTTCTGCAGGACACGGCAGCGGTTTGGCGTGGACGGATTTCACCAGAGCACGTTTCGATGGGAGCTCGCACTACACCCCATTCCCACCCGGAAATCTAGAAAACAACAGCAACAGGAGAGGAGCAACAAGCGAACTTCAAGACCAGTCGCACCTGAATAACATCGACACGGCGGAAGTCATTTGGCCACCACCACTAAGAACACAGACGGAGGCTGAACAGGCGCGCTACCCAAAAAGACACAATCGATGTCGCAACGCATGTGAAGAATTCGACGGACTTCGAGATGATTTATTACGTCATCTACTGCGACGGGAATCGAGACCAGCACAAGATCGTAGTGAGGACAGGCGAATGCTGAAGGCAGTGCATAACTGGCCATTCAAGTTCAGGGGAGAGAAAGACACCACATCGCTGAATGTTTTTTTTTCTGGATAGGGTGGAAACATTCGCCAGATCGGAAGGAATGGACGATGACAGACTGCTGGCATCAATCAAGCATTTGTTGCAGGAGGACGCGCTTGATTGGTATGCTCGAGCTATGACTTTCGGTTCCAGGGGCTCAATGAGTCATTCGCCAAATATTATCGGGACATCTCAGCTCTATTTTGTTTTGTAGAACCACCAATGCAGGAAGAGGAAAAGTTTTTCATTGGCAAGAAAAACATGAACGCGGATTACGCGGCGATCGTCACGGCAGCAAGACCAAAGACACTGCAGGAGATGGTCGAGGTTTGCATCAGCAACGACGAAACGAGATTGCTTTTGAGCAGGCAACGGCGTCTTCCCATACCGCACGGTGCATTGTTGGAACCCAACTTTGCAACGCCGACGGTCACACCAAAGCCGACGCATACCTCACAATATCAACCACGATTCAGTCGAGTTCATGCGGTAGAAATGGAGGAGAACCTGTCAGGAGAGAATGGGACAACGGAGTGTCCATAACCGAGCTACGAGGCCACTCAGTCGCAGGATGCTGAAGATCCGTGGCAACTGAAAATAGATCAGCTAATGGGGCAGGTCAGTGAAATGAAATTGCAATTATCAGCAAGTGGACCAAGACTAACCTTTCCACCGTCGCAAAAAACAAACCCATTGGCGCAGCATCGGCGGTACATGCAACCACAACAAGGTCAAACACGACACGGGCAGCTTCAGTCGCATGCATTGCAAGAGCAGCAGCCACATCATGTGCCTTTCACACAGCCAGCGGCACACGAACCAAGACGCGGGGAGCGTTCAATGCAAGCACAGGGCGAGAGCACCGCTGATCACCGGCGCTTAGTGTTAATTTGCTGGAACTGTGACGAGGAAGGACATCGGTTCATGGACTGTCCTAAACCACAGGCGAAATTATTCTGTTACAGATGTGGACGAAAAGGATATTCACTGCGCAGCTGTTTCTCTTGCAGAACGGATGCGGGAAACGGAACAGCGGAGAACAGACAGTAGAGGGAAATGATTTTCCGCAGTGATTCGAGAATCCCTCAACCATTTCAAAATTTCAAAACATCAACTCCATTATCATCAATCCCGGACAGGACAACCGGCCGCACACAGTAATCAGTGTGATGGGAAGGAAAATAACGGCACTGCTCGACAGCGGCGCGAATTGCTTGACTCTAGGAGGAAAATATGCAAAGTTGGTCGAATACCTATCGTTGCGGATGGGCACTGTCGAAGGAGGTATCAAAACAGCTGATGGCACGCGGCACAGGATCAGCAGTTTCACCCGACTGCCCATAGTATACAACAATCGAAACAACACTATTCCGGCGCTTCTAGTGCCCACCATTCCAGACTGTGTGATCCTAGGAATGAACTTCTGGGAAAAATTCGGTGTAAAGGCGATTTGTTGTACAATGGAAACCGAAGTACAGGACACTGAGCTGAAAGAAGACGAGTCCATAAAAAAGCTGACCGTCGAGCAACAACAACAACTTCAACGTACGATTGGTATGTTCCCAAAGGCGAAAGACGAAAAAATAGGCAGGACTACCATGTATGAGCACCGTATTCATGTTAGACAAGCAGCACCACGCAAGCAACGCTACTATCCAATATCCCCTTACGTACTGGAGGAGGTAAACCGAGAGATCGACAGAATGATCTCGTTGGACGTAATCGAAGATGCACTGTATTCACCGTGGAATAGCGCTCTAGTGGCGGTGAAAAAGAAAACGGGACAACACCGCGTCTGATTGGATGCGAGACACTTGAACTCCGTGATGGTGAATAAAGGCTATCCGATACCTCAGATTTCCTCGATTCTAAATAATCTCGGCGGCTGCAATTACATCTCGTCAATAATTTGAAGGATGCGTTTTGGCAATTACCGCTACATCCGGATTCGAGACCGCTGACGGCGTTTACAGTTCCTTAGAGAGGACACTTCCAATTTAAGGTTGTCCCATTTGTATTGTGTACGGCCAGTCAAGCCCTAGCACGTTTGATGACGCGACTGTTTGCATATATGGAACCTGAAGTATTCCACTACCTGGATGACATCATCATTTGTTCCAGGACTTTCGAGGAACACGTAAAGACGCTCGAGGAGGTAACCAAACGGTTACGGCATGCAAACTTGACGATATCAACGGAAAAATCGATGTTTTGCCGGCGTGAAATCAAGTACTTCGGCTACATCCTACATGAAAGTGGATGAGGACAAAATCGAAAGCATCGTTAAGTTCCCTTCTCCATCGACTAGAAAGGAAGTGCAAAGGTTCCTTGGTCTTTGCAATTGGCGATTCATCGTGGACTTCTCAAGAATCGCAGCTCAAATCACGGAACTAACGAAAACGAAAGGTAAATTCTGTTGGAATTCACAGGCTGAACAGGCTTTCCTGAAACTCGAAGCAGCGTTGCTGTCGGCACCGGTATTGGCAATGCCAGATTACACGAAACCGTTTTTGGTTGATTGCGACGCCAGCCATGTGGCAATATGCGCAGTACTAACGCAGGAGGTAGATGGGGAAGAGCAACCAATTTGCTATTTCTCTCAAAAGCTGTCATCATCCGAAAGGAAATACTCCGTGACAGAGCGGGAATGTTTGGCCGTAATCCGCGCGATCGAAAAGTTCCGTGGATACGTTGAAGGCATACGGTTTACGGTGCACTGTGATCACGCAGCGTTGAGTTACTTAAGGTCGATGAAAAACCCGACGGCGCTAATGAGTAGATGGCTATTAAGATTGAACGCATATGACTTTGAGATCAAATACCGGAAGGGAAGCACCAACGTTGCACCGGATGCGCTGTCGAGGATCATTGCAAGCATGGTATTCGCGACGGAAGAAATCAAAGATGGCTGGTACAAGAGACTACAAGAACGTGTTGCAAAGAACGGTGATAACTTCCCGAACTTTCGATTGACAGGAAATGAGCTGTACAAGAACTGTCTTTGCAAGGACAAAATGGGAAACACGACACACAGATGGAAGAAGGTTGTTCCAAACGAGGAACGGATCAAGATCATAAAGCGGTTCCATGATTCCCCGACATCCGCACAACTTGGTTTCCACAAAACTTGGCAGAAGATACAATCTTATTTCTATTGCCCAAAAATGCTGCAAATACATACGAGATTGCGTCGCGTGCAAGGCCAGTAAAGCACCGAACACAGAAATTATGCCAACAATGGGGAAGCTGAAGGCGGCTAGATTGCCATGGGAACTGGTTTCGATGGACTTCGTATGTCCGCTGCCCAGATCGAAGCGAGGCAACACAGTGATGTTGGTTATCGTGGACTGGATTACGAAATATATTATCGTGCACCCAATGCGCAGCGCAGATTCAGTGAAAATGACAGAATTCCTGGAGAAGGAAGTATTTTTGGAATTATCACGCCCTCGGATAGTACTCTCCAACAACGGGAAGCAATTTGAGTCAATGGCATTTAAATCGCTGCTATCACGACACAACATCGCCCACATGAAGACGGCGTTCTACTGTCCAATGGTTAACAACACGGAAAGGGTCAACAGAGTCCTAGTAACATGTATTCGTTCCCTGTTAGATGGAGATCACCGAGAATGGGACGAGCAGCTCCCAGCAATCACTGCGGCCAGTGCTAAACGTGAGGCGACAGGCGTAAGTCCGCACGCTGCAAATTTCGGCAGAGACTGATTCTCCACACGGATCTGTACAAACAACAAGAACTAAACGGTAAGGATGGCCCGAAGGTGGCACAGGACATGCGGTTATCAAAAATCAGGCGAATTCAGCAGTTCGTTGTACAACGCATAGAAAACAACCACGAAAAGGCAAAGCAGCGTTACGACTTCTGTAAACGAACAGTATCATTCAAGGTGGGGGACCCGATGTGGCGAAGAACATTCTGTCAGTCGTCAAAGGCGGACCACGCCAACCAAAAACTGGATCCGAAGTTCACACCGGCCATCGTTAAGGAAACCCTAGCCAATCTATATTTGCTAGAGAATATATTAACAGGAAAGAAGGGCAGATACCATGCGAAGGACATTAAGGCGAATTAGAGAAAATTTACTCAGCTATGTCGGCAGGTTCCAGCTTGCTAACCACGAGCATTGTGCTCCAAAAACATCGTTAGCCGATCGGGACAAATCGTGGCCTATCATGGTGTGGCGAGCAATAACTTTTCAAACTACCTCCCCACCACGGTACACCAGCCAGCGTCAATTGGATTCGAGGAGCTGTTTAGGAAGGCCCATGACAACTCGCAGTCGCAGCAAGGAGCTGTCGTGACGTGAGGGACGGAACAGGACTTCCACCAACGAGGACAGTAGCCTTCAGCAGGCACGCCGTTAGCAATTGGGGAGAAAATGCGTTTCGAGAAGCATAAGCCTTCAGCAGGTACGCCGGTAGCGATTCGGGAGAAAACGCGTTTTGAGAAGCAGAAGCCTTCAGCAGGCACGCCGTTAGCGAATCGGGAGAAAACGCACGTCGAGAAGCCTTCAGTAGGCACGCCGTTAGCAATTCGAGGGAAAACGTATTTCGAGAAACAGAAGCCTGCAGCAGGCAAGCCATTAGCGAATCGGGAGAAAACGCACGTCGGAAAGCAGAAGCCTTCAGCAGGCACGCCGTTAGCGATTCGGGAGAAAACGCATTTCGAGAAAGCAGAAGCCGAAGCGCCATTTCGGAGCGAGAGAAACCGACCAGCGAGCGCGCGAGCGCAATAGGAAGAAATGCAGGCAACTGCAAACTAGAGATGGAACTTTCGGAGAGAGCCTCGGGAAAACCTTGAGCCGTTGCACAGAGGTGCAGGTCGACGAAGGTGGACCCCTCTAGACTCCTCAGATATGGCGAAAGTCAATCTCAAAGGAAAGCTGCTTCATGGTGACACATAAAACCAAGTTATAGACCTCAGTCACTGGTGCAATCGTGTGAGCAGTTTTCGGAGCGAGCAAAACCATGCAGCGGATGGATCTGAGCAAACCAGGACAACAGGGCTCATAGCGGGGATTTCGATCAGGACGAAGCCAAGCACTAAACCTTCCTCACAACCTGGCAACTCCAGCTGCTTACACAACGTTCCAGCGTTTGCCGTTCTCGACACGGGAGAAATCGAAACACGAGAGTTCACGACACGCAAGCCTTCGCAGGCCAGCCGTTCGTCAGAGCGAGAGAGACTGACATAGCACGAATCCAGACGCCGACGAAACGAGAAAATCAGAGAAGTAAACCAGCTATGAGCAACACCAGCTACGATGAGCAAAGACCACTCAGCCAAAATACGCGACGCGGAAGCAAAACAACAATATCCTGAATTGGTATTGAACTCAGTTCAGATTCAGTGCCAACAAGATCCGCACGATCGAAGGGCAAATAGTTGTAGCAGGGGCCGTCATGAAAATTATCAAAAGTACGGGCTACGGGCTCATGGCGGTTTAGGAATTAAATACCCCTTTTCCTGCGCAATTATGATCCCCATACTAAGAAAACTATCACTTTTAATTGAAGCTTCTCGTAGTTTAATTATAATCCTACTAGCTTAGTGTTAAAATTAGTAATGATTATTTGCCTGTTGAGCCGATGTGGGGGAGGTACAGAGAAGCAGGAATAAAAACTGTTGGTGATCGCTAATTTTACCAGAACTCGCTAGTGTGTAGATTAGTTTAGATGAGATGACGATTTAGTAAGCGTAGAGGTTTGCAGTTTAGGATTTGCGCTATTTTTGTACTTGTTGAACCTGTTGTTCGTGCAAGTCTCCTGAGCGATCCACCGTCTCTGACCGACTTTTTGTAAGTAAAAAATTTGGAATTTTTCATGCATCACTAGCTACGATGCATGAAAAATTTATCCGCTTCGGTAATGTTATGTTATGTTTGCACATAATTAATAAGATACTGTGCATATTGATTTAAATTATAAAATTAAATTATGGTTCATTGAGGTAATTGTGATAAGCGTGCACGGCATACCCGACAGAAGAAGGTGTGCAAGTAAAAACACTCGCTTGACAAAAACAAATTTGTCTGGCAACAAAAACCGGACGTAGACAAAAACGTAAAAAAACGTGGAGAAAAGTCAGTAGAGAGGTTAGCGTCGATCGAAAAAGATTGCCAGTGCGAGCAAACGGAGGCTCATACTTAGGACGGTTTAAAAGGAGGCCCGTCGAGTTATCAGCAGTCGCCGGGAAAACCTATGATACCGCTAACACCGGAGACATCACTCTGGCATCCGTACCATCATAGGCAGGAGATAAACAAAGCATCCCCATCGTCACGAGGCGTGAGTATAATAATACCTTCCGCTTCGGCCAGCAGCACAACGGTGAGAACGGTCAGTGCCGCAAGGGTCAACGCCGGCAGTGAATATAAGAGCAAACCACGCAGCCGTGCGGATGCTATGCTCCAGCGAGTTCGCCAGCAAAATCAAGACCAAAACAGCAACAACCATTCGGGCGCATCCAATAATCATCCCTCGGCGACTTCGGCCCGGTCCCGACCGGAAAGTCCGTACAGTCCGGCTCTTCCCATGTCGGCAACACCCGTAGTAGCAACAATCACCACGACATTACGGTTCGATCGCAATAGCCAGAGTCCGGTGCAGTTAACCAAATCCTGAGGTGAATCGATTTGGTCTACCGAGTACGCGTTCAATTTCTGAACAAGGCGATCGAAACCTGTACAGCTAGAGCGAGTAAGGGCGCTATAACCCTGGCTTATCAGCCAGGGCAGGGCTAAACACTTCTGTCCCATCCCAGGAACCTAGGACCAAAGGAGTGACATTAACCCTCTTAGCAAAGTCACTCCCAACGATTTATCAAACCCCCATCAAATTGAAACGGTTGTGTACGGTTGTCCACGTTTCTTCCTTATTCAAGGTTCAAAATAATCCGTTGATTAAATTATTCATTGAATGAATAATTTGATTGCCGTATAATTTTGAATCATCTTTATTTTGTACGTTGCACAGTTGGCCTGGCCGCTTTAATGCTTGTGTCATATTCAATATGTGCCACAAACATTAATAATGACAAGAAAAATTGTGGACGAACGTCTGCAATTTTCCAGGATCCCTACATGTATTGGCTGTGTATGTGTAGACTAGACTAGAAGACGGAAATTACGGTTTTCCTTTTTGTACGACAACTTTGAACCTCTTTTGACGTTATATGAGAAGTTCTCTCTCATTGGGAACCGTGTATAGCGATAGATTTCGATGTTTTCGTGACAATGGAGGTCATCCTTTAAATTCGATCGATGGCCCTTGTTACCAATATTTGATTTAATGACTCATTTCACTTGAATTATGCTCATGAAACAATCAACTTAAATGTTATATGCTAACGATCAGTATTTCTACATATTTATCTTGAATTTCGTATTGACAATGATTGAATTAATTAAAGTCGTCAGATTAAAAAATAGATTCTGTAGCTGAAATGAAAATATGCAGGATTTAAGATGAACGTTTTGAGGAACCCCAGAGCTGACTTATTATAATGTTCTATTTTCGCATTTATCTCATCCAACGGTCACTGGGTTTAAGGTTCTACTGAGAAAACCTCGGAAAGCGGCCATATTTGAAAACGAAAAAAGCAGTTTTATTTAATTTTCATAAAGATTGTGTAGCGGGGGGGGATTAGCAAAAAAAAAACTGCTTTTTTCGTTTTCAAAGATGGCCGCTTTTTAGGCTTTCTCAGTTAAACCTTAAATTAACTTTAATTTTAAAGGTAGCATTTTCGATATTCCCAATTTTCTTCGTTCATTTCTTTAGCTTTTTTTTAGATCGTGAACTAAATTAACAGACATATTCTGCATTACGACGGATTTATTTGACCAACCAAGAAGAATATAGTAATAGTAATTATCACGATAGTTTGTATATGTGTGTATGTATGAAAGTATGTATATATTTTTTATGTACAGTGTTGCTAAAAGAGCGAGAAGCCAACACACCCTCCTCGTTCGTCAGCGAGCGCGAGACTCACACTGTATGCTCCCTACTGCTGTACACACGTTTTCGAAGAACTCTCAAATATGTGACGATCAGCACGAGCGGCAAATATGCTCGATTCATGTGAGTTATCTGCCTTCGCTATAGGCTCGTGTGTCACTCGCACTCTTGTGGGCTCGCTAGATTTTAGCTCTAACGGCTAGTGGGTTCCCATGATGGGACTCCTCGGCTGCGAGTTTTCACTGCATGCCACCCACTCCCGTGTGCAAGCACTCCTTACAGCTCTGAAGATGTTTATTAGAACAGCTCGTATACACTCTTTTAGCAACTGGGAGCGCTCGTAAAGGAGCGAAGGGATCAGGTACGGCATTCTGATGAAATCCTAAAACAATGCAAGCAAAAACTAACTAAACTAACAGTGCGCGCGTTCGCATTAAATCGTCATTGCATACATACGTTATCTGTCTATACAGGTTTATACCGGTCGTATTTAAAGAACAAATTATAAGTGCGATGTCTCAAAAAAACATGTCTTTTAAGGGGCGTCTTCTATAAAGTGCTCAAACTGAAAGCAATTTTGTTATACGATTTTGATGGCAAGGTGACAATGGACCTCTCATTAAGGTTTATGTATATATTCATTATGAATGAAAAATTTTCAGTCAGGCAAAGCCACACATACGAGCGTTCGAAGAGAAGACGTTCAACCATTTCCATATCGAGGAATGCCGCGGAGGACATGATAATTCTTGATACAATAGTCTGAACTAGGAAATTCAATAAAATTTTTAAAACATAGACTTGTAGTTACTCGATGAACCAAAAAAAAATAGAACAGTTGGAATTTCGGAAAATGGCATAATAAAAACCGAAAAATAAAATTCGTTCACTTTTCTTCAAAATAACGAGGAAGATTTTTGTATTCAATTTTCCCTTAGTTCATCGACTACACATGTTATGCATTCTCATAAAAAATCAAGTCAATTCGTTGAATGGTTTTTGAGTTATCGGCAATTTGAAAAATGCGGTTTCGAGAAAGATGCTATTAAAGTTGCCGATAGGCTGAAATCGTTGAAACGCATGGTTGTTTAGAATAAAAGAAGATCAGTGTGGCCACCGAGATTGCACTGGGCTTTTCTAGAGGTTCAATACTAACAATTAAACGAATAAAAAAAACATTAATGTTTTTTTACCCACTACACCAGGCAACCATGGGTAGGCGCTAGTGCACTGAGTGCCCACTGCTCTGAAAATCTAGCGAAATCGTCTTAGAGCAACACCGGCTGCTCGTTCAGTGGGTCATAAGTGCGACTTCCGGAGGGTTAAGGAAATAATACCACATATTCTATAAAAGTCCATGCTGGCTAATGGGTTTGCATTTTTGTACCGATTATACACTTCTGAGTAGAAGTAAAGAGCGTATATTACGCACTTCTGGGCAGAAGGGAAGCATGTATGTGATAACCAGCTTTTTAAGGATAGTTTCTTTTTTGAACAATGAAAATTGGAAACACGAATTTAATATAATTTATTGAAAAAAGTAAAAAAAAACTAATCTGCTACTACCAATTTTACTAAGATGGTAAATGGAATAAAGTTCCGTCCCACTAATATATAGTAAATTATCGTGAGTAATTATTTGAACAGTATTGTGCAAACTGTTTTTTTCGCCAAGAAGAATCAGTATTACAAAAAAACAATGTTGTTCAGTCATGCTCAAATCTCAATTAGTACAGATTTATAAAACTTTGGTATATACTTGTTGAAATGATCTAAACCTAAGATTATGTGTATGAATAAGAGAAGCAAGTGAATGACGATAGTAGGAATTAATTCAGAGATATTTCATTTCTTTATGCATTTTAATTTTCATTTAAATTCAGCATTTTCAAAATTTTCATTTTCAGAATTCCACCAAAACGCTCAAACAGAAACTATATTCATTTAAAGTTTGATTTTAAGAATTACCTTAACTATTCTTTACATTTTGACTACTAATTCTATAATTTATCATCTCACATCCACGCTTTTTGTCAAATTTAAATATTGAATCATTCTTTATACTATTTAATTGCCATTGAAAATAACTTTTTATACTTAATTCGGCAAAACAACCCATTTGGGAAAATACCAATCGGCAAAATAAACCAGTTAATTCGTTATCTGGGAAAAGCCAGCGTGAGGAGTTGACGAGCAAGTAAAAATTACTATTTCAATGCAAGTATTGCTTGTGGCACAAAAACTCGATTCGAATCGTATTACGCACTTAACATTCTACTAAAAAAAATTATCTCATAGACTGGTACATGTGTTTTGACAGCTCGCAGTTTTCAGTAGCAGCTTGAATACTCACACTTTTAAAGTGCAGAGTTCTGGTTAATGGAAAGTGCGCAAAATCATTCACTAGAGATTTCTTCTAATATAGTCCGCTGGTTGTATCAATTTAGGACTGTGAACGAATGTTTTAGAATATATAACGCATAGAGTACTTTTCTTACAGCTGATAGATTTGCTCTGATTCCGTCGTAATTTGGAGGACAAGGACAGCGTATATTGGAATTGGTCACGAAATATTCAACAAATTATGTCCTTATGTTTAGAAATTCACTTTATGACGGTAGTCGATCTCCTACATACATATTCTATAGAAGCCAACGTTTGTTAGTGTGTTTGAATTTTTGTAGTGAACCGCATTAAATACATTTATCTCGAAACCATGTATTTATTTCTCAAACTTCAATATAAGTATATTTGACCAAAAACTAATTATTTTAAGAAGTGCATATATGCAGCATTGAGGGGAATTATATATTTGACATGTTAAGGTTAAGTGTCAATCCAAGCGATATTGCAGTTTTTTTTTAAACTTACGTTTTAACGCAACTGCATTTCATTCGGGTGCGTTTATTTTCCTTTTCCGTTATACCAGCGTCAAATCAACCTCAATGCAGACGATACATTAGCTTCCATCAACGTAAATGTCCGTCAACGCCACGTCGTCGTTCCATCAAGATAAGTTGAATGTGTCTCTCGTTCACACTTCCCGTACGTCATAGCATTCCGTGCTGTTGATGTTGTGTGTGACATCCATTTAACTGCACATTTTGACGTTCCCATGACGTGCTGTACCGGTGACGAAAGCCAGACGTATTGTGCAAATCAATCTTCAAACAGCCGCGGCTTAGACTTTGTACATAAAATATCCGAATAAATTCATTTTCCTGCATTCTTGGTCTACCAACGAAGAACGAAATGCGACAGGGAGCGAGAGCGCTAGCGACTGCAAGAGTGCGAGTGAAGGCGAACGCGTTTAAGAGTGCGAGAGGATACGAGTGGGTTAAAGAGCGCGAGTGGCTACGAGTGGGAGTACGGACGAGTGGGAGCATGGGCGAGCGGGAGCATGGGCGAGTGGGAGCACGGACGAGTGGTAGCAGCTGTAGGAGTGAGCGCCAGTGGGTGGGTGTGAACGAAAGAGTGGGTTTCAATATGTGCAATTTGAGTCGCTTTTGGCCGACTGGCACTCGCAAAAATTCTACCCGGCTGGGGAGTGAACGAAAGAAAGGCATGCATGGAGAACACTCGGATACGAGTGTTGGGCGCAATGAGAACACGCGAATGAGAAATACAAGAGTTATTTTTACGAGTTCAGCAACACTGTTTATGTATACATACACACATGTATACCTAAAAAATATATACATGTATGTATATATGTGTACGTGTATATGTGTGTATATGAACATATAAATGTTCAAAAATGGTTGCATTATACACGGGATTGTTTTGTAGTGCACACATATAATCTATTAATGTGAAAAACTGATACTTCTCGATAGAAGTCAGATCTTCCTCCAATTACAGCCCCTTGGAGATCTCCAATGGAACAACTTACACAAGTCCAACAGGCAGTGACACCAGACTAAGAGAAACGAAAGCGCGGAGGAAAACACGGAGTCTATCGGTTCTTTTTTATTATTTCCCCTTTTCTTTCTTTAACAAGCAGGATTTCAAGAAATGTGGATGAGAGTCAAAGGAGACATAAATGGGAGATAGGAATGAAGGTAGAAAAATGCAAAAATGGTAAGATTTCTAGTACACATGTGTTATGTTATATATACAAATTGAACCAATATACTAAATACGCGTCGATTCCTGCTTAAATGGAATCGAAAGTTTTACTGTAACGTTACAATCCAATCGATACAAACATTACAGTAAGGCGGGGCTAGTTGATGGAACGATGACTTCGGAACATGTCTGGCGCTGTACACGAAATGGGTCATCGGAAAGTCAATTGAGCTAACACCTTCCTAAATCCGTGAACCAAGTTATTTGCATGAATGTTAAATACATGCAAACATCTTTTTTCTGTAAATCACTACCAGCTAGTGGGAGATAGGATGGTTAACACACACACACACACACACACACACAAGGCGATCGAAGCCTGTACAGCGGATCCGGATCTGTACTCCCTATCGAAACCGTCGACCGCGGCAAGGAAGGTGACCAGTTTGCAATATTTTCGGGGGAATTTTGTGAAGAGCGAATCGTTTAGACAGCATTACAGACCGGCGTCTCAATTGTTCAGACTGTTCGGGAAAGCAACCCCAGCGCGGGTGGAAAACAGTGGGAAAACAATCGCCACAATCAATGCAACGGCAAAGCAGAAGACTCATTTGCAGCAACAGGGCGGTTATTGTGAAATTTGTCGGATCGAGTGTGATGTGTTGGCGATCCATCTAGTCGCGGAAGAGCACAACGCATTTGTGAAGAACGACTAATTTTGTGGCGTGGGATAAATCAATCAGTGACGGTGGTCTGGAATAGGAATCCCTCAAGCAATTCCCGGGATCACATGACGACGACGGCCAACATCATTACCTCCTTCTAAGAACCATGTGTGTCTTGAGGCAATTTTGGGACATGATTTGGGTATATTCAACTTTCATTTTACACCCCATGGGGAAGTTCACTTCCATCTGACACAATTCATGTCAGGCCATGGCTGCTTCCGACAGTACCTCCACAGGTTCGGGCACGCGGAGATCTCCGTCTGTCCTGACTGCCCAGGTGTCGACGAAACTGCCGAGCACATACTGTTCGTATGTCCTCGCTTCGACGTCGAAGGAAGAGCAATGCTTGACGTCTGTGGCTGGGACACAACCCCTGATACCCTTATTCAGCGGATGTGTCAAGCGGTGGAGAAGTGAAACACAGTCTAGACTGCAACCACCCAGATTGCCTCCAGGCTACAGAAAATCTGGCGCACCGAGCAACAGACGACGGGCACGACTAACTAGTGATTGGTTAGTTGAAACGGAAAGGGCCGAGCGTAAAAAAAAGTAAGTGAATGCTCTGTTCATGCTGAGGCTGGTTTGGCGCAGCGATTGGCAACCGCGTAAGGGTTAAACCCAGCCACCCCGAAGCAAGACAGAAGAGTGAGTGTATAGGCGTATATGTGGACTGCCTTATGCCAAGATGGGAGGGTTGTAGCGTAGTATGTTGCGACTTAGCTACTGATACCTCATGGCGTGGCAGAGGAGTAAAGGGTGAGCATCTCAGCCTCACACGGTATGTTAGGGGTGAGCACAAAAGTAAGCCTCACAAGGTTCGAAAACGGTGAGCACCCAAGTAAGCCTCACATGGTATGTCAGAAGTGGGGCCTAAGAAAAATGTCCCACATGGGATGCCAGGGGGAGCGACAGGGGTGTAATAGAGTGGTATGATTGAGAGTGAACCAGGTGATAGGGTGAACATCCAAGTCAGCCTCACATGTTATGTTAGAGGTGAGCACAAAAGTAAGCCTCACAAAGCACGCAAAAGGTGAGCACACAAGCAAGCCTCGCATGGCGTGATAGAGGTGAGCACAAAAGTAAGCCTCAGGTGGAGTGTTAGAGAGTGAATCAAGGTGTGACAGAGCGAGCATCCAAGTAAGCCTCAAACAGGATGTATGAACGCGTGAGCGAGAGTGAGTACATGAAGTACAGCCATCCCCCCAGAAGTAATACCGAGAAGTAGTCCCTGGGGGGAACAATGGCGGTGCCCAATGTAGTTTAGTCGGTATTACCCAATCATGGTGTCCACCATGAGAGCCCGACACTGCAGTACACCCCGTGTGGTAGCTTGGCATCTACTAATGCACGTGTTCTGGGTTAGTGCGTAAATTGCATTCTCCATTGTAAAAAAAGAGTTCTCCAGAAGTAATACCGAGAGGTAGTCCCTGGGTCAGTGTGTAAATTGCATTCTCCATTGTAAAAAAAAAGAATTCACGTGATTAATTGGTGTTCTGAAATTCAAATTTACTTCTCTTAAAGGAACAATTGAAGTCGACTCTTGCAGATGGAATCAATGCCGTTGATTTGATTGTATGTTTGGCTTGCATTTTAGGTATTTTTTATCCCTTGAATATTACCATCGCAATAAAGCGTCGAAGATTCATTCTAATGAGATTTTCGATTGATGTGCACCGGTATAGTGGAATACACTGGTTTTGCACTTTCTAGCAGAAGTGTCAATGTAACATACCCAGTTTTCTGCACTTCTGCTAGAAAGTGCAAGAATGGTGCAACTGCAATCGAAAATCCCATAACTGTAGCAAGTACGTTTCGATAACAACCCAGTACAGTACAGTCGGAGTCCTGTCTAATTCTAACTCGCCGTCCTGCTCCAGTGTCCCTGGTGCCGGAATACTATTTAGAGCCAGCCAGCATTCTGGTTCATTTTTCGGCTAAAATTACTGGGAAATACTATGAAGCTTCATCCCGATCAAACCATTCGAAATTTGATTCGGAATCCTAAATGGATTCTCTATGGCATCCAGCTCAAATGCTACAAGCGCCTCCGAAACTGAGATACAAATACATGAAATGTCTATTGCCGTCTGGTACGGCAATTCAGAGGTTCTTTTATCACTATACAGAAAACCTTTACTTACTGGACACAACTTTCCGGAGACACTATCTTCCAAAACGAACGATAGTCACATTTATTTAATATTCAGTGCAAACTAGCAGATTGTCGCATTTAATAAAATTACAAAATTTCATTTGATTACGAAAAAATAACTACTACAAATCGTATTAACCAAATGTAAACAATCGAGCAAAACGTTGATCGCAGTGCAAAATGTACCGCACAAGCAAAAACAACAGCTGTCATTTGACCCTCAGCAACCGTCAAAACGGCCGGGAAGTTGAAATCGTGGATTGGACTATAGTATCTTTGGCAAAATTTCTTAGTGCTGTTAGTTAAATTAGGGTGGTCTTTGTGGTTATGTTGATCAAAGTACTATATATTTACATATATAAAATTAAGCTCAGCAATGCTCAATAATGTTGTAAAACAATTAATTTGAATCAACTTTGTTGAATAAACTATATAGCTATCCCTAACTAGTGATCCAGGTGTTATGATTTTTCCAATATTTAAGGTAGACTCTTGAGAAATCGGTTTTCTTGTATTATCTTTTTATATGTTGATTTTTTTAGCTTTGTTCAATATATTTTTAAAACTTTTTTTAATCGCACATTTTCGCCGGAGCTACCAAATTTCTATCCCTTATCTTGTTTGGGCAGCAGTTACAGGTGACTTTCAAAGCAAAAATTGTTTTCTACAAAACTACTGGTATCTACAAACAAAACCTTGAAAGATTGCAAATGGATTTTCGATCTGTCAATATCATTTGAGAAATCGAAACTTTGTTAGTTATTAGCAAAAAGAAAACTGTTTTAATTTAATTCTTCTGCTGTCGCAATTGTGCCCTTATCATTTCTCCAAAGTATAATTCCATTAAGTGTTATGTTCAATAAAATCGTGTAAATATCTATTACATTTTCAGTATACCTTACACCGATATACAATGGCTCGCCAGTCACGAACTAAAGAAGCTTTCCGCCGACTTAACCCTTTGTCTTCAACCGCAGGAGTCGGGATATTTTGGCATTTTTTAAATGAGAATCACCTAAGTCTGCAGCCTGTCCGAACAAGCGTAAAGTGATTTAGTGACTTATGCTGTCGGAACCGACAAAAAGATAAGTCACGGAAAACTTTCACAATAAGCATTTTCGCGACGTTGAAACTCTTCATTGAGTTAGTTTTTGCCCTCACTAATTGCCTGCCGGCGTGAAATGCTAAGTGTGGAAGCTTTCAGAGATTTAATTTTTTGTCTCAATTTGTGTTCCTCAGAAACACAAATTGCGTTTCCGTTTTTTGAGCTAGCGTCAATCCGACACTAGCTTAGTCCTGTCACTAAGTTAGTGTAAGATTCTGATGAGACGAAGTCGAAACGCAAATTCCAAACCTAATTGAGTTTTAGATTTTGCGCTCTTCACGCGCAAAAATGGTTGTGAACAATTTTCTCCCTTAAGGGACCACTTCAGCAAGGAAAAGATGCTGACAGTGAATGTATTTTAGGAACACTTTTGGTTATACTGTGATGGGCTTGACAAAATAGGTTCAGTCAAAAAATGAGTGTTACATTTGGAAAAGTCTTTGTGTATATTAACGTATATGTACGTTTAGCGAAATTCTACGTAATGAAAATACTATAACACCAACTTCATAGTATTTCTATTATATGAAAATGCAGATATCCAACGATATATAATTTGGATACGCAACTTAGGTTTTTGAAGTCTGGTCTACCTCCGCAACACATCGTGTGTCTGTAGCGGAATAAGTGCTATCAAAGCCTTAGAAAAGAATTGTTTCCTGTTTCTACAGAGTTTTGAAATAATATACAAAATGTCACAAAATATTTGACGGTAGTGAATGAAGGTCTAGGATTTGTTCCTGATCATTTTTGAGAGTATTCCGGTGGACCTTATAAAGAAAGTACAACCCCTCTATGAAACATTCCTATCTAAATCTCTCTGACATGTAGAACAAAAATTTACTCAATCGTCATCTGAATACAGTCATGATTCGCTGGTTGCGCCACAGCCTCTGTCCAACTAACTAATTTGATTCGCTAGTTAGATCGACTGACAAATATCAAAAAATCTTCAAAGAAGACATTAGTAGTGGAAAAGATGGTTCAATAGATTGTCTAAGTAAATTTGACATGAGATTTTGACATTCAAATGCCTTTTAGTTGGACAATGGTCTAACTAGCGGAGGTCCGACTAAAAAGCGGTCCAGTTAAAGAGTGTCCAACTAGCGAATCACGACTGTAATTCACAATCAATAATGCCATTTCATTTGAAGTCATTTGGGCATATCTCGATACTTTTCTTTCGGTTCACATGATTCTGGAATCCGAAATATTTGATAAATATTCGTGTCATGTGGTAAAGCAAATTGCATCAGCTAAACTCCACAATATCATCGTGCATACATTCTACGTTTTGTAAAATCTTGTTCGGTGAAACAAACATTGTTAGTGTTATGACTGTATCAATAAGTTTTTGAGGGAAATATTTACAACAAAACGCTTTTAATCCACCTAACAGTGTGATGAGACATTTCTTATAACTCTTATAACTCTCTTCGGATATTATATCGTTTGAGAACATTTAGAACTTGATGCTTCGCGATGTTTTACATTTCTTACAAAAGAAATGTATAGGATTCGCTCAAACTTTGAAATTTTTTTCCGAGGCCCGGAAGGCCGAGTCTCATATACCAATCGACTCAGCTCGACAAATTGAGACAATGTCTGTATGTGTGTGTGTTTGTGTGTATGTATGTATGTACAAAAAGTCATGTAATTATCTCATCAATGGCTGAACCGATCTTAATGAAACTAGTTTCAAATGAAAGGCCTAACGTTGCCATTTGACACTATTATTTTTGATTTTCGATATGTTGTTTACTTTCTGAGATATGGACGATTTTGTCAAAGCGCAACAGGTTTTTTGCAAATAATTTCCGAACAATATAATATTGCCCAACAAACTGCACATAAATAGAAAGCTTGTAAAATTACCTTTCTAACAAGCTATAGATTCTCAAAATCCGTGTACGAGCGGCGGAGATATTAAACATTTTGTATTTTTAGTCCTCGCTTACCAATTTAAACTAACTAAAAATGAGATTGTTTCATACAGCGTACTGCTTTACTGGTGTTTTAGGGGCAAAACTAAACTGAATATCGGGGTATGAAAACACATCTACGTGATTCAAGGAACTCGATGTTGAGAACATTTTGTGAATTACCTTTATAATAAATTAACTATTTCTCAAAAATCAATATATAAGTTCACTTCAAAGACAAAATAATGTGTTGATAAAGAAACAGTGAGTTCTAGTATTTATCCCTTGGATTAGGCATTGCGTTCAATCATGAGGTAAATGTTGGATGGTATATCAATACATAGATCAACAAGTAATTCACCTAATAGTGAGATAAAAGATTCTCATATAATTATACTCGTGGCCTCACCGAAAGTAAAGTAGTAAGTATGTTTGAAACCCAAAAATCTAGCGAAAATTTAGCTCTTTTGCAAGACTTAGGTTATACTGGTTATGGCGCAAAAATTACTACTTACATTATTTATGATAAGAAATCAATATATCATAATAATATACCTATAAAAATGTCACTGCATTAACCAACATTTGCCATTCCTCACACGCCCCCCTCCCCATCTCTCTCTCTCTCTCTCTCTCTGTTTCTCTTCTATCGCATCTATCTAGCTATTTCTGTATCCATTTCTAAGTTGTGTGATAAGATCTTCTGCCAATCTGAAATATTTATTAATTGTAATTGCGAAGGTTTGAGAAAACAAAACTATTTTTTGTCTGCTGTTACATCAACTCAACTTTAATTCAATTGTATTCAAAGCCTTTATCTACACTATAATTAAGGAAACTCATGGCTATATCAGAAAAAATATTTGGCTTAACTGGGTAATATGAAAGTTTGACATGAAAATTTCCAAAACAAACATTTCACGTGCGATATTTAAACTATTCGTATCTCTATTGAATTTTGAATGAAACATATGCTCAAAGACTGAAAGCTGAAGCCAGCAGGATTGGATTTGCCATCAACGTTTCGAAGACAAAATGCATGAGAGGAAGAGGTTCTAGAGACGACAATGTGAACCTCCCACCCGAGTTCGGATTGACGGTGACGAAATCGAGATGGTCGACGAATTCATGTATTTGGGCTCACTGGTAACCGATGACAATGATAACAGCAGAGAAATTCAGAGACGGATCTTGGCGGGAAATCGTGCCTACTTTGGACTCCGGAGGACGCCGCCGCCGCACGAAGTTGATTATCTACAAGACGCTGATTAGATCGGTGGTCCTCTGCGGCCACGAGACCTGGACTATGTTCGTTGAGGACCAACGCGCCCTTGGAATTTTCGAACGAAAGGTGTTGCGTACCATCTATGGTGGAGTGCAGATGGAAGACGGAACGTGGCACAGGCGAATAAACCATATTGGTACGAACTTTCATGAGAAATAACGGATCAAAGACCAAAAATATCCAGTCTCCCAAAGTATCCACTCTCGATGGGGGGGGGGGGGGGTGTAACTACAATGTGTCTTCTAACTTATCGTCGTCCATATCTGGATATACTGAGTAGTTTGAACCATTTTATTCACAGTATTGGTCTGTATAGGACTTATTTATCCATATTTCTTGCACGAGAATTCCGAACGAAACAATATGAAAGCTATAAGGATGAATGGAAAGAGACTGCATTGCAATCAACTGAATGCATGGCTTTTATGCTATCGACATTTCACACTATTTACTTCAATGCAAATAAAAACTTTTAAATATCTACCTGTCTCATTCACGAATCGCATTCTCTCTGTCGTTCTCTGTTCAAGGGGCTTGAAAGCACATGTGACCTTGTCTCACTTTACTATATTCAATTGCGCGTTAAAATACTAGACCAGTAAATTCTATTCTGTACATAAACCTTTTTTCGGGAATATGTGACCAAAAAGTAAACTTCGAATTCCAAATCAAATTGAACGTTCCAGGTTCCTGATAACTAATTAAGATCCAACAATAAAGTAGAAACACCAGAAAATCTTCAAACAACGCGTCAAGTAAAGAAGCATGAAAGCAAAAAGAATAAAACCAAAAAAAAAATGGAAGCCCTAGAAAGTCCATTGCAAATTTATTGGCCTTTTCTCAGAAGATGGTATTTTCAAAAACATTTCAAAACTTTCTGATGCAATGGTTCTCAAATTCGTACAATCCAATTTATTCATTTTCTTTATTCAAAAATGTTTTTAGCTTCAAATATATGACCATTTCATTTCAATTAATTATTTCATTCAGCATATTTTTATTCGTTTTGTTCATCTCCGTTCATTTTACTTATTTTATTCGTTTCATTCTTTGGATTCACTCTGATCAGTTTATTCTTTTTGTGCATTTTACTCATATCATTCATTTAACTTATTTTATTCATTGTTTTCATTGTATGCATTTTATTCATTTTTTTCCAGTTTATTCATTTTGTTCAGTTTCTTCATTTTAATAATCTGACTACTTTTTCAGTTTTAATCACTTCATTCAAATAATTTATTTGATTCAATTTATTTCTTTATATTGATTTATAACCTTTTACCATTGTTTAATTTTTCATTCTAATCAATGTATTTTATTCTGCTCATTTCCTTCATTTTATTCATTTTATCACTTCAGTTCATTTTGTTTATTTGATTCGTTTGTTTTATTTATACATTTCATTTATTTTTTACTTTATTCATTTTGTTCATCCATTCTTTTTATTCATTTGATCCATTTCATTAATTTGATTCATTGTATTCAATGGATGAATTAAATCAATTTGATTCATTTAATTCATTTGACTAATTTGATTCATTTGATTCATGTGATTCATTTGAATCATTTGATTCATTTGATTCATTTGATTTATTTGATTTATTTGATTCATTTGATTCATTTGATTCATTTGATTCATTTGATTCATTTTATTCATATCTTTAATTTTATGCATTTCATGTTCAGTCATTCGTTATATTTCAATCAATTTGTTAGTATGAGTCAATTTATTTTATTAATCTTATAACTATTTCTAAATATAATCTTAATTTTTATTTAATAACCTAATCTAATTTGATTCGCGTATTTTATAATTTTGATTTATATGAATTTTTCTACTTATTTTATGAATTTACAAGCCTATTATTTCATTTTTTACTTTACTTTTTTATTTCGGTCGTTTTGTTGATTTCTATAATTTATTCAGTTTATTCCAGATTTTATTCGTGCAAGGCTAGAAACTGTTTTCATCCCACCTCTAGTTGGGTGCCTACTTCTCGTGAGTTCTGCAAACTAATCCAATAGTGAAATGTGTAAGAAATGTCTCATCTCACTGCTAGGTGGATTAAATCGGTTTTTGATAACACATACTACATGAGATAGTGGCAGGACTCAGAGAATCGCTCGAATCAGCATAGGACAACATCAGTGCTAGAAATCTCAAACCGAAAGCGAAAAAATGGCCCATAAAATAAAATATCTCAATTGTGGTGGGAAAACTGAATTTTCCTATATATTGTACTGGGGTTATATATTGTACTGAGCCAAAAAATCGATTTATTTTTTTTGAATCGATTTGAAGTTTATACTTTACTCAAATTTCCAACGCGACCAACTAAGAAATCAACGCTTTTTCTTGAAAAGGGCGATACTAGCAGTTATACCATTCAAAGAAAATCAACAGTGAATATTTCCAGACTTGGTTTTATTTCCTATTTAAGAACTATTTACATCCTAGATTGCATGATTCAGCGATGGAAACCCAAAACTTCATAAAGTATTTGAAAGTATCAAATTAAAATTTGTTTTTGCTATTGAAATTGACAAAATGATAGTATCTCCCCTTTGGCGATTGTTTACTTTTTCGGTCCCACCTATCAACATTGAAGTATCGCCCTTACGTTTTTTTACAATAACTACCGTTCTACACCACCGATTTCGTCCGTATTTTTTCAATAGCGATCATTGTTACTATTTACAGCTGGTATCAGCTTAATAATCTTAAAAAATACGAAAATAACAGTTTCGCCTCTAAACTGCTAGCAAAAAAGTATCGCCCTGTTTGTTTGCATGGAGCGTGGAGGGCGAAACTTTAAATAAACAAACAAAAATACAGTTTCGCCCGTTGTATTTTTTTACTGGCTGTGGTCCACTAGGAGGTTTTTTTTATCTTAAAATACATTTATTTAGGCCCAAATGCTGTAGCTTAACGAGGCCGATAATTCATTTTTTTTATATTACATGTCACATGTTAGTGGGGGAAGGGAAAGCCGTATTTAGGGGCGGCTTGCTCCCCTCTTATGTAAGTAAAGGAAAAAGGTAGGAAGTGGGATACATATTGTGTAATTGACATCGTCGTTTGCTGATTGATCATTGTGGCGGATATGCACACTTTGTTGTAGTGTTGTAGTTTCCAGCCTGTAATCGCAGGGGCGAGGGGAGGGTCGATATTTCGGATAATTATTGGCACTCTGATACTGTTATGATGTTCTCTATATCATCTGCATGTGAGGTATGTCATGATGTTCTGGGTAGACGGTTATCAAGAAGGGTATGCACCGAAGACTCGTGAAGCAATGCCATATTGTAGATACAGGGATAGGTTGGTGAGATTCTACTGTGAATGAGAGAGGGGAAAATGTATTAAACTTGGACATCAATGGTTTTCAAAAAGATATAGATAAGAAAAATATAGGGGTGGTCACGGCTTGCCAGGACGTCCCGGACTGGCACATAGGGTGATCTACCTCGGGCCCGAAGGGAATCTATTAGTTGGGACCTGGCAACACAGTACTCTGCGCACAGCCAAACAACATGCTCGATGTCGTGGTAGCCGTTCTCACAAACACAATGATTACTTTCAGCAAGCCCTATACGACGGAGATGCGCGTCAAACGCCAGAGGCTTGTTCTGAACGATACTAACTATGTATGTTTCCCTTGTATTGGGTGGTGATTAATACTTGTTAATTTTTGAATTTTCGGTGTTTCCGAAAGGCTGTTCGGCCATCTATGGGAGCTGTCCATCAATGTCAGATTCTTTCTCCGAACAGCCTAGATAAGCCGTGTAGTGTCGGTAGTGGTTGTTTTAACCGGCTAAGAATTACACTACGGACTACCTGTTCCGGTGGTAACACCAAACAGGGAACCCCAATTCCATAGTGTCATGCGACCCGTGCTATGGGTAAAATTGTTGAGGGGGTTTAAAATATTTTCAATGGCGAACGGAGCCTGGGAAGAGCCGGGCGAACTCCCCAGTAACTGGCTGTGGTCCACTAGGAGGTTGATAACTCTATTATCTTTCTCCGGACAAAACCAGCCTAGAGGCCGCGTGGCATTCGGCGGGTTGAAGTATGTCAGTTATGGAAATAACTGTCAAATTCATTCCCAAAGGCCGCGTCACTTATGAGGAGGCAAAGAGCTTTAGACCGATCAGTCTGACCTCCTTCCTTCTCAAATCAGTGGAACGTTTAATCGACCACTACATTCGGGATGGTAGCTTGGGCGAGCACCCGCTGCATGCAATGCAACATGCATATCAGTGGCGGAAGTCTACTACCACCCTGTTACACAATGTTGTCTACAACATTGAATAAGCTTTTTCACAAAAGCAATCAAGTTTAGGAGTTTTTCTCGATATTGAAGGTGCTTTTGACAACGTGTCTTTCGAATCCATTTTGGAAGCAGCACGAGATCATGGAGTACCTTCATATATCACGAACTGGATACACGCAATGCTTAACAACCGACATCTGTGCTCATCGTTAAGACAAGTAGAGATTAGGAATCTGAGTGTCTGCGGATGTCCTCAAGGTGGTGTGCTGTCACCACTTCTATGGAACCTTGTCGCCGATAGCTTGTTGAAAAAACTAAATGAGCTTGGGTGTTTCCGACGTATGGTTTCGCCGATGATTATCATATAATGATCACCGGTATTTACATTAACACACTTTTTGATTTGATGCAACAAGCCTTATGTGTTGTTGAGCGGTGGTGTCTTCATGTTGGACTATCAGTTAATCCAAATAAAACCTCAATGGTGCTTTTCACGCAACGAAGGATTACAACCGGAGCTCGTCCATTGCAGTTTTTTGACTCTGAAATTATTGTCGAAGATCAAGTTAAGTACGTTGGGGTAATTCTCGACTCAAAACTTAATTGGACAGCTCACATCGATTTCAGGATCAAGAAAGCTTGCATGGCCTTTGGCCAATGTAGACGGGCTTTCGGCAAATCTTGGGGACTCAAACCCAAGTACATTCAGTGGATCTACACAACAATTGTTAGACCAATACTGGCATACGGGTGCCTTGTTTGGTGGCAGAAGGGAGAAGTCATGACAATCCAATCAAAGTTAAACCATCTTCAGAGGATGGTCTTGATGGCGATGACTGCTGCGTTCTCGACAACACCTACTGCTGCTCTCGAGGCACTCTTGAACATAAAACCACTACATGTGTTTCTAAAACAAGAAGCACTTTCTTGTGCATACCGTCTTAAGGTTACTGGGCTCTGGAACAGTAACCCAATAGATCGTGTAACTAGCCACACAAGACTGTGGCCCCAAATGGTTACTTGGGATGAATATACACTTGCTCCCAGTGACCTTACACTCACATGTAGTTTTCTTTCTAAAACTTTCAATGTGAGAATTCCTCTTCGTGAGCTGTCTGGCTGGATGGAGCGACAACTTGAAGAATACGTAGTTTGCTATACGGACGGTTCTTTGTTGGAGGGCCGAGCCGGTGCTGGTGTCTATTGTCATGAGATGAGATTAACCCAATCTCATTCGCTTGGTAGATACTGTACCGTATTCCAAGCAGAAATCTTTGCGATTCTGTGTGGCGTACAATCCGCACTTCAACAGGGAATTTGCGGTAAAAGAATCTATTTTTGCTCTGACAGTCAGGCTGCCCTGAAAGCACTTAGTTCGGCAGATTCGAGATCGAAATTAGTAATCGCATGTCGAACTCAAATCGAAGAACTTAGCATTTCAAATGCTATCTACCTTCTATGGGTACCCGGTCATTCCGGTATTACTGGAAATGAATGGGCGGACGAATTGGCTAGAGCTGGCGCTGCGACTGATTTCGTTGGTCCAGAACCAGTTCTACCACTGTCAATAAGTTGGATAAAGCACAAGATTCGCTCTTGGGCTGCATTCGAACATGCCAACCATTGGCGTAGCTTGCAAACTTGCGCTCAAACAAAGGCTTTTCTGCCGGATGTGAGTCCGAAAATGTCAAGAAATTTGTTGCATTTTTCCAAGCACAACTGCAGTTTTCTGGTCAGGGCACTGACTGGACATTGCAAACTCAATTATCACATGGCTACTATTCAGCGCGCTGAGTATTATTTATGTGATCTTTGTGAATCCGAGTACGGAACATCATATCATTTGATATGCAACTGCCCTGTATTAATGCAATTGCGCATCCAGATTTTTGGTTCTCCATACATAGATGAACCTATGTACAGAGAGCTGAAATTTAAGGATATGCTTTTGTTCCTAACCCAGTGTGGTAAAGAGCTATAGTTTTTTAGCCGTATTTGAATGACAATATCACTTCGGGGGTGTTGTCGTTCTGTTATCTCAATATCCCCTCGGGGGTGTTGATATATCCGCTCACTGTTTGAGTAGAGGTTCTAAATCCCGGGGGTTGGAAGTTTTATTCCTGCTGTTGTAGCACCTGCAAATCGTTTAGCATCACTCCGGGGGTGCAGAATGCTCTGTTTTAATTGTTCTGTGTCGTTGTTTTCCTTACCCCTAACCTTACCACTTCCCCAATCCTTCCCATCAGGAAAATGATGAAAAGACGATTCTTGGCAAGGCACAAATCTCCGATCAACATGGGGAACGTGCCATTTGAGCCAAACGCTACTGATTCCTGATTCCTGATTGCATGGAGCGTGGAGGGCGAAACTTTAAATAAACAAACAAAAATACAGTTTCGCCCGTTGTATTTTTTGCTGTAGTTTAAGAAAGCAATATCGTAGAATCAAAATTTTTTAGGTTAATTTGTTGCGTTTCAAAGCCCTCATTCGCATGTATGAAAAAAGCCTTATGTTTACATTTGTAAGTATCGCCCTTTTCACAAAAAAGCGTTGAAATGAAATCGCAGCTCCTGATATCACGCTATCTCTGAAGTGCATGCGTGCATAATTCCAAATTTTACTTCGACATCGACTTTTTCTAAAGGTGACTTCCCAGTAGTATCCTTGATTTGAATTATTATCGCTAATCCTAATGCCAAAGAACAAATAAAAACCTCTCGAAAACGAACCGTTTGGGAGAATCATCATCATTAATGGAATATTCATTTTCACGAATCTTTTCGATAACCTTCCGTCACTTGCGTTAATGTACTGGGTGCACAGTGCTCTGAAAATCTAGCGAAATTGTCTTAGCGCACCAGCGGGTCTAATTCAGAGCTATCTGCGCGGCGAGTTAAATCTGTCAAGTATATTAAAAATTAATTTCTATTCCATAATTTTCAGTTCAGCAATTCGAGAGATCGTGCTCACCGCAAGCCATGAAAAATAGACTACGTTGTGAAGCGATGGTCCCTATTTATTAAAAAATCAAGGTTAAATAAAAAATTAAACTATTAAAAAATTTCAAATAGTTTATAATTTTCACAAATTAGGAAAAAATGTTTAATAAGCTTTCGTAATATTGTGTAGGAAAAAAGCTGAAAATTTCAGTATTTTCTCTATCTGCAACATATAAACCCTTAAGTATACCAATTAATTGGTATACGAATTGGAATAGGTTCGCCAAATTTTGGAAGAAGTCTATAAAATAACTCCTTGAAAGCTACCTAAAAATTGTTATAGTTCGATGCAATAAAAAAAATCCCCAAAAATGAAATGTACCTATTAATGTGAAACACAGTGAATAATACATACAATAAAGACCCATTTTTATCAATCTCATGGTGACAAAATGGGAACATTGACTAAATCGGGCAATTTATTTTTCTTTATAATAAACTGAAGCTGTTAAAATATTCTTCCCGTCCCTTAATGTAGTCTGATAACTATTTCTGATTATGATGAACTTTTTATTTTTGCATATTTCCATCTTCATGATTATGTTTTCATGTTTTCCTTACATGCTAGAGCCCATCAAACATATGTTCATATTTGGTTGATAAAGTCGGGGTTTCAATGTATTATAATAGATATTCAGCATTTGAAGAAGTTTCTTGTGAACGAGTGTAGAACGACTTTGTTTCTACTTACTTGAAGTCAGCGGCGTAGCCAGAAATTCGGTTTGGTGAAAATCGATCATACTGTCCAAACGGCATAATTCCGAAAAGTTTTAAAATTATGCAGAATTAATTTTTCAGAAAATAGTAACAGAGTTCGTGTCTTTAGCGAATTTGTTGAGACTTTATTGTAGTCATGAATATTAACCTGAGAAAATTCACCATAGATACTTCTTGGACGATATACCGTCAAAATTATTTTATCAAATGATGCGCTGTTTAGCGTTTGTAAAACTCATCGAAGATACTAAACCTCCGAAATTGGCGGTTTCAAAATGATGCTACCTTGACCTTAAATTACTGTTTTTGAACATTTGACTTATACATATAATTGGTCATACAACAAAAATCAAATGCTCATCAAAATCGATCAGGACCTGCTAGAGTCGAATGGAAATCGTCATTTTTCATAAATTTCTCTCTACATTCGGAAAGTGTTATCCTCGTTATTAATCATATTACGTTTCCGCCTCAACTCGACGCATTCCCAAAATAAAAACCTGTTTCAATCCACCTAGTGGTGCAATTGTGCTTTTCTCATTTGTCCAGACTACGATTCCATGGCTGGTTATGTTCAATACAATGGTGGAAATGAATATTACATGTTCAGTACGATTTGCACATACGTACAATGGATCGACAGCCACGATCTTGAGATACTATGTGATACTGAAACATCGCTTAACCGCCGCTGGTTTCAAGCGATGTTTCAGTATCACATAGTAAGATCCGGGAGGTCCAGGTCCTGCCGAAAATTTTCAACTTGTTAAGAAATTTTAAACTAGTTTTAATTTTAAAGTAGCAACCCCTCACTGCATACTCCCTCCGGGCCGATATGATTGACGATTCTTAGAGTGATTGCATAACTTTTCTGTATGAGAAAGGCAGAAATGTACCAAAGTCCAAAAATGTCAATTTTTGTCAAACATTATTTTTTCGAGTTTACATCAAATCTCAATGTTTCATCCATTATAAAGTCATTTGGCATTAAAACTGCAAATTTGATTTTGAAATTTTTTCATTTCAGTTTATATGGGAATTTGCAGTGTGATTGCACTCGTCAACTCGCAACTCCGGAACCGGAAGTCCAATCAATAAAAAATTCAATAGCAGCCGATGGGAAGGTTGTACCTTTCATTTGAGACTAACTTTGTGCAAATCGGTCCAGCCATCTCTGAGAAACAGAGGTCACATTTTTTTCACATACACACATACACACACATACATACATACACACACAGAAATTTTCCTATCTCGACGAACTCAGTCGCTTGGCATATGGCACTCGGCCCTCCCGGTCGGGATTAGACTGACGAATTTTAGAGTGAATGAGAAAGGCAAAAACATTTTTAGCAAATGTTGAAAGTTATGCATTTTTTTTTGGTTAGCAATTCTATGTTTCATAGACATTAAATCAATTTTAACTTCGCTTCCTATTAAATAAAGACCCTTATTACAGTACATCTCTACAAAAACGAGACCAATTTGAAAATAAATCTGGGGATTACAGAACTCTGGAATTTTCTATTGGAATGTTTTCAGGCAGGAATTTGATATTGATGTAATTATACAACTATGAAATCAAGACCAATAGATCAATTACATATCAGGACCCCATTCCGACAATTTATCAAAAGTCCTCATGATGTTTACAACAACAGGTTATCAATCTACGGATCAGATAATTGTTATTGTAATATTGAATTAAATCAGTCTGCATCAATAAATTTTCAACTTCAATTTAATTTTTTTTGGGTGTGGTGGGGTGGGGGGGGGGGGTGGATGTATGGTGTTAAACCCCAAAACCTTCTCTTGGCTACGCCGTTGCTTGGAGTTATTTATTTCGCTTTTCATTTTCCGATATGTTTCAGATCGATCCGATGGTCATAAGTTAGAAAAATTGCAGTCAGAAGGTTCGCACAAATGAACATTTTTGCACTGATAAGTTATCAAGTTCCTTCCAGCCAACTTGGAAGTGTTCGGTGATTATTTCTAGCGGTTGTGGATAGAAAGATGAAATACAAAATTCGATTTATCGAAATAATGTTTGGCTTATTTCAATGGATTATTGTGTGTGTGTATGTATGTATGTACAAAAAGTCATGTAATTATCTCAGCAATGGCTGAACCGATCTTAATGAAACTAGTTTCAAATGAAAGGCCTAACGTTGCCATTTGACACTATTATTTTTGATTTTCGATATGTTGTTTACTTTCTGAGATATGGACGATTTTGTCAAAGCACAGCAGGTTTTTCGCAAATAATTTCCGAACAATATAATATTGCCCAACAAACTGCACATAAATAGAAAGCTTGTAAAATTACCTTTCTATTCAAAATCCGTGCACGAGCGGCGGAGATATTAAACATTTTGTATTTTTAGTCCTCGCTTACCAATTTCCACTAACTAAAAATGAGATTGTTTCATACAGCGTACTGCTTTACTGGTGTTTTAGGGGCAAAACTAAACCGATTTTGAATATCGGGGTATGAAAACACATCTACGTGATTCAAGGAACTCGATGTTGAGAACATTTTGTGAATTACCTTTATAATAAATTAACTATTTCTCAAAAATCAATATATAAGTTCACTTCAAAGACAAAATAATGTGTTGATAAAGAAACAGTGAGTTCTAGTATTTATCCCTTGGATTAGGCATTGCGTTCAATCATGAGGTAAATGTTGGATGGTATATCAATACACAGATCAACAAGTAATTAACCTAATAGTGAGATAAAAGATTTCTCATATAATTATACTCGTGGCCTCACCGAAAGTAAAGTAGTAAGTATGTTTGAAACCCAAAAATCTAGCGAAAATTTAGCTCTTTTGCAAGACTTAGGTTATACTGGTTATGGCGCAAAAATTACTACTTACATTATTTATGATAAGAAATCAATATATCATAATAATATACCTATAAAAATGTCACTGCATTAACCAACATTTGCCATTCCTCACACGCCCCCCCCCCATCTCTCTCTCTCTCTCTCTCTCTCTCTCTCTCTCTTTGTTTCTCTTCTATCGCATCTATCTAGCTATTTCTGTATCCATTTCTAAGTTGTGTGATAAGATCTTCTGCCAATCTGAAATATTTATTAATTGTAATTGCGAAGGTTTGAGAAAACAAAACTATTTTTTGTCTGCTGTTACATCAACTCAACTTTAATTCAATTGTATTCAAAGCCTTTATCTACACTATAATTAAGGAAATTCATGGCTATATCAGAAAAAATATTTGGCTTAACTGGGTAATATGAAAGTTTGACATGAAAATTTCCAAAACAAACATTTCACGTGCGATATTTAAACTATTCGTATCTCTATTGAATTTTGAATGAAACATATGCTCAAAGACTGAAAGCTGAAGCCAGCAGGATTGGATTTGCCATCAACGTTTCGAAGACAAAATACATGAGAGGAAGAGGTTCTAGAGACGACAATGTGAACCTCCCACCCGAGTTCGGATTGACGGTGACGAAATCGAGATGGTCGACGAATTCATGTATTTGGGCTCACTGGTAACCGATGACAATGATAACAGCAGAGAAATTCAGAGACGGATCTTGGCGGGAAATCGTGCCTACTTTGGACTCCGGAGGACGCTCCGGTCGAACAAAATTCGCCGCCGCACGAAGTTGATTATCTACAAGACGCTGATTAGATCGGTGGTCCTCTGCGGCCACGAGACCTGGACTATGTTCGTTGAGGACCAACGCGCCCTTGGAGTTTTCGAACGAAAGGTGTTGCGTACCATCTATGGTGGAGTGCAGATGGAAGACGGAACGTGGCACAGGCGAATAAACCATGAGTTGTATCAGCTGCACATTCGTTATATTGGTACGAACTTTCATGAGAAATAACGGATCAAAGACCAAAAATATCCAGTCTCCCAAAGTATCCACTCTCGATGGGGGGGTGTAACTACAATGTGTCTTCTAACTTATCGTCGTCCATATCTGGATATACTGAGTAGTTTGAACCATTTTTTGTCACAGTATTGGTCTGTATAGGACTTATTTATCCATATTTCTTGCACGAGAATTCCGAACGAAACAATATGAAAGCTATAAGGATGAATGGAAAGAGACTGCATTGCAATCAACTGAATGCATGGCTTTTATGCTATCGACATTTCACACTATTTACTTCAATGCAAATAAAAACTTTTAAATATCTACCTGTCTCATTCACGAATCGCATACTCCCTGTCGTTCTCTGTTCAAGGGGCTTGAAAGCACATGTGACCTTGTCTCACTTTACTATATTCAATTGCGCGTTAAAATACTAGACCAGTAAATTCTATTCTGTACATAAACCTTTTTTTCGGGAATATGTGACCAAAAAGTTGTAGCGGGCCAAATGGCCGTTTACGGTTTCCGTCTACCAAAACGCTCCTCAGGACGTTTTAAACGAGTAGCTTTAGCGCCACCCCCGAAGAGGACCACTCGTCAGGTTAGAATTGCCCAGCAAGAAACCTAACCTCAGGGCAGGTTATAGAAATTGATCCCGAAATGGCGCAAAGGAACGGTAGGTAAACACAAAATGTGAAAAGATGCACTCCGTTTCGCGTATAGATGGAGCCACTACTATGTTTAGCAAAGACGCAAGAGAAATGATCGTTATACCAACTCGAAAGCTCATGCACTAAAAAAACGATCAGTTATCATCACAGGCAGAACTCAGTCGAACACTCTTTCCCTCTCGCTTTGTAAGTAGTAGTGGGAACTAATTCCCGATAGCCCATCGGAGTAAAACAAACACAAAGAAAATTCAAATCTACGGAAACGACGCGAAACGTGAGAAATCTTCTCGAACCAAATTCACTACACGGGAAAGCTAATCAACATAAAAAATACAAACATTGCAGGTAACATTAACTAACAGGAAAACATTTTATTGGACGGATTAAAATACGGCATTTTATTCTTAACCTAGGTTTTATATATTCATTTAGCTGTACATTTTTCCGGTTCCTTCCCTCTCTTTCTAGCTTACCCCTTTTCCTTCTACCTAAGTGCGGTCAAAATTTCTGCTAGCGGATAAAGCTGCGCTGAGCAGTACAAATGCGCGCTCGGCTTTAGCTTTCGAGCGGCAAAGAAAGCTTTCGAAGGTTTGAGTTTTATGTGTGTTGGATCTACGTGCACGGATCAATGATCTATTTTTACTCACATGTGTTATTTCAGGAACAGCGTCGATCTAGCAGAGCTGCATCTCAGCTGGGTGCCGACTGGTATTGCGGCTTCGGCACCGACTTCCTATCGCAAACCTATTCAGCGATGGCGACGAACGGCGTCTACAATGGCGTCGAAATGATGACGCTAATTAGGCCTTTGCCTACCGGGTGTTGAATTCGGCCGACTTTTCAATGATGAAGATTGCCGTCGCTCTAACGAAGCGCGTTGATGGTTTTGCTGCTTCCTTCCGACCTTTTGCCAAAAGCGTCGGGAACTTTCGAAGCCGGAACGTGGGGTCAGCAGGGTGGTAAACGAGACGGGCGGCGTGCCGAGCGTATGCGTCGCTAGAACGCGGATGGCGGAAAATCCCCAAACTTTTGCAATAAAAGAAAAGAAGCCGTCGATCGGCTATTCGACGCTTTGAAGCTTTTTATCACACAACTCAATTATTAATTCTTACCTTCTTTTCACACACAAGTTCGCACGAAATGTAACGAATTCAAATTTGTTGACCGCACAATTCACTGACCGCACTAGCTATGCCTATCGGAAAGGAACTTTTTTAAATAAATTTTATCCTAAAAAACTTCTCACATTTTTAACAACTACCTTTTAAAACACACCGCGATACTAAAAAAAAGAACTTCACACTGCTGCCTCTTCCACGATCAGGATCGAAATGGACGAGTTGCAGTTCTGTAGATCCTCAGATAGGCGTCAAGTGATTCGAGTATTCGTAGTCGGAAGTACGTATTTTTACAAATACTACTCTTTCGACAACCATTTCTCTCGCTTGAATTTTAAGAATACTCTTTCCTCTTAACGCATTCGTATCTATCCATTTCATTCTAATGCGCATTTGGGTTTTGGTGAGACGGAATATTTTTGAAAGTTCATCCGAAATAGGCTAAAATTGCATGCAAGGGAATATTTGTACACAAGCGTCTGAATATTTCTTGATGTGATGCGTTTTGGCATAGTGAGTGTAGTGAACGAATAATGACAAAAATTACGAAAAAGGTGAACATGCTACATCATCCCCTACTAATTGTACGAAAATTTGATTGAATTGCAAAATTCCATCAAATTTTCGTAGGGTTTAATTTTACTGAATTGAAAAATTTGGCTATTGAAATGAAATTCCAAAATAAATATGACAAGCAAACTCATTCAAACATCAACACGCAACAAAAAACATTCATTCAACAATTATAAAAACATTACTTTACTGAAATTTATTAAAATTCCAGAAAATAACAATACTAGAACATTGTTTTCACTTCAGCAATGAATTAGCCGAACCACTGAAAACAATAATCTGTAAAATAAACCGCGACTTGTGGATCCAGAATCATGATCTACTCCAGAATAAATTCCGAATTAATGATCATGTACGTTTTCCACATTATAAACGATAAAAATAAACCTGCAAATCCTGAATAACGATCACTCCAGAATTAATCCCGAAATTCTGATCGTATTCACTCTCCACAATAATAAACCTGTGAATCCTGAATGGCAATCCCTCCAGAGTATACTCCGAAACTCTGATTGCATTCATTTTCCACAATAAATTCGTCTTGCGCTATGAAAAACCCTCCAGAAATAATAATCCGAAAAACTGATTATCATAAACACAAAACGTCAAATCGAAAATATTATATTTTCGACGAAACTAACAATACCAATTTACTTCTCAATCACTCACATGCATACTGGGAGCAAATCGTCACTCACTCCCGTAACTCATTCACTCCTAGTGCATTGCAAACAAAACGGAACAAAAATGAAAAACAAATGTCAAAATGAAATACAGTGATGGCGGCGGTGTTTACGACTGTTCAGGAGAATTTTTGTTCCGGCCGAATTTTTTTAATTAATCCAGCGAATCAACAGGAATTCCAGCGGAAATCTCAAGGAAGTATAATTTACTTTGTGTCGTGTCGTTGTTTTGCTCATTTGAGCTATTTAATTTCAGAGACGCGGCGATTTGTCCTCTGTGTTTTCAGGTACTTTGGCGGAAATTGTTCTACCGATGGTTAAAATGCGAATACATCTACTACAAAAACGTAACATGCAACCAAATAATCAAAAATAAAAAAAAAATACAACGGAGAGAAAAATATTGAAAAAATAACTATGAAGAGAGGAGATACTAAATTGAAGGCATGCAAATGATTTGGATAAAAAATAAGAAGAAGAAACAATGAATTAATCGTGAGTCTGAACGATTAGCTAACAGAAACTTAAACTAACAATACATTTGACGTAGGGCGTTAGGCGCGTACTAATCACTAATTTACAGTATTTACATGGGGAAGTAAGTCCTCTTTGTTTATTGATTATTTCTTCTCCGTTTGGGTTTTTTGATGGATTTTTTCTTAATTTCTCGGTTGCTTCGTATGAAGTGAGCATAGCTTGAGATCCATCTTAAACCCTCTCGTGAGGTCTGATCACACTTTACTGTGATCGAAGAAGTCCAGAAAGTTTCCTAGAGAATGACTCCAAGAATCGGCTTTTGATGGCTTCAGAGTCGTGCTCATTCTCGCTCTTATAGGAAACATATACTTTTTTGTTTTTTGAAGTCATCGCCAGGCTCACTTTAAACATTCGTTTGTTAACTACTGTTGACAGGTCATCGCCTTGGCTCGTTCTTACTCTTCATGAATCCTACTACTTTCTTGAAATCAACGCACGGATTCCTCTTTAGCTATCTCAAAGTAAATGATTCAAGTAGTATTCGTGGGTTTCCTTTCTTGAAATATTTTTTTAAGTTCTTGTCTCTCACGATACATAGCTTGGAAATTAATGGGTGGTGTTGTTCTGTAATGTTCAAAAATGACCCCGGAGGTGTTTTATTATGACATGCATGTAGTTACTCCGTAGAGCTTCATAGCTGGAAGAAGTGGGTCTTATTTTACAACACGATTTCAATACTGACCCGAAGGTGTTTTCTTTGAAAGTGTAATGTGGTTACTCCGTAGAGCTACATAGCTGGAAATCGTTGGGTGTTAGTATTGTACAACACAGTTTCAATATTGACCCGAAGGTGTTTTGTTATGAAACGGATTCATTTTGTCACTCCGAAGAGTTTCATAGCTGAGAATAGGGTGTTGTTACTACATAACAATGGTTCAGTATTGACCCGAAGGTGTTTTATTATGAAACGAGTTCATTTTGTCACTCCGAAGAGTTTCATAGCTGAGAATGTTTTACTTGGGCAAATGGATCTTCTTCAGGTGATTCCCGTAGAAGACGCCAAGTCGCTTCCCAGTCGAATCTTCAAGCTCGTAGCAGTGTTTTGTATATATAATTTCCTGACTACGGCGAGATCTTAATTTATCGGGAAGGTTTATATTTATTGGTTTTCGTCTATCAAGCGGACGGTACACCAACCGTGTTAGATTTTGGAAATAATTGTCCCAATTGTAGTTAAGGTGCAACTTTTGCATTTCCTTATAATATTCACCATTTTTTCCAAAATCATTTTTGACCTTAAGTGAATCGTTCAGCTTTTTGACTTTGAGTAACTCTATTGCGTTATTAGACAATCCTCTGGGCAAGTTTATTGACTCGCTGTTATTTTTCAAAAGCTTTTGATCGAAACTATTAATTCCATGTCCGATTTCATTCAGAATTGACATGCCTTCTGCAGTGTCGCGGTTGGGTTGCTCGCATCTGATAATATGCAGTTCTAGTTGGCTTTCAACTTGATTACTATCTTCTAATGGTTCCATACCCGAATTAATGGTATCATAATTGTCGCAGAAACTTTGGGTTTGTTCATCTACTTTGTGTGCATTAGGAAGATTACATGGCGAGTTTTCCGTAATGACTGGGATGTCAGGCCGAACTTCTAGCTCGACCTCACGACTACCTTCTAGCTCGACACTACAATTAGTTTCTAGCTCGACCTCAATACTATTAATTTGTACCTGGTTCATCAAAGCTTCGAGTTCTACAATCCTCTGCAGCAAATCTTCATATGAAGGTTCCACTGCCTCTACTTTATCGACGTAGCCAGATAATCTAGTTAATTGAGCATTGTCTACCTCTTCGTCTGCTGAAGACTGGGATTCCTCCTCTGACGTAGTTTGCAGTTCATAGGAAGCTTTTCTAAGAATTTTGCTGATTCTCGTCAAAAGTTCCCTACGCGATTTCTCAGTTTCAAAATATCTTGGTTCTCCCCTAAGGGTTCTAAGATAATAATGCCTTAACCGCGATATCAATTCCGCATTCGCTCCTGCCAGCAATTCTATCTCAATTAGATAAACTTGATCAAGGATATCATCTATTTCATATTCAAATCTGTAAGGAGGCATATACGTTTTGCTTTCCTTCTGATCTTACAAAAATAATCGACGTAAAAGTCTTAATTTCGACTGTCTTGTCTTCTGTCTGTCTGTCGTACGATTTCGCAGAAGTAGCTCATAGTCCACTTCAACATTTAGTAAATGGTTTGGATTTGGAAATTTCATTGTTCTTTGCCAAATTCAAAAGTTAAATTCAACCAATTTGCAATTCAGATTAGGTTCACTCACTTAGTTCAATGCCTTGTTTATATTAAGTTTAAAAAATTAAATGTGTACCCATAAATTTAAGCTTAACAAAGAATGGAAGAATATATGTACAGAAACTAGAGAAAATGAATTTTTATAGACCAACAATATTCAAGACGTATGTACAAATATAAAAACAGAAGAATAAACGTTATAAAAATGCCCAATTTTGCTTTTGATTTCAACAAATCCGAAAAAAAATTACCCGAAATCGTTATGTATTTTTTTGAGAAAATGCAGCTCCCAAACCACAACTAAAAAAAATCCAATACTAGATTAACTCAAGATGCAAATTGCATTACCTGAGTCCGCAAAATTTTAGCCTTTTTTTAAAATTGGATGCCAAAATGTGATACGCGCAACAGGAAAAAAATTGCCCCACGTTGGGCGCCAAAATGTAGCGGGCCAAATGGCCGTTTACGGTTTCCGTCTACCAAAACGCTCCTCAGGACGTTTTAAACGAGTAGCTTTAGCGCCACCCCCGAAGAGGACCACTCGTCAGGTTAGAATTGCCCAGCATGAAACCTAACCTCAGGGCAGGTTATGGAAATTGATCCCGAAATGGCGCAAAGGAACGGTAGGTAAACACAAAATGTGAAAAGATGCACTCCGTTTCGCGTATAGATGGAGCCACTACTATGTTTAGCAAAGACGCAAGAGAAATGATCATTATACCAACTCGAAAGCTCATGCACTAAAAAAACGATCAGTGATCATCACAGGCAGAACTCAGTCGAACACTCTTTCCCTCTCGCTTTGTAAGTAGTAGTGGGGACTAATTCCCGATAGCCCATCGGAGTAAAACAAACACAAAGAAAATTCAAATCTACGGAAACGACGCGAAACGTGAGAAATCTTCTCGAACCAAATTCACTACACGGGAAAGCTAATCAACATAAAAAATACAAACATTGCAGGTAACATTAACTAACAGGAAAACATTTTATTGGACGGATTAAAATACGGCATTTTATTCTTAACCTAGGTTTTATATATTCATTTAGCTGTACATTTTTCCGGTTCCTTCCCTCTCTTTCTAGCTTACCCCTTTTCCTTCTACCTAAGTGCGGTCAAAATTTCTGCTAGCGGATAAAGCTGCGCTGAGCAGTACAAATGCGCGCTCGGCTTTAGCTTTCGAGCGGCAAAGAAAGCTTTCGAAGGTTTGAGTTTTATGTGTGTTGGATCTACGTGCACAGGAACAGCGTCGATCTAGCAGAGCTGCATCTCAGCTGGGTGCCGACTGCTATTGCGGCTTCGGCACCGACTTCCTATCGCAAACCTATTCAGCGATGGCGACGAACGGCGTCTACAATGGCGTCGCAATGATGACGCTAATTAGGCCTTTGCCTACCGGGTGTTGAATTCGGCCGACTTTTCAATGATGAAGATGGCCGTCGCTCTAACGAAGCGCGTTGATGGTTTTGCTGCTTCCTTCCGACCTTTTGCCAAAAGCGTCGGGAACTTTCGAAGCCGGAACGTGGGGTCAGCAGGGTGGTAAACGAGACGGGCGGCGTGCCGAGCGTATGCGTCGCTAGAACGCGTATGGCGGAAAATCCCCAAACTTTTGCAATAAAAGAAAAGAAGCCGTCGATCGGCTATTCGACGCTTTGAAGCTTTTTATCACACAACTCAATTATTAATTCTTACCTTCTTTTCACACACAAGTTCGCACGAAATGTAACGAATTCAAATTTGTTGACCGCACAATTCACTGACCGCACTAGCTATGCCTATCGGAAAGGAACTTTTTTAAATAAATTTTATCCTAAAAAACTTCTCACATTTTTAACAACTACCTTTTAAAACACACCGCGATACTAAAAAAAGAACTTCACACTGCTGCCTCTTCCACGATCAGGATCGAAATGGACGAGTTGCAGTTCTGTAGATCCTCAGATAGGCGTCAAGTGATTCGAGTATTCGTAGTCGGAAGTACGTATTTTTACAAATACTACTCTTTCGACAACCATTTCTCTCGCTTGAATTTTAAGAATACTCTTTCCTCTTAACACATTCGTATCTATCCATTTCATTCTAATGCGCATTTGGGTTTTGGTGAGACGGAATATTTTTGAAAGTTCATCCGAAACAGGCTAAAATTGCATGCAAGGGAATATTTGTACACAAGCGTCTGAATATTTCTTGATGTGATGCGTTTTGGCATAGTGAGTGTAGTGAACGAATAATGACAAAAATTACGAAAAAGGTGAACATGCTACAAAGTAAACTTCGAATTCCAAATCAAATTGAACGTTCCAGGTTCCTGATAACTAATTAAGGTCCAACAATAAAGTAGAAACACCAGAAAATCCTCAAACAACGCGTCAAGTAAAGAAGCATGAAAACAAAAAGAATAAAACCAAAAAAAATGGAAGCCCTAGAAAGTCCATTGCAAATTTATTAACCTTTTCTCAGAAGATGGTATTTTCAAAAACATTTCAAAACTTTCTGATGCAATGGTTCTCAAATTCGTACAATCCGGTTTATTCATTTTCTTTATTCAAAAATGTTTTTAGCTTCAAATATATGACCATTTCATTTCAATTAATTATTTCATTCAGCATATTTTTATTCGTTTTGTTCATCTCCGTTCATTTTACTTATTTTATTCGTTTCATTCTTTGGATTCACTCTGATCAGTTTATTCTTTTTGTGCATTTTACTCATATTATTCATTTAACTTATTTTATTCATTGTTTTCATTGTATGTATTTTATTCATTTTTTTCCAGTTTATTCATTTTGTTCAGTTTCTTCATTTTAATAATCTGACTACTTTTTCAGTTTTAATCACTTCATCCAAATAATTTATTTGATTCAATTTATTTCTTTATATTGATTTATAACCTTTTACCATTGTTTAATTTTTCATTTTAATCAATGCATTTTATTCTGCTCATTTCCTTCATTTTATTCATTTCATCACTTCAGTTCATTTTGTTTATTTGATTCGTTTGTTTTATTTATACATTTCATTTATTTTTTACTTTATTCATTTTGTTCATCCATTCTTTTTATTCATTTGATCCATTTCATTAATTTGATTCATTGTATTCAATGGATGAATTAAATCAATTTGATTCATTTGATTCATTTGATTCATTTGAATCATTTGAATCATTTGATTCATTTGATTCATTTGATTCATTTGATTCATTTTATTCATATCATTCAGCATATTTTTATTCGTTTTGTTCATTTCCGTTCACTTTACTTATTTTATTCGTTTCATTCTTTGGATTCACTCTGATCAGTTTATTCTTTTTGTGCATTTTACTCATATCATTCATTTAACTAATTTTATTCATTGTTTTCATTGTATGTATTTTATTCATTTTTTTTCCAGTTTATTCATTTTGTTCAGTTTCTTCATTTTAATAATCTGACTACTTTTTCAGTTTTAATCACTTCATCCAAATAATTTATTTGATTCAATTTATTTCTTTATATTGATTTATAACCTTTTACCATTGTTTAATTTTTCATTTTAATCAATGCATTTTATTCTGCTCATTTCCTTCATTTTATTCATTTCATCACTTCAGTTCATTTTGTTTATTTGATTCGTTTGTTTTATTTATACATTTCATTTATTTTTTACTTTATTCATTTTGTTCATCCATTCTTTTTATTCATTTGATCCATTTCATTAATTTGATTCATTGTATTCAATGGATGAATTAAATCAATTTGATTCATTTAATTCATTTGATTCATTTGATTCATGTGATTCATTTGATTCATTTGATTCATTTGATTCATGTGATTCATTTGATTCATTTGATTCATTTGATTCATTTTATTCATATCATTAATTTTATGCATTTCATGTTCAGTCATTCGTTATATTTCAATCAATTTGTTAGTATGAGTCAATTTATTTTATTAATCTTATAACTATTTCTAAATATAATCTTAATTTTTATTTAATAACCTAATCTAATTTGATTCGCGTATTTTATAATTTTGATTTATATGAATTTTTCTACTTATTTTATGAATTTACAAGCCTATTATTTCATTTTTTACTTTACTTTTTTATTTCGGTCGTTTTGTTGATTTCTATAATTTATTCAGTTTATTCGAGATTTTATTCGTGCAAGGCTAGAAACTGTTTTCATCCCACCTCTAGTTGGGTGCCTACTTCTCGTGAGTTCTGCAAACTAATCCAATAGTGAAATGTGTAAGAAATGTCTCATCTCACTGCTAGGTGGGTTAAATCGGTTTTTGGCATATTTCTGGCAATGGGAAATGATAAAAATCTTTCGTCCGCATTTAATGTTAAATATCTCTTTTGATAATAGTCCGATTTCAACAATCTATAGCTTGTTCGAAAGGTATTCGTTAAAGCTGTCTAAAACATATAAATTGTTAATCTATATTGTCAATTTCGGCAGATAATTCAAAAAAACTGCAAAAAACGCCATTTTTGCGCATTCAAACATTCATATCTTGGAAAATAAACATCAGAATCAAAAACAAATTTATAGCGTTCTTACTGTTTCTTAGTTCTTTCATTTAAAATTGGTTTGGATAAGATCGGTTCAGCCACTGCTGAGAAACACGAATGAGAATTTATCCGTTACATACACACACAGACATTGTCCCAAATCGTCGAGCTGAGTCGATTGGGATATAAGACTCGGCCCTCCGGGCCTCGGAAAAAATCTTGAAAGTTTGAGCAAATTCTACACATTTCTTTTATAAGAAATGTAAAACGCTTTTAATCCACCTAACAGTGTGATGAGACATTTCTTATAACTCTTATCACTCTCTTCGGATATTATATCGTTTGAGAACATTTAGAACTTGATGCTTCGCGATGTTTTTGATAACACATACTACATGAGATAGTGGCAGGACTCAGAGAATCGCTCAAATCAGCATAGGACAACATCAGTGCTAGAAATCTCAAACCAAATCAATGGGAAAGCGAAAAAATGGCCCATAAAATAAAATATCTAAATTGTGGTGGGAAAACTGAATTTTCCTATATATTGTACTGGGGTTATATATTGTACTGAGCCAAAAAAATCGAATTTTTTTTGAATCGATTTGAAGTTTATACTTTACTCAAATTTCCAACGCGACTGAGAACTAAGAAATCAACGCTTTTTCTTGAAAAGGGCGATACTAGCAGTGATACCATTCAAAGAAAATCAACAGTAAATATTTCCAGACTTGGTTTTATGTCCTATTTAAGAACTATTGTGTTTTTTACATCCTAGATTGCATGATTCAGTGATCGAAACCCAAAACTTCATAAAGTATTTGAAAGCATCAAATTAAAATTTGTTTTACATTTCTTATAAAAGAAATGTATAGAATTCGCTCAAACTTTCAAGATTTTTTCCGAGGCCTCGACGAGCTCGACGATTTGGGACAATGTCTGTGTGTGTGTGTCTGTGTGTGTATGTAACGGACAAATTCTCATTCGTGTTTCTCAGCAATGGCTGAACCGATCTTATCCAAACTAATTTTAAATGAAAGAACTAAAAAACAGTAAGAACGCTATTAATTTGTTTTTGATTCTGATGTTTAGTTTCTAAGATATGAAAGTTTAAATGCGTAAAAATGGCGTTTTTGCAGTTTTTTTGAATTATCTGCCGAAATTAACAATATAGATTAACAATTTATATGTATAGATAGCCTTAACGAATACCTTTCGAACAAGCTATAGATTGTTGAAATCGGACTATTATCAAAAGAGATATTTAACATTAAATGCGGACGAAAGATTTTTATCATTTCCCATTGCCAGAAATATGACCAAAAACATATAATCTATTATTAACGCCAAAACGGCTTATTTTAGGTCAATAGTATCTTCGGAGAATTTAATGGAGGCAATATGCCCTTTCTTTTGGTATTGTGCTTTTGCTGATTAATCCCCCTATAAGTGAGATATTTTCACACATTTTCTTGGAAGCGATTATATCGAAATGATGCTTTCAGCAAATTTGTAGCTCTTACTTTTGCGAATAACTTTACTGAAGACTTCAAATATCTATTTTGAATGCTTTAAAAGTTATGGCTTGTTGTTTGTGGATCACCCTTTGTCGCCTATTTTTTTTCAATATAGTAATAATCCATTGAAATAAGCCAAACATTATTTCGATTTTTGCAATTTTTCTAACTTATGACCATCGGATCTGAAACATATCGGAAAATGGAAAGCAAAATAAATAACTCCAAGCAACGGCGCAGCCAAGAGAAGGTTTTGATGTTCAACACCATAAACCCCATTGCATGAAACATTGAGATGTTTGACAAAAATTGACTTTTTTGGACTTTGGTACATTTTTGCCTTTCCTATATAGAAAGGTTATGCAATCACTCTAAAAATCGACAATCATACCGGCCCGGAGGGAGTATGCAGTGAGGGGTTGCTACTTTAAAATTAAAACTAGTTTAAAATTTCTTAACAAGTTGAAAATTTTCGGCAGGACCTGGACCTCCCGGATCTTTCTCCATGATCCACCGCTGGTTTCAAGCGATGTTTCAGTATCACATAGTATCTCAAGATCGTGGCTGTCGATCCATTGTATGTATGTGCAAATCGTACTGAACATGGAATATTCATTTCCACCATTGTATTGAACATAACCAGCCATGGAATCGTAGTCTGGACAAATGAGAAAAGCACAATTGCACCACTAGGTGGATTAAAACAGGTTTTTATTTTGGGAATGCGTCGAGTTGAGACGAAAACGTAATATGATTAATAACGAGGATAACACTTTCCGAATGTAGAGAGAAATTTATGAAAAATGACGATTTCCATTCGACTCTAGCAGGTCCTGATCGATTTTGATGAGCATTTGATTTTTGTTGTATGACCAATTATATGTATAGGTCAAATGTTTAAAAACAGTAATTTAAGGTTTGAAACCGCCAATTTCGGAGGTTTAGTATCTTCGATGAGTTTTACAAACATTAAACAGCGCATCATTTGATAAAATAATTTTGACGGTATATCGTCCAAGAAGTATTTATGGTGAATTTTCTCAGGTTAATATTCATGACTACAATAAAGTCTCAACAAATTCGCTAAAGACACGAACTCTGTTACTATTTTCTGAAAAATTAATTCTGCATAATTTTAAAACTTCAAAAATTACGGTTTCGGAATTATGCCGTTTGGACAGTATGTCCGATTTTCACCAAACCGAATTTCTGGCTACGCCGCTGACTTCAAGTACGTAGAAACAAAGTCGTTCTACACTCGTTCACAAGAAACTTCTTCGAATGCTGAATATCTATTATAATACATTGAAACCCCGATTTTATCAGCCAAATATGAACATATGTTTGATGGGCTCTAGCAGACGAACAAGACTGAATTCGAGTAAATTTTTTCTTGAGCATGTTTTCCTTATCATGAAGATGGAAATATGCAAAAATAAAAAGTTCATCATAATCAGAAATAGTTATCAGACTACATTAAGGGACAGAAAGAATATTTCAACAGCTTCAGTTTATTATAAAGAAAATTAAATTGCCCGATTTAGTCAATGTCCCCATTTTGTCAGCCTAAAATACACCATGAGATTGATAAAAATGGGTCTTTATTGTATGGATTATTCACTGTGTTTCACATTAATAGGTACATTTAATTTTCGAGGATTTTTTTATTGCATCGAACTATAACAATTTTTAGGTAGCTTTCAAGGGGTTATTTTATAGACTTCTTCCAAAATTTGGCGGACCTATTCCAATTCGTATACCAGATACGTCTCCCAACCTTTGAACGGAACGGATCGTTATATTTCACAGTGGTGTTCGGTGTGTAAATTTTAGTGAGTGAAGGTCATCCTTTGTTCGTTCGTTAGCTTCCGTTCTGTTGGTGCCGGCAGTAAATCCAGTACATTGTTTTCGCTGGTGCGGAACAATCGACGTTGTTTGCAGATAAGTTTTGCTTTATTTTTTTTCCTCGCTTGTTTTCTTTCCTTTTCCCTACTTTTACTCTACCTTGTAATCAAATAATAAGACACATTCCCGTTTATATAACGCTCTGCCCTCGTGCTTAAATGGCCGAGGGCGAAATACCATCTGATGTAATCATGGAAGTCCCTGATCCCCCTAACACTCGCATTGCTCCCCGTATAAAGCAGTACCCAGAAGGTTCCTCTGGTCCGGTATATTTTCGGACCGGAGAGAAACCGGTTAATATATTAAAACTTTCTCGAGATCTGACTGCTAATTACCCGGCCGTAACTCAGATAACACGTGTTCGGGCAAACAAGATACGTGTTCTAGTTCGTACCTCGGCCAGGCAAACGCGGTTGCTTGCTGTGAGCGCTTTACGCGGGAATTTAAAGCGTACGTGCCTTGTGTGGCCTGTGAAATCGATGGAGTAGTGTCCGAACCGGGCCTGAAATGCGAAGAACTGTTGGAGCACGGGGTTGGCTGCTTTAAGGATCCCTCACTTGAACAGATTAAGATCTTGGAATGCAAACAATTGTATACCGCAAACACCGAGGGAGGTAAGACTACCTACTCTCTATCAGGCTCGCTTCGGGTGACATTCGCCGGGTCCTCTCTTCCCAACTATATCCTCCTTGACAGGGTTCGCCTACCAGTTCGCCTGTTTGTACCGCGGGTCATGAGCTGCAGCAATTGCAAGCAGTTGGGCCACACAGCCACATATTGTGGAAATAAGAAACGATGCGGCAAATGCGAAGGAGAGCATGAGGATGACTCTTGCGACAAAGAAACTGAAAAGTGTATTTGCTGCGGGGGCCCTTCACATGCTCTTAAATCATGCTCTGCGTACAAGCAGCGCGGGGATAAAATTAAGCGCTCCCTTAAGGAACGCTCAAGGCGTTCTTATGCAGAAATGCTAAAGAATGCTTCGCCATCTGTCCTGTCCGAAAATCCCTATGCTGGTTTGGCTAACGTTGAGCAAGAATCTGACGACCCACGAGAGGGAACATCTTTGGTTAACCCAGGGGAATCCAGGAAGAGGAGAAACCCAGCCTCCCCTACATTGCCTCGTAAGGGTGCCAAGGTGTCGTCCACTCAGAGTGCGCCAACTACAATCAATAAATCCAACGGAAGTGATGCACTAAAGCCGAAGCAATTTGCTCCAGGACTTGGAAATATTAATTCTAACAAGGAGTACTCACCACTTCCAGGGACACCAAAAACCCCAAGTGTCCCCTTTTTTCAAACAGATACTCAGTCCAGTAGCGGACTAATGAAATTTTCTGACATAGTGGACTTAATTTTCACAGCTTTCAATGTTACTGATCCTCTTAAAAGCCTTCTGATACGTTTTCTCCCTATAGTGCAAACATTTTTGAAGCAGTTGACTACTAAATGGCCCCTCCTTGCAGCGATCGTATCCTTCGATGGCTAAGTCATCGAACGAGGTCACCGATTCGATCACTGTTCTACAGTGGAACAGCAGAAGTATCCTCCCGAAAATCGATTCCTTTAAATTTTTACTAAATAGTTCAAAATGTGATGCTTTCGCATTATGTGAAACTTGGTTAACTTCCGATATAAATCTCAACTTCCACGACTTTAATATAATTCGTCTGGATCGAGAAAACCCCTATGGAGGAGTACTTTTGGGGATCAAAAAGTGCTATTCTTTCAACCGAATTAACCTCCCTTCGACACCAGGCATTGAAATTGTCGCTTGTCAAGTTTTAATCAAAGACCTTTGCATTGCTTCCATCTACATTCCTCCTAGAGCCTCGGTAGGGCACCGAACGCTTTGTAATATCACGGAATCCTTACCGGCACCGCGGCTAGTTCTGGGAGACTTTAACTCGCACGGTACGGTATGGGGCTGTCTTCATGATGATAATAGATCAACATTAATCCAAGATCTTTGCGATAATTTCAACATGACCATCTTAAACACGGGAGAAATGACGCGGATTCCTACACCACCAGCACGCGCAAGCGCGTTGGATTTGTCGCTTTGCTCGACATCGCTACAGTTAGATTGCATGTGAAAGGTGATCCCTGATCCCCACGGTAGCGATCATTTGCCTATCGTGATTTCAATTGCTAACGGTTCAAGACCATCGGAAACAATCAATGTATCGTATGACCTCACACGGAACATTGATTGGAAGAGTTACGCGACCGCGATATCCGTTAAAATCGAATCCACTCAAGAACTTCCTCCGGAGGAAGAGTACAGGTTTTTGGCTGGCTTGATTCTCGACAGTGCGAATCAAGCTCAGACTAAACCAGTACCCAGCGCGAATACCCATGGACGGTCTCCCACCCTGTGGTGGGATAAAGAGTGCTCAGAGCTGTACGCGGAAAAGTCCCGCTAGCTATCAACAGTACGCGTCGTTAGAAAGGCGAATGAAGAGTCTAATGAAAGCCAAAAAACGCGGTTATTAGCGCCGGTTCGTCGACGGGTTAGCGAGAGAAACAGCGATGAGCACTCTTTGGGGTACGGCTCGACGTATGCGTAACCGTAATAGTACCAACGAGAACGTGGAATATTCAAACCGTTGGATATTCGCTTTCGCCAGAAGATCTGTCCGGACTCTGTCCCGGTACAGAAAACGTGCCGCGCCGCGTCTCCTCACGATACCGCGAACGAAACACCGTTTTCGATGGTGGAGTTCTCACGTGCTCTCTTATCGTGCAACAATAACGCCCCAGGGTTAGACAGAATCAAATTCAACTTGCTGAAGAATCTGCCTGACACTGCAAAAAGGCGCTTGTTGAATTTATTTAACAAGTTTCTTGAGGGTAACATTGTCCCTTATGAATGGAGGCAAGTGAAGGTCATCGCCATCCAAAAACCAGGAAAACCAGCCTCCGACCACAACTCGTATCGGCCGATTGCAATGCTGTCCTGTATTCGGAAGTTGTTCGAGAAAATGATCTTGTTTCGCCTCGACAATTGGGTCAGATACACAATTTGGCTTCCGCAAAGGCAAAGGGACGAACGATTGCCTTGCGTTGCTTTCTACAGAAATCCAAATGGCCTATGCTAACAAAGAGCAGATGGCATCAGTCTTCTTGGATATTAAGGGGGCTTTTGAATCAGTTTCTATCAACATTCTGTCAGAGAAGCTGCACCAGCATGGTCTTTCACCAATTTTAAATAACTTTTTGCTAAACCTGTTGTCTGAAAAGCACATGCACTTTTCGCATGGCGATTTAACAACATCGCGATTTAGCTACTTGGGTCTTCCCCAGGGCTCATGTCTAAGTCCCCTACTCTACAATTTTTACGAGAATGACATTGACGATTGTCTTGCCAATTCATGCACGCTAAGGCAACTTGCAGACGACGGGGTGGTCTCTGTTACAGGGCCCAAAGCTGCCGACTTGCAAGGACCATTACTAAATACCTTGGACAATTTGTCTGCTTGGGCTCTTCAGCTGGGTATTGAGTTCTCCACGGAGAAAACTGAGTTGGTTGTTTTTTCTAGAAAGCATGAGCCGGCGCAACTCCAGCTTTTATTAATGGGTGCAACGATCAATCAGGTTTTCACATTTAAATATCTCGGGGTCTGGTTCGACTCTAAAGGTACCTGGGGATGTCACATTAGGTATCTGAAACAGAAATGCCAACAAAGGATCAATTTTCTCCGAACAATAACTGGAATATGGTGGGGTGCTCACCCAGGAGACCTGATCAGGTTGTACCAAACAACGATATTGTCGGTGATGGAGTACGGGTGTTTCTGTTTCCGCTCCGCTGCGAACATACACTTCATCAAACTGGAGAGAATCCAGTATCGTTGCTTGCGCATTGCCTTGGGTTGCATGCACTCGACCCATACGATGAGTCTCGAAGTGCTGGCGGGCGTTCTTCCGCTAAAAAATCGATTTTGGGAACTCTCATATCGATTGCTCATCCGATGCGACATTCTGAACCCGTTGGCGATTGAAAACTTCGAGAGGCTCGTCGAGCTTAATTCTCAAACCCGTTTTATGTCCTTGTACTTCGACTACATGGCACAGAGCATCAATCCTTCTTCGTACAATCCCAACCGTGTCCGTTTCCTAGATACTTCTGATTCTACTGTATTCTTCGACACATCCATGAAGGAAGAGATTCGTGGAATCCCGGACCATATACGCCCGCAGGTGATCCCCAATATATTTTATAATAAATTCCGAGAAGTCGACTGCGACAAAATGTTTTACACTGACGGATCAAATCTCGATGGGTCCACTGGCTTCGGTATCTTCAACAATACTATCACCGCTTCATTCAAGCTCAATGATCCCGCTTCAGTTTACGTCGCAGAGTTAGCTGCAATTCAGTACACCCTTGGGATCATCGACACTCTGCCCACAGATCACTACTTCATCGTTTCGGACAGCCTCAGCTCTATCGAGGCTCTTCGTGCGGTGAAGCCTAAAAAGCAATTCCCGTATTTTCTGGGGAAGATACAGGAGTCCTTGTGTACGTTATCTGAAAAATCTTATCAGATTACCTTTGTTTGGGTCCCCTCTCATTGTGCTATCCCGGGCAATGAAAAGGCCGACTCATTAGCAAAGGTGGGCGCATTAAATGGTGACATATACGAAAGACCAATCTGCTTCAACGAATTTTTTAGTATTTGTCGTCAGAGGACGCTCAACAGTTGGCAAACCTCGTGGAGCAATGGGGAACTTGGACGATGGCTACATTCGATTATCCCAAAGGTATCAACGAAGCCTTGGTTCGGGGGGATGGATGTGGGTCGGGATTTTATTCGTGTAATGTCCCGACTTATGTCCAATCACTACACCATGGATGCGCATTTGCGGCGTATTGGGCTTGCGGAGAGTAGTCTGTGCGCTTGTGACGAGGGCTATCACGACATCGAACACGTTGTCTGGGTATGCGCCGGGTATTGTGACGCCAGGTCTCAGTTAAAGGAATCCCTTCGGGCCCGAGGTAGACCACCCAATGTACCAGTCCGAGATATGCTGGCAACTCGTGATTTCCCCTATATGTCCCTTATTTATACCTTCATAAAAACGATAAATATCCCAATTTAGCCCCTCTCTTTTATTTCTCGTTTTTAGAGTTTCCTCCTGCCTTGTGGAACCGATCAGCTCCAGAGTGCCACTATGTAACCGCCGTCGCCCTTACCACTACGCCTGCATAGAAGGAAACTGAAGCGAGAGCGACTCGAGGTCCGATGACTTTTGAAGGATTCCCCGCGGGTCCGAAGAATACCATCCGCCAATCCGGTACTCGACGACTTACTAGACTGAGGCGCAAATTTGTTTCGCTGATCCCCGTCCCCCCCCTCCCCGTTCGAGCGAAAATTGCAAGTTTTGCTCTTCTTTCCCTGTCTCTCCCCTGTCCTTGATACAACTGCTGCTACACTGATGCGGAAATAAGCCACCCTCTGAATATCTTGACCAAGCATAAGTTTTAGTTAAAAAATTCAAATTAGTATTCTGTATTCCTAGTTTTAAGATAGCTATAATTTTTACTCTTTATTGAAACTCTTGTCCTCCATCTTGTAAATAGAATTGAAGCCCTAGTTTTAAGATTTCTGTGAAATTTCTCATAAATATTTGTTCCCCCTTTTGTGTACTAAACTATATTGTTAGTTTTAAGATAACCGTAAAATATTTCGTAAAATACTATTACTACCCCTCTTGTATATCAAAGTGAATCCCTTGTTTTAAATTTTTTCATAAAAAAATCTTTTGTCCCTCTCTTGTATATTGAATCTTATTTCTAGTCTTAAGATAGCTGTAAACTTTCTTTTCCTTTGTAAAAAAAAATATTTCAACATTGTAACCTCCTAGTTTTAAGATATCCAAAATGTAAAAACAAAAGTATTTGGCACCGCCAAGTTAACGCATTTGTGCCTATCAAATAAACGAAATGAATAAAAAAAATTCGTATACCAATTAATTGGTATTCTTAAGGGTTTATATGTTGCAGATAGAGAAAATACTGAAATTTTCAGCTTTTTTCCTACACAATATTACGAAAGCTTATTAAACAATTTTTCCGAATAAGTTTGTGAAAATTATAAACTATTTGAAATTTTTTAATCGTTTAATTTTTTATTTAGCCTTGATTTTTTAATAAATAGTGACCATCGCTTCACAACGTAGTCTATTTTTCATGGCTTGCGGTGAGCACGATCTCTCGAATTGCTGAACTAAAAATTATGGAATAGAAATTAATTTTTAGTATTCTTTACAGATTTAACTCGCCGCGCAGATAGCTCTGAATTAGACCCGCTGGTGCCCTAAGACGATTTCGCTAGATTTTCAGAGCACCCAGTGCATTAACGCAAGTGACGGAAGGTTATCGAAAAGTTTCGTGAAAATGAAAATTCCAGTAATGATGATGATTTTCCCAAACGGTTCGTTTTCGAGAGGTTTTTATTTGTTCTTTGGCATTAGGATTAGCGATAATAATTCAAATCAAGGATACTACTGGGAAGTCACCTTTAGAAAAAGTCGACGTCGAAGTAAAATTTGGAACTATGCACGCATGCACTTCAGAGATAGCGTGATATCAGGAGCTGCGATTTCATTTCAACGCTTTTTTGTGAAAAGGGCGATACTTACAAAAGTAAACATAAGGTTTTTTCATACATGCGAATGAGGGCTTTGAAACGCAACAAATTAACCTAAAAATTTTGATTCTACGATATTGCTTTCTTAAACTACAGCAACAAATACAACGGGCGAAAATGTATTTTTGTATGTTTAGTTAAAGCTTCGCCCTCCTTTTAGGATTATCAAGCTGATACCAGCTGTAAATAGTAACAATGATCGCTATTGACAAAACACGGACGAAATCGGTGGTGCAGAACGGTAGTTATTGTAAAAAAACGTAAGGGCGATACTTCAATGCTGATAGGTGGGACCGAAAAAGTAAATAATCGCCAAAGGGGTGATACTATCATTTTGTCAATTTCAATAGCAAAAACAAATTTTAATTTAATAATTTCAAATACTTAATGAAGTTTTGGGTTTTGATCACTGAATCATACAATCTAGGATGTAAAAAACACAATAGTTCTTAAATAGGAAATAAAACCAAGTCTGGAAATATTCACTGTTGATTTTCTTTGAATGGTAACACTGCTATCATCGCCCTTTTCAAGAAAAAATTTGATTTCTTAGTTCTCAGTCACGTTGGAAATTTGACTAAAGCATAAACTTCAAATCGATTAAAAAAATTTCGATTTTTTTGGCTCAGTACAATTTCATTTTTTGCTTTACTAATTTATTTCGGTCGTTTTGTTGATTTCTATAATTTATTCAGTTTATTCGAGATTTTATTCGTGCACGACTAGAAACTATTTTCATCCCACCTCTAGTTGGGTGCCTACTTCTCGTGAGTTCTGCAAACTAATCCAATAGTGAAATGTGTAAGAAATATCTCATCTCACTGCTAGGTGGATTAAATCGGTTTTTCTGTACGCGGTGCTTCGGTAGAAAGAAGAGGCAGTAAATTCATGTGCAGTGCTGCCGAATAAACAACTGAACAACTGAATTGAATAAGGTTAGTTGTTCAGAGTCGATGGGGCAATATCGAAATGCTAGGTTCTGGGCGATTGTTAACGTTTCACCATTGATGTTCGTTACCATATTAAAAACCAAAATGACGGACACGAAATTCAAAATGGCTCTCTTTCTTGGCGAATAATCGTATGAAACCGAGAAATGTAGATATGTTTGATTCGGGAAAGCCGTTAATGTAAAAATGATGAAATTGAAATGAATGACGTCAAAGAAATCAATAAAAACAATGACATCAATGAAATCAATGCGATGAATGCAATCAACGCGATCAATCCAATCAATACAATCAATGAAAACTATGAAATCAATCAAATTGAAAACAATCAATCAAATCAATCAGATCAATCGGATCAATGAAATCAATCAAATCAATGAAATCAATAAAATCAATGGAATCAATCAAATCAATCAAATCGATCAAATCGATCAAATCAATCAAATCAATCAAATCAATCAAATCAATCAAATCAATCAAATCAATCAAATCAATCAAATCGATCAAATCGATCAAATCGATCAAATCAATCAAATCAATCAAATCAATCAAATCAATCAAATCAATCAAATCAATCAAATCAATCAAAGCAATCAAATCAATCAAATCAATCAAATCAATCAAATCAATCAAATCAATCAAATCAATCAAATCAATCAAATCAATCAAATCAATCAAATCAATCAAATCAATCAAATCAATCAAATCAATCAAATCAATCAAATCAATCAAATCAATCAAATCAATCAAATCAATCAAATCAATCAAATCAATCAAATCAATCAAATCAATCAAATCAATCAAATCAATCAAATCAATCAAATCAATCAAATCAATCAAATCAATCAAATCAATCAAATCAATCAAATCAATCAAATCAATCAAATCAATCAAATCAATCAAATCAATCAAATCAATCAAATCAATCAAATCAATCAAATCAATCAAATCAATCAAATCAATCAAATCAATCAAATCAATCAAATCAAATAAATAAATCAAATCAAAAAAGAGAAAAAACAACAATTCTCGCGGTATCATATAGTAATTCAAATAACCTTAAGATATAAAACCCTTTTCAAATTACCACCTTTTTCAAATGACATCCATATTGATGGTGGTTCACACTATTTGTGGTAACCGGAAGTCGCTATCTTGAATTTCAAAATGGCGGTAATGGTCAATTTTCGGTGTCTGCTGACCATATCCTTTCAAATGACACCTATATTGATGGGTGTGTGGTAACTAGAAGTCACCATCTTGGATTTCAAAATGGCGGTAAATGTCTATTATTGGTGTCTGCTGACCATATCCTTTCAAATATCTATGTTGGCGGCGGTTCTGTTTTGTGGTAACCGGAAGTCGCCATCTTGGATAACAAAATGGCGGTGTCTGCTGACCATATCCTTTCAAATGACACCCATATTGATGGTGTTTCTCACTATTTTGTGGGAACCAAAAGTCGCCATCTTGGATTTCAAAGTGGCAGCAATCGTAAGTTTTCGGTGTCTGCTGACCATATCCTTTCAAATGACACACATATTGATGGTTGTGTGGTAACTAGAAGTCGCCATCTTGGATTTCAAAATGGCGGTAAATGTCTATTATTGGTGTCTGCTGACCACATCCTTTCAAATATCTATGTTGGCGGTGGTTCTCACTGTTTTGTGGTAACCGGAAGTCACCATTTTGGATTTCAAAATGGCGGTAATGGTCAATTTTCGGTGTCTGCTGACCATATCTTTTAAAATGACACCCATATTGATGGTGGTTCTCACTATTTTGTGGTAACCGGAAGACGCCATCTTGGATTTCAAAATGGCGCTAACGATCAATTTTCGGTGCCTGCTGACCATATCCTTTCAAATGGCACCCATATTGATGGTGTTTCTCACTATTTTGTGAGAACCGGAAGTCGCCATCTTGGATTTCAAAATGGCGCTAATGGTCAATTTTCGGTGTCTGCTGACCATATCCTTTCAAATGACACCCATATTGATGATGGTTCTCACTATTTTGTGGTAACCGGAAGTCGCCATTTTGGATTTCAAAATGGCGGTAATGGTCAATTTTCGGAGTCTGCTGACCATATCTTTTCAAATGACACCCATATTGATGGTGGTTCTCACTATTTTGTGGTAACCGGAAGTCGCCATCTTGGATTTCAAAATGGCGCTAACGATCAATTTTCGGTGCCTGCCGACCATATCCTTTCAAATGACACCCATATTGATGGTGGTTCTCACTATTTTGTGGTAACCGGAAGTCGCCATTTTGGATTTCAAAATGGCGGTAATGGTCAATTTTCGGGGTCTGCTGACCATATCTTTTCAAATTACACACATTGATTGTGGTTCTCACTATTTTGTGGTAACCGGAAGTCGCCATTTTGGATTTCAAAATGGCGGTAATGGTCAATTTTCGGTGTCTGCTGACCATATCTTTTAAAATGACACCCATATTGATGGTAGTTCTCACTATTTTGTGGTAACCGGAAGTCGCCATTTTGGATTTCAAAATGGCGGTAACGATCAATTTTCGGTGTCTGCTGACCATATCCTTGCAAATGATACCCATATTGATGGTGTTTCTCGCTATTTTGTGGGAACCGGAAGTCGCCATCTTGGATTTCCAAATGGCGGTAATCGTAAGTTTTCGGTGTCTGCTGACCTTATCCTTTCAAATGACACCCATATTGATTGTGGTTCTCACTATTTTGTGGGAACCGGAAGTCGCCATTTTGGATTTCAAAATGGCGGTAATGGTCAATTTTCGGTGTCTGCTGACCATATCGGTGTCTGCTGGCCATATCTTTTAAAATGACACCCATATTGATGGTGGTTCTCACTATTTTGTGGTAACCGGAAGTCGCCATCTTGGATTTCAAAATGGCGCTAACGATCAATTTTCGGTGCCTGCTGACCATATCCTTTCAAATGGCACCCATATTGATGGTGTTTCTCACTATTTTGTGAAAACCGGAAGTCGCCATCTTGGATTTCAAAATGGCGCTTATGGTCAATTTTCGGTGTCTGCTGACCATATCCTTTCAAATGACACCCATATGGATGATGGTTCTCACTATTTTGTGGTAACCGGAAGTCGCCATTTTGGATTTCAAAATGGCGGTAATGGTCAATTTTCGGAGTCTGCTGACCATATCTTTTCAAATGACACCCATATTGATGGTGGTTCTCACTATTTTGTGGTAACCGGAAGTCGCCATCTTGGATTTCAAAATGGCGCTAACGATCAATTTTCGGTGCCTGCTGACCATATCCTTTCAAATGACACCCATATTGATGGTGTTTCTCTCTATTTTGTGGGAACCGGAAGTCGCCATCTTGGATTTCCAAATGGCAGTAATCGTAAGTTTTCGGTGTCTGCTGACCATATCCTTTCAAATGACACCCATATTGATGGTGGTTCTCACTATTTTGTGGTAACCGGAAGTCGCCATTTTGGATTTCAAAATGGCGGTAATGGTCAATTTTCGGTGTCTGCTGACCATATCTTTTCAAATGACACCCATATTGATTGTGGTTCTCACTATTTTGTGGTAACCGGAAGTCGCCATTTTGGATTTCAAAATGGCGGTAATGGTCAATTTTCGGTGTCTGCTGACCATATCTTTTAAAATGACACCCATATTGATGGTAGTTCTCACTATTTTGTGGTAACCGGAAGTCGCCATCTTGGATTTCAAGATGGCGCTAACGATCAATTTTCGGTGTTTGCTGACCATATCCTTTCAAATGATACCCATATTGATGGTGTTTCTCGCTATTTTGTGGGAACCGGAAGTCGCCATCTTGGATTTCCAAATGGCAGTAATCGTAAGTTTTCGGTGTCTGCTGACCATATCCTTTCAAATGACACGCATATTGATTGTGGCTCTCACTATTTTGTGGGAACCGGAAGTCGCCATTTTGGATTTCAAAATGGCGGTAATGGTCAATTTTCGGTGTCTGCTGACCAATACGGATCCAAAATCTTACGATTTCTGTTCACAAGTCCGAATAAGAAATATTCTGAACGCCTGTTATGAGCCTATGTATTATTTTCGTACCGCAAAAATGGGTTAATATTGTATACCATTCTTGCTCTGAAAATTTTGTCGAACAATTTTTGCGCTAAATGATATTTGACCCGCTTTTGCCTGAAGTTTTGATAAATATACCATTTCGGATCTAAGAGAATATTTTAACCCACTTTTACCTGATATTATATCTAAACTAAATTTGCACTAAATTTCTAATAAAAATGCTGGCAGCACTATCATAGCCGATAAACATCAACCCGAATACACAACCGCAACACAGCCGAAGTTTGGTTTCGCTATTCTCGTGTTTTGTTCCATACTTGTGCACCGGTAAACGAAAATCAAAACCAAACCACGGTGCTGTGTAAACGAAACTCGGTTTGGTTTTCGAGTCTCGTTGAAACACAACCAGCGGTAAGACCGCACACCATGTAAAGGAAACACAAAATTGTGTGGAAATTTGGTTTACCGCACCGGTACTAAACCGGTTTTTTCCCACCTCTGCTTTTGCATGAAATATGCGGATGGGGTAAGTTGGCGGTGACGCACGCGGGGCAAGTTGGCGCTACTATTTACAGTGCAAAAATAGTCTTCACATATGTTCATTTCTAGAAGTCACTCCAAGATAAGAGAATTTTTTTTTGTGTATCTCATCGATGCAGGAGATATTTACTTCGGCCAATCGCCCGGAGAATTTCGAAAATTTGCTTTTGAATATGAAGTCGCGTCGAAGTCAAAATACCGGAGTATTGAGACTGAAATAAAATGGCAAGTATCGAATAATACACAAATTTTTTGGAAAGGCAATCAGCACATTCCATAAGGACCCCTGAAGTAATTGAATGATTGCTTATTTTCTGGCATTCCGCCATCTTTCCCCTTACATACCACCAACTTACCACGGGGCTGGGGTGCTTTTTCACGTCACATATTTTTGTCTCTAAAAATGGAGAAATAACGGGCCCTATTCTCACAGTCACGTCACGTAGTGACTAGAGCCAAATTTTCTTCTAGTCACTGGGTGACGTGACTGTGAGAATAGGGCCCAACATCAAACATTTTAATGAAATTCAGAGATGTCGTCAACTTGTTTACATATTACTGTATGATTAGCGTTGAACTAAATTCCCCACAGCATCTTTATACCTACTTACCCCTTCAAATGTCTTTGGTCGATTAAATGGTACCAAAAACTCGAGATCCCCTGGCCACCATTCTGGTTCACTATATTCTTCCAGCGTTGGGATTTGAATATATCCTAAGGAACACTGCACCATAAACGGGATAAATTTTTCTAGCTGAGTTTCATTAATTTTTTCCAGCGAAGTTGGATATCCACCAGCAAAGAGTAGTGGTAGATTCGATACCATATTCTTACAGCTTCCATTATCCATTTCGGTTATAGTCTGGGACATACTTATACATTCGAAGAAATTTCTGAAAGAGAAAAAAACGATACATAATTTCAAGGAAAATTTTCAATATATCCAACGGTTATGCGTTTTGAAAGAAATCCGGTCCATCGCACTATGCTCCCAAAGCTGTAGTTAGGAAGACAAAACTGTTTGCGCTCAAACCGTTGGTTTTAGATATAAAGTATCTTCGGCAAATTTTCTCAAAACTTTCTACCGAATTTTTTTATGTTAGTTGAATTAGGTCAGTCCTTGTGGTATATATGTGGTATATATATATATATATATATATATATATATATATATATATATATATATATATATATATATATATATATATATATTATATATATATATATATATATATATATATATATATATATATATATATATATATATATATATATATATATATATATATATATATATATATATATATATATATATATATATATATATATATATATATATATATATATATATATATATATATATATATATATATATATATATATATATATATATTATATATATATATATATATATATATATATATATATATATATATATATATATATATATATATATATATATATATATATATATATATATATATATATATATATATATATATATATATATATATATATATATATATATATATATATATATATATATATATATATATATATATATATATATATATATATAATATATATATATATATATATATATATATATATATATATATATATATATATATATATATATATATATATATATATATATATATATATATATATATATATATATATATATATATATATATATATATATATATATATATATATATATATATATATATATATATATATATATATATATAATATATATATATATATATATATATATATATATATATATATATATATATATATATATATATATATATATATATATATATATATATATATATATATATATATATATATATATATATATATATATACATTAAATACATTAAATTTTCTCAGCTGTCCAATGAAGCCCTGGTAATGGCGATATAAAGCATATTTTTTAGATTAGAGTCTTTTAAGAACTTGCAAGTCAATTGCAGGAAAAGTTTAGAAGTGAAATTACAAGAAAACGAGAAGAAATAGGAATATCATGTTGAAGAACAAATTATAAATCGTCCTCAAACCCATCTTTTGGGTAATAGATATTGCTATAATCATAATTCTTTATTTTGAGAAAACTAACAAAAACCTCATCAAAAACACCAACTTCGAACAACTTTACAACTAAAGGGTAATTAAAACTAATTAACTGAAAGATATGAGAACACTATTCAATAGAAAATTTTCTCTCCTTTTCAATGGAACTAAAAGATTTAAAATACAAAGTATACGTTTCGAGTTAGAGGTTATTTAAGATAAATAAGTTTTTTACACAAAAAGTTCAATAACTCTGTAACGGTTGAGATTTGATGGTATGTGTAGAACGATTTTTTTCTCCAAATATGGCAGTAAATCACCCCTCGAGAGATTCCTAATCATGAATCAAACACCCTGTATATATATTCCATGAAAAATGTTATACGAACTCTCAGAACTCTGCAATATTTGGTAGAATCGTTCCTTACCGAAAAATATTAGATACATATTTTTACATTTCTTACAAAAGAAATGTATAGGATTCGCTCAAACTTTGACAACTTTTTCCGAGGCCCGGAGGGCCGAGTCTCATATACCAATCGACTCAGCTCGAAAAAAAGAGACAATGTCTGTATGTGTGTGTGTGTGTGTATGTATGTATGTACAAAATGTCATGTAATTATCTCAGCAATGGCTGAACCGATCTTAATGAAATTAGTTTCAAATGAAAGGCCTAACACTGCCATTTGACACTATTATTTTTGATTTTCGATATGTTGTTTACTTTCTGAGATATGGGCGATTTTGTCAAAACACAGCAGGTTTTTTGCAAATAACTTTCGAACAATATAATATTGTCTCTCAAAATGCACATAAATAGAAAGCTTGTAAAAACACCTTTCTAACAAGCTATAGATTGTATAAATCCGTGCACGAGCGGCGGAGATGTTAGACATTTTGTATTTTTAGCTCTCGCTTACCAATTTACACCAATTAAAAATGAGATTGTTTCATACAGAGTATTGCTTTACTGGTGTTTTAGGGGCAAAACTAAACCGATTTTGAATATCGGGGTATGAAAACACATCTACGTGATTCAAGGAATTCGATGTTGAGAACATTTTGTGAATTATCTTTATAATAAATGAACTATTTCTCAAAAATCAATATATAAGTTCACTTCAAAGACAAAATAATGCGTTGATAAAGAAACAGTGAGTTCTAGTATTTATTCCTTGGATTAGGCATTGCGTTCAATCATGAGGTAAATGTTGGATGGTATATCAATACACAGATCAACAAGTAATTCACCTAGTAGTGAGATAAAAGATTTCTAATATAATTATACTTGTGGCGTCACCGAAAGCAACTGTATGTTTGAAGCCCAAAAATCTAGCGAAAATTTAGCTCTTTTGCAAGATTTAGGTTATACTGGTTATGGAGCAAAAATTACTACTTACATTATTTATGATAAGAATGTAAGAATCAATATATCATAATAATATACCTATAAAAATAATGTCACTGCATTAACCATCATTTGCCATTCCTCACACGCCCCCCCCCATCTCTCTCTCACTCTCTCTCTCTCTCTCTCTCTCTCTCTCTCTCTCTCTCTCTCTCTCTCTCTCTCTCTCTCTTTCTCTCTCTGTCTCTCTTCTATTGCATCTATCTAGCTATTTCTGTATGCATTTCTAAGTTGTGTGATAAGATCTTCTGCCAATCTGAAATATTTATTAATTGTAATTGCGAAGGTTTGAGAAAACAAAACTATTTTTGTATGCTGCTACATCAACTTAACTTTAATTCAATTGTATTCAAAGCCTTTTTCTACACTATAATTAAGGAAATTCATGGCTATATCAGAAAAATATTTGGCTTAACTGGGTAATATGAAAGGTTGACGATGGAAATTTTCAAAAGAGACATTCCACGTGCGATATTTAAACTATTCGTATCTCTATTGAATTTTGAATGAAATATATGCTCAAAGACTGAAAGCTGAAGCCAGGATTTCGAAGACAAAATACATGAGAAGAAGAGGTTCTAGAGACGACAATGTGAACCTCCCACCCGAGTTCGGATTGACGGTGACGAAATCGAGATGGTCGACGAATTCATGTATTTGGGCTCACTGGTAACCGACGACAATGAAATTCAGAGACGGATCATAGCGGGAAATCGTGCCTACTTTGGACTCCAGAGGACGCTCCGGTCGAGTAAAAATTCGCCGCCGCACGAAGTTGATTATCTTCAAGACGCTGATTAGATCGGTGGTCCTCTACGGCCACGAGACCTGGACTATGCTCGTGGAGGACCAACGCACCCTTGGAGTTTTCGAACGAAAAGTGTTGCGTACCATCTATGGTGGCGTGCAGATGGAAGACGGAACGTTGCGCATTCGTTGTATTGGTACGAACTTTCATGAAAAATAACGGATCAAATACCAAAAATAGCCACAAATTAGATCCAGGAAAAGAAGTCCCCAAAGTACCCACTCTCGATGGGGGATGCAACTACAATGTGTCTTCTAACTTATCGTTGTCCATATTTGGATATACTGAGTAGTTTGAACCATTTCTTTTTCACAATATTGGTCTGTATAGGACTTATTTATCCATATTTCCTGCACGAGAATTCCGAACGAAACAATACAAACACGGCTTTTATGCATGTCGATTGAGCCTAGACATTTCACACTATTTACTTCAATGCAAATAAAAAACTTTGAAATATCTACCTGTCTCATTCACGAATCGAATTCTCCCTCTGTCGTTCTCTGTTCAAGGGGCTTGAAAGCACATGTGACCTTGTCTCACTTTACTATATTCAATTGCGCGTTAAAATACTGGACCAGTAAATTCTGTTCTGCACATAAATCTTTTTTCGGGAATATGTGACCAAAAAGTAAACTTTGAATTCGTCAAGTAAAGAAGCATGAAAACAAAAAGAATAAAACCAAAAAAAGATGGAAGCCCTAGAAAGTCCATTGCATATTTATTAGCCTTTGGGATTTTCAAAAACATTTCAAAACTTTCTGATGCAAATTTCTGGTTTTCAAATTCGTACAATCCGGTTTATTCATTATCTTTATTCAAAAATGTGTCTGGCTTCAAATATATGACCATTTCATTTTAATTAATAATTTCATTCCGCATCTTTTGATTCGTTTTGTTCATCTGCGTTCATTTTACTTATTTTATTCGTTTCATTCTTTGGATTCACTCTGATCAGTTCATTCTTTTTGTGCATTTTATTCATATCATTCATTGTTTTCATTGTATGCATTTTATTAATTTTTTCCAGTTTATTCATTTTGTTCAGTTTCTTCATTTTAATAATCTGACTACTTTTTCAGTTTTAATCACTTCATCCAAATAATTTATTTGATTCAATTTATTTCTTTATATTAATTTATAACCTTTTACTGTAGTTCAATTTTTCATTTTAATCAATGCATTTAATTCTGCTCATTTTCTTCTTTTTATTCATTTTATCACTCCAGCTCATTTTATTTATTTGATTCGTTTGTTTTATTTATACATTTCATTTATTTTTTACTTTATTCATTTTGTTCATCCATTCTTTTCATTAATTTGATTCATTGTATTCACTGGATGAATTAAATCAATTTGATTCATTTAATTCATTTGATTCATGTGATTTGTGTGATTCATTTGATTCATTTGATTTATTTGATGCATTTGATTCATTTGATTTTGATTCATTTGATTCATTTGATTAATTTGATTCATTTGATTCATTTGAATCATTTGATTCTTTTGATTCATTTGATTCATTTGATTCATTTGATTCATTTGATTCATTTGATTCATTTGATTCATTTGATTCATTTGATTCATTTGATTCACTTGATTTATTTGATTTATTTGATTGATTTAATTCATTTGATTCATTTGAATCATTTGATTCATTTGATTTATTTGATTGATTTAATTCATTTGATTCATTTGATCCATTTGATTCATTTGATTCATTTGATTCATTTGATTCATTTGATTCATTTGATTCATTTGATTCATTTGATTCATTTGATTCATATGATTCATATGATTCATTTGATTCATATGATTCATTTGATTCATTTGATTCAATTGATTCATTTGATTCATCTGATTCATTTTATTCGTATCTTTAATTTTATGCATTTCATGTTCAGTCATTCGTTTTATTTCATTCAATTTGTTAGTATGAGTCAATTTATTCTATTAATCTTATAACTATTTCTAAATATAATCTTAATTTTTATGTAATAACCTAATCTAATTTGATTCGTGTATTTGGATCAAAATTATAATGATTTCCATTAATTTTTCTACTCATTTTATGAATTTAAAAACCTATTGTTTCATTTTTTGCTTTACTTTTTTATTTCGGTCGTTTTGTTGATTTCTATAATTTATTCAGTTTATTCGAGATTTTATTTGTGCAAGACTAGAAACTGTTTTCATCCCACCTCTAATTGGGTGCCTACTTCTCGTGAGTTCTGCAAACTAATCCAACAGTGAAATGTGTAAGAAATGTCTCATCTCACTGCTAGGTGGATTAAATCGGTTTTTCCTACACAATATTACGAAAGCTTATTAAACAATTTTTCCTAATAAGTTTGTGAAAATTATAAACTATTTGAAATTTTTTAATAGTTTAATTTTTTATTTAACCGTGATTTTTTAATAAATAGTGACCATCGCTTCACAACGTAGTCTATTTTTCATCGCTTGCGGTTAGCGCGATATCTCGAATTGCTGAACTGAAAATTATGGAATAGAAATTAATTTTTAGTATTCTTTACAGATTTAACTCGCCGCGCAGAGGGCTCTGAATTAGACCCGCTGGTGCCCTAAGACGATTTTGCTAGATTTTCAGAGCACTGTGCACCCAGTGCATTAACGCAAGTGACGGAAGGTTATCGAAAAGTTTCGTGAAAATGAAAATTCCAGTGATGATGATTTTCCCAAACGGTTCGTTTTCGAGAGGTTTTTATTTGGTCTTTGGCATTAGGATTAGCGATAATAATTCAAATCAAGGATACTACTGGGAAGTCACCTTTAGAAAAAGTCGATGTCGAAGTAAAATTTGGAACTATGCACGCATGCACTTCAGAGATAGCGTGATATCAGAAGCTGCGATTTCATTTCAACACTTTTTTGTGAAAAGGGCGATACTTACAAATATAAACATAAGGCTTTTTTCATACATGCGAATGAGGGCTTTGAAACGCAAAAATTTACCTAAAAATTTGGATTCTACGATATTGCTTTCTTAAACTACAGCAAAAAATACAACGGGCGAAACTGTATTTTTGTTTGTTTATTTAAAGTTTCGCCCTCCACGCTCCATGCAAACAAACAGGGCGATGCTTTTTTGCTAGCAGTTTAGAGGCGAAACTGTTATTTTCGTATTTTTTTAAGATTATCAAGCTGATACCAGCTGTAAATAGTAACAATGATCGCTATTGAAAAAACTCGGACGAAATCGGTGGTGCAGAACAGTAGTTATTGTAAAAAAACGTAAGGGCGATACTTCAATGCTGATAGGTGGGACCGAAAAAGTAAACAATCGCCAAAGGGGAGATACTATCATTTTGTCAATTTTAATAGCAAAAACAAATTTTAATTTGATAATTTCAAATACTTTATGAAGTTTTGGGTTTCGATCACTGAATCATGCAATCTAGGATGTAAAAAACACAATAGTTCTTAAATAGGAAATAAAACCAAGTCTGGAAATATTCACTGTTGATTTTCTTTGAATGGTATCACTGCTAGTATCGCCCTTTTCAAGAAAAAGCGTTGATTTCTTAGTTCTCAGTCGCGTTGGAAATTTTAGTAAAGTATAAACTTCAAATCGATTAAAAAAAAATTCGATTTTTTTTGGCTCAGTACAATATATAACCCCTTTAGGAAAATTCAGTTTTCCCACCACAATTTAGATATTTTATTAACAGAGCATTAACAATAATTCGTTGGTATGTCTATTTTATGGGCCATTTTTTCGCTTTTCCATTGATTTGTTTTGAGATTTCTAGCACTGATGTTGTCCTATGCTGATTTGAGCGATTCTCTGAGTCCTGACAATATCCCATGTAGTATGTGTTATCAAAAACATCGCAAAGAATCATGTTCTAAATGTTCTCAAACGATATGATATCCGTTATAAGAAATGTCTCATCACACTGTTAGGTGGATTAAAAGCGTTTTATGTAATATATTCGAACCTACGAGCTAGTGATGTAGTACCAGCAAAAGCAAAATTTACCTATTTCTTCAACTTGCTTGCGACAAAAGCTATTGAAACAAACCCAGGTAAAAATTCCCTACCTACCCAAAAACTATCTGCTAGTCATACCAACCATTTCCTTTGTCTCAGCAAATAGGTTGAATACTCTTTTTTCAAATCTGAGCAACACTCCCAATCTAGCCAAAGTGGACGCTCGGTAAAAATATTTTGAACGCGAGTGGAGAGCAGGATCTGCAATGTCTGAATGTTTTTCTACATGGTTAATGGACAGCCCCCAGGTTGAAACGAATGTTGCACCCAGCTTGTAAGTAAATCATAGATTTCTTTGTTCACAGCTGCTGTGACTCGCTTAAAGTGTATGATGAACTACCATGCGGTTACATCGTTTCCATGCATGTGGGGTGTAGGGTAACCAACCAATTTTGGACCCCTAGAGGAAGTGAAATTACGCGAACGTCAAAAAATATTTGCTTGCCTATGTTTTTTAATGCAATACATGCGCGAGTTTGCTCCAAAATTACTGTTCTTGAAAGAAAACTGTCAATGGATGTTTTATACATTGACATAAACTCGAAAATGACATTTCTTCACAGCATGAATTTTTCACATTTCGGACCATTCCTCACTAATTTGAACAGTGTTCCAAGTATATTTTGGACACACTGAATGTGACTGAATATATTTTGGAAACAGTAAAGTTTTTCTATTCTATTCTATTCTATTCTAACCCTTACACAGCCAGTATTGAAAAGCATCCTGGAAAACAATGCAGTTAGTCTGTAGTGTTTTTCTTGTCAATATTAATATTTGAAGCATATTTTCATATGTCGCAAATATTAAAACGGCCAGGCATACTGTGCAGAGTTGGGTTTGAAGTTGTTTCAAAATTAGACGGCAATTAAATTATTGATTTAATGAATAATTTAATTGACGAATTGTTTTGAATCTTAAAGGAGGAAGAAACGAGGACAACCGTACCGACCGTTTCAGTTTAAAGGGAATATAATAAATCGTTGGGAGTAACTTGGCTAAAAAGGTTAATGTCACTCCGTTGGTCCTTTGCGATGGGACAAAGGTATTTACACCTTGCCCTGGCTAATAAGCCTAGGTTAAAGCGCCTTTACTCGCTCTCAAGCTTACCTTGCAGTATCAAATAATAATATCAACAATAACTTCATAATTCTGAAGAATTAGGAAGTAAGGGCAGATATTATCTTTTGACTAGAGGCGATCCACGAACCTGATGGATATATTTCAGATAATGAAAATAAAAAGCAATGAAATACTTAGAATTAATAAATCACCTGCCACTATACTGCCAATGATCGTAAATCAGTCCCATAAAGATAGGAAATCTCATGGAAATCGGAACAACTATGCGATCATGAGTAGCATAGAAAAAATGACAACAATTTGAAAATAGAAACAATATAATCAGAAGGATCTCACCGGTAATTGCAGATACATCACACTGCGTTGTGGCCCTGTCGCAATATATTCGGACGTCGGCAGTGTCAGTTTTGCTGCTGGAACTTGCTAGCCGCAAAGTATTTTGCAGCCACAGTTGGGGTTTCCATCCGTACCACGCACCAGCACGCTCAATCTGCTCAAATGCCTTTCTAGTCTCTTGTACGAAGACCGCTGAGGTCACTTACGCACACAGCCAGCAGCGGTAGACCGAGCGAACCTTCCGCTCACAAGAGCAGTATAATGACGCCAAAATCGTTCCGGGAACTCTGAACTAGTTATTCACTGTTCCACAACCGAGAATTCGTCTGAAGTGGTCCAACTAATAAAAACTTCTGAAACTGCAGCAAAATAGTGCAGAAAAAAAACTGACCGAAAAAACAGAACTGTCTCGAAAGAGACCTCGCCTACTATCCTATTTTGGAAATAGTAAAGTTTTTTCTACTAAACTAACCTACTGACTCGTCCTCTTTGCAGTATATTTAATGCATGAAAGAAGAACATAAGCAAATCAGTGACTGCCAATCAAAGATGGTACATTAATCTTATGGACTGATAATGTAAATTCGGAAATATAACGAAATCGAGCATGCAATGCACGAATTCATTCGTCGTTTTCAGCAACGAAGTAATTTAATGCATTGTAAATAGTAGGTTTCGTTCATTTCATGAACAAGAATAGCCGCTTGCTGAACGAAAGCTTTCGTAAATTTTCACATTTAATGTACACTGCACGAATGTTATTGTTGATTACGACATTATTTTTCGTGAATTAAACGAAATGTTTTTTTTATTTGAATAAATGTTTGTGTATATTACGAACGATTTCATTGCTTACACGAATTTATTTCGTTCATCTTAGAAAACTTTGCGTATTGATTAGCCTGTTGTTATTTGCAGTCCATCTTGTGGGATCGATGTTTGACAACATCGATTTTTTTTTTAATTTTAAAGAATTGATGTGGCCAAATCATGGTACGAAGAAATAGCCGGTTGATGAACGAAAGCTTTCGCAAATTTTACTTATTTAATTTTACGTTGCACGAATGTTATCGTTGATAGACATTATTTTTGAGCTTGAGCTTGTGCGACCACCCCTGGCTGCTACTCCGTTATCGATCTGGACTAGCTGAAGTTGCACAGGGAATCAGTAGATAATTATGCTTGGGATTAGCGAAACATCTTTCAATGTGCAACTCCTGGTAATCCTAAAGTGTTTCTGATCAATACCGGCGCCGGCCAGGCCCGAACGTAGATCGCGGAAGGAAAGGGAAGGAATTGTTAGTCCGATACTTGCTTTTGCTAGAGGCCGTATATACTACTGCGCACTCCACAAGTATCACGGGAGGAGGATATTTTTGCTAGTAGAGTATAGAAGTTGGATATACTTCTTCTTTACCGACGCCAGAGAGGGGTTTCCACTACCTGGACTAGATATCGATCCACCAATTTCATGGACCGGAGACCAACGGCTTACTTCCCTTCCGAAGGAAGACGCGACCACAGATTTTTTCACCTTAGAAAATTCTCAACGACCTCGGCTGGAACCCAGGCCAACTGGAATGAGTGGCGGTCACGCTTACCACTCAACCACCGGCGCCGTCGTTATCGTTGATAGACATTATTTTTCGTGAATGAAACGAAATGTCTCGTTTATTTTAATAAACGTTTATGTATATTACGATTTCATTGCTCACATGAATTTATTTTGTTCATCTTAGGAAAGTTTTCACATTTATTAGCCTAATATTGTTTTTAGTCGATCTTTTGGGAACGATGATTGATAACATCGATTTTTATTAAATTCAAGGCGATGTGGCCAAATCGATTTTATCGTGGTACGAAAAAATGACCGGTTGATGAACGAAAGTTTTTGTAATTTTTACTTACTTAGTTTACATTACACGAATGTAATCGTCGATAACGACATTATTTTTCGTGAATGAAACGAAATGTTTCGTTTATTTTAATAAACGTTTATGAATATTACAAACGATTTCGTTGGTCGCAATCGCCTTCACTTATGCGCCAGGCAAGCTTTAGTCTTGCCGTGAAGGAGCGAGTTATGACGCTAAAAGCTCATCCCGTGCCCGGCTGGGAGACCTCAGGGCGAGTTCTTGTCGACGACAACCGAATTCGACCGAAACATCAGCAAACACCAAACCGAACGAATGACCAAACAAATTGTTTCAACCTACAGGGTGGATTGGTTACCGCTGTGGGATTCCCTCTCCAGAGCCTATTCTACCGATACCAAACCGCGAATGGAAGAAATCGACCTAACATCCAAACCGAGGATCACTGAGTAACTCAAACGTTTTACTTTGATTCGGCCATATATCGCGATTTATTCTGACGGGAAATAAAGGAAAAAATTGATTTCATTCTATTAACTAAACGCCTAATTTTGTATAATCGTTCTTAAAACTATGGTTAGTATATACATTAATTTGTTTTCGCCACTTTACTTTTTTTTCGAGAGTTGTCCTACTGGAGCTGTAGAGCTAGGTTCTCGGAAGGGCTCCCCGTCAGAATCACATACTACAATTTGCAGACGAGACAGGCAATGTCGCCCAATAAAACACTGCATTAGGCCAATTGTAGCGGGCCGTGATTCTGAATGTGATATTCATTGTACGGTTCAGGTATGTGCGGACGTAGGGACTCGCGATCGCGTGTATCATCGCGAAGGGTTCGAGCATTTGTACGTTAACGTGTTCGATCACGTGTGCGTTTGTATGTCGCGTGTGCTAACGTGTATGTAACCTCGCGTATATAAAATCTATTTTATAACCGTGTGCATTTCGCATATTCGCGTGTGTTCTTTGGATAATCGTGCGCGGACCGTGAATCTAATACTTTATATTTGGTGTACGGCTCAGATGCTAAATGAAAGTGAGATCTTCCATATCACGAGTTCCCGGCGATGTCGCTGTAGAGCGCGTGGTCTAGTGGATATGAGCTTTATTTTTTTGATTGGTCCAACTGAATGTATGGACCTAAATTACTAGAATGAAGGCTAAAGATTTCCGGACGTGACCGATTCATGATCGCGCGCGTTTGCGGATTCGCGTTCGTAACTTCGTAAGTACTAAAACGTTCACATAATTACCGGAATGTTATCAAGTTTGCGCGATAGCGGGCATAGGTGTGCGTAGATGATCGCGAAGGGCTTAAGCGTTCGTATGTTGACGTGTTTGTCGCGTGTGCTCGCGTGTATGTGACTTCGCGTGTATAAATTCGATTTTGAAACCCTGTGGCCATTCATATATTCGCGGACCGTCATTCAGATATTTAGTTTGGTGTACGGATCACATTCTGACAGGGAGTGAGTTATCCCATATCACTAGAGTTCCCGGTCATGTCGCCATGGAACGTTTTGTCTAGTGGATATGGGAGCAATTTTTTTTTAATTCTTCAATTTTATTTATTTTTTTTTAAATTAACATGGACCTAGACTGTTGGTACCGAGGATAGAGACTTCCGGACGATTCCGATCCATGATGGCGCGAACGCGGGAGTTTGTAGATTAACGCTTGAGATCGCGTTGGTAAGTTTATGAGCGCTGAGACGTTAACCTTATCACCGGGGTATAATCATGCTTGCGAGTTGGTGGGCGTAGGTTGTTTAGAAAATCGCGAGGGGTTCTAACGTTTGTACGCTAACGTGATTTTCTAACATATTTGCGTGTGTTGTGTGTTCTTGAATGGTCGCGCGAACCGTGAGTCTGATATTAAATTTTCGGTGTGCGGCCAGAATTCTGGCAGAGAGTGGGATCCCTTATATCGATAAGCTTCCCGGTTATGTCGCCATGAGACGTGCCGCCGAATAGGTATGAGCGTATTTGCCCAATTGGTCCAGCTGAAGGCATGGACCCAGGCTTCTGGGATCAAGGGTAGACCTCCGGACGTGACCGATTCGTAATCACGCGTGCGAGGGCATTTTTGTAGGTTCCCGCTTGAGACCGCGTTTGAGAATGTGTGAGTGTTAAGATGTTGTCTATCACCATCTTTGCTGACCCAGCTGAAGGCAAGAGTAGAATGGCAGTATAGGATTCGAAAAGAAGATATAAAAGACAATATATGAGAGACACAATAGATAAAACAGGTACAAGATACAAAGTTATGATCATAACATGAAAGACATACATTAGTACTTCAAACACTACTAATACTTGAATACCCAACCACCACACATAGCACATCCTTTCTCAATTATCTATTTGTTACTAGTTGATTGTTGTTTATGAGCGGGTGAATAGAAGAAAAATAAAGAACAGAAAAAAGGCTCCTATCAGCCCTCCCGGCCTCCTCGATACACAACTATCGAGGCGTATTGTAATCAACATCTTGAAGCGGGCTTCTTATATAAATAAAATCTTGCGTCATAATGATTGGTGGATTATTAACATAAGAACTAATTAACCTCTAGTAGTAGCACTTGGTGCAAATAGAAACCAAAAAGAGCGAAGGGTCCTTATATTTAGATAATTCTATTTAGTCTATTGTGGCTTGATGATGTTTACAATACCGTCAATCCTCCTGCGAGAGGGATAAAGAAATAGATATTAATAGATAATAGAATAGATAAGATAATAGATAACACAGAAATAAATATTACATGCATCTAAACTACTTTTAGGGGTTTGGTGATGTGGTTCACGTGGATTGGATTTCTTAAAAAACTACGTGTTTCAGTTTATTAAGTTGATCTAGTTGAGCATTAACTAGTGGCTGAACAGTATGTTTAAGAGAAGGTTCCATCCATAAGAGATTGTCATCTCTGTTTCTGAAAACAGCGAATCCGATTCGTTATAAACGAGTGTTACTCGCCATCTTCACGAGCCAGAGCGACAGACCGATTTAAGAGATAAAAACACCCACCTTCAGTCTGATCATCTCTTATAGATGACAGTCCATCGATCCGAATCGAATGACTCGATCACTATGCTCAAGATCAAATGAGTCCCCGAACAACCGAACCAGCATGTTCCCCCATTTGAAAGTAGAAACATCCATATCAACCGCCCGCCAAAACACTCGATCGAATGATTATTAGTCATGAGATTCAGAGGTCAATGAATCAGCACTCGCTCGGATCTCCCACTCTTATCGACCAAGCAAGAGTACGCGCCCATTAGGCTCATCACCCAAGCCCAGGGAATTTGTTTTCGCCACTTTACTTGCCCTTATATTCCCATCTGCGCACCCCTCGGGCTTCTCTGCTTCCATCGGCGGTCGAGTGCAATTGCAGCTGCAGCCAGCAGGCGTGTTCCCTTTGACGCGTTTCACTTTCCTGTTTTTACTGCCCTCTGTGAGCGCGCTCAATACGCTTCCCGATTCACACACCCGCGTGAGGTTCGTCGACTGGGGGTGAATTCTCACCCATCGACGTGCAACATTTAATTACCGTGTGAAGCGACGACGGGTACAGGGAGCTGCCCAAGCGACGGTTTCGTCGTTTGTGCCCTAGGGTGGTACCTTCGTTTGAAGGAAATGCTTCAAACGATTTCCAAAATTAAAATTCGGGTAACTAATTTATGAACGGTCTAAGTTACCTTTTACCAGCCTAATACCTAAATTGGTTATGGCTATTTTTGCTGTGCTCGCTTGATGGTTGTATTTGGCTGATCTTATTGGCTCTGCCTGAACCGGAATAATTTATTTTAAGTAACCGGATTTGATTGAAATGTGGCTTACTTGGGCACAAAATGGCCGATTGGACGCGAATAGTGGCCTTGGTTGGCAGTAGATCTTTCTTTTCTTCACTCTTCACAATTTCTGTTATTTTCTGATCTCGCTTTACTCTTTACTATGACACTTTTCTTATTTCACCGTAACTCTACTCTACTTTTCTGTTTCAAATGATCTTCTGGCTACTGACTTTTTATGAACCTTCCTTGTCTGTGGTCAGGATTGTAAGACTCGACTTCTTCTCTATTGGGCTTCAAACCCCCATTGGTTATCCGACTTAACACGATATCATTCGTTCGACTTCGGGGGCCCACATCCGCTTACCAACGTCATCGAAAGTCGCGGAGTTGTCTCTACCTGGCGACTAGCAGCAGTAGGCTAAATCAGAGACCCGGAACGCGAAGTCGCAATTATGAAAATTGTAATTCTAATTCTGATCGGTTTATAATTAATTCTGTAACCTCGTTACATATCCCCCTACCAACGGAAAAAATAAATGAAGTTTACTAAATTTATTTTTTTTTGCGATTTCAAAAAATAATATAGTATTTTTTTATTCTTTCAAGAAGACAAATCTAACTCTGAATTGTTTTAAATATCTTTAATTCAGCCAGAGCTATTTCCAAGGATGAGTTTGTTATGTGCTTTTTGTTTTGGTTTGTGAAGATATATATTTCTATTGTGGCGGTCACTCTTCTAATCTCATACTTATTCTTCCCAAGTATTTTTGGGAACAACCTGCGTCATCACGCTATCCAATATTTGAACTCTCCAAATCATTCGGAGTATGAACTCAGCGCATTAGCGCACCTACACCTCAATTTCGGTGGACATTTGGAATCATCCAAACAAATATCTTAAAGTAAATACAGCTCGCTACCCAACTACCTTAGTCTGCGACTAGGGCAGTTCCAAATGACATCAACCTTTATAGTGATCGCTTCTTTAGGACTCTATTGTTTGTCGACACAAACGATCAGTTTTGACGTTTTTGTGTGCCATTCTGACAATTGATACTGTTCTGTGAATATTAAATATTGAACGTGGAATGTCGGAATGGTAAGTTTAGTTTCTTTCGACCTAAAATTTCTTGGTTTGATTGCGTAAATGATTTGAGCTTCTAGATTTTTTTTACTAAGTGAGTTCTTCTCGTAATGGTTCCGTTAATACCTTCTATCTAACCGAAATTCATGAGTAATTAACAAATCGCCATCTCATAATCATGCCTCATGATTGCTTCGACGAAAATTTTGTGGTTATGCAATACCCGTTATTTGCTCTAAGCTATTCACATCAATTTATTACCGCGCGTGCTTATGCTAATCTAACTGTGAATTGTAATCTAGTGTTATTCGGCCTGATTATTTAACTTTCCATTCTGTATGTGTCGTCAACTCTAGCGTATTCCATATTCTTTTCACCCTCTTACACTGCTATTCAAATACATCCTACTACATAACTCTTTTTTGTCGTATTTTAGGAATGAAAGGATCCCAGTGATGCTCGGAGAGATTGCTCGTAGAAAATAGTTGTTGGAGACAATCTTCCTGCCTTAGTACCAAACGTATGTTTGTGTTTTTGGCAATTTTATCCATAGTAACTGCAACACAACTCTCCTACCTGCAACAGACATAGCTCGACTATATGGTTGCATTTATTTCTTCTGCAGATGTGACGCATGATAAATGCCAAGACGGTTTCCCTGCATATCTTCTAGGTCATAGCATGCAGATCCAACTATTCCTACAATCTTTGCTTTGCGGATCTGCTAACTTTGCTGAAAACTGTTTTGCTTTGCTTGATTGGTAAAAATTTTTCTTCATCACTATCTCTCCTAGTACAAAAGATGGGGACTTTTGATTAGACCGCAGGTTATACTGTTTTGCGTACCTGTCATATGCTTTTTTCAAGTTTTCTTTGACTGTGTCAAAAATTATTTGTAAGTTTTCATTAATTTCGCCTGGTTCATAGTTTACTGCGTCTCCTGATTCCCTTATATTTTTGTATTCAACTCCAGCGCTAATAAAATTTCGCCCATAATTCACAAAATATGGGGTGAAGCAAGTCGATTCATGGACTGAAGTCCGTATGGCCATTACAACCTTTTGCAAATCCTTGTCCCAATCCTTGTGGTCTCCTTTTATATATGTACGAATGGCCGCCCCGATTACCCTATTAACCCTTTCAGTCGAATTATTGGGCGGATGGTAATTCGCGTTCCGCCAATGTGTGACATGGTATCGACCAAGGAACTTCTCGAATTCTTTCGATTTAAACTGCACACCATTGTCGGAAATCTGAATCTCTGGTACCCCAAACAAGAGAAACACCATATTTTCTAAAAAGGTTATCAACGCGGCCGTTTTTGCCTCACGTAGTGGTTGAATAACCACGAATTTTTAGAATAAGTCGGTCACTACTACTAGCACGGAGTTCCCATTTCGAGATCTTGGAAAGGCACCAACAAAGTCAACCGAAATGGTTTGCCAAGGAAGCGAAGCTAATTTTTGTTTACCCATAACCGGAGTCCGATTGGCGTTTGGGTATTTTACTCGTTTGCATGTTAAACAGTTCTGGCAATAATTCCGACCATCGTCATCCATTGCCGGCCAATAGTAACGTTCCTGAATTGTTTTTAGCGTTTTAAATCTACCGAAGTGATCGTGTCGTGTGCATTCTGCAATATTTGCAATCTTTCTTGTTTCGGTGGTAAATATTTCCACTGAAATCTTGCGTCAGCAATTTTTGAGGACACAAATTTATAAATCCGATCACGTGTTACTTTGAAGTTCTTGTATCTTAAATACGTTTATTTAGGCCCAAATGCTTTAGCTTAACGAGGCCGATAATTCATTTTTTTTAATTACATGTCACATGTTAGTGGGGGAAAGGAAAGCCGTATTTAGGGGCGGCTTGCTCCCCTCTTATGTAAGTAAAGGAAAAAGGTAGGAAGTGGGATACATATTGTGTAATTGACATCGTCGTTTGCTGATTGATCATTGTGGCGGATATGCACACTTTGTTGTAGTGTTGTAGTTTCCAGCCTGTAATCGCAGGGGCGAGGGGAGGGTCGATATTTCGGATAATTATTGGCACTCTGATACTGTCATGATGTTCTCTATATCATCTGCATGTGAGGTATGTCATGATGTTCTGGGTAGACGGTTATCAAGAAGGGTATGCACCGAAGACTCGTGAAGCAATGCCATATTGTAGATACAGGGATAGGTTGGTGAGATTCTACTGTGAATGAGAGAGGGGAAAATGTATTAAACTTGGACATCAATGGTTTACAAAAAGATATAGATAAGAAAAATATAGGGGTGGTCACGGCTTGCCAGGACGTCCCGGACCGGCACATAGGGTGATCTACCTCGGGCCCGAAGGGAATCTATTAGTTGGGACCTGGCAACACAGTACTCTGCGCACAGCCAAACAACATGCTCGATGTCGTGGTAGCCGTTCTCTCAAACACAATGATTACTTTCAGCAAGCCCTATACGACGGAGATGCGCGTCAAACGAGTAATGGTTGGACATGATCCTTGACATCGTACGAATAAAGTCCCGGTTCACATCCAACCCCTTAAACCAAGCATTCGTTGATACCTTCGGGATAATGGAATGTAGCCACCGTCCCAGATGCCCATTGCTCCATGAGGTTTGCCAACTATCGAGCGTCCTCTGACGAGAGATACTGAAAAATTCGTTGAAGCAAATTGGTCTTTCGTAAGTGTCGCCTTCTAATGCGCCCACCTTGGCTAAAGAGTCCGCCTTCTCATTGCCCGCAATAGAACAATGTGACGGGACCCAAACCAAGGTAATCTGGTAAGATTTTTCAGATAAAGCACTCAGATATTCCAGTATTTTTCCCAGGAAATACGGTGAGTGCTTTCCAGGCTTCGCCGCACGGATGGCTTCAATGGAGCTGAGACTATCCGAAACGATGAAGTAATGGTCTGAGGGCAGGGTGTCAATGATCCCGAGAGTATACTGAATGGCAGCTAATTCTGCGACGTAAATTGAAGCAGGATCATTGAGTTTGAATGAGGCAGCAAGATTTTCGTTGAAGATACCGAAGCCTGTGGACCCGTTGAGAATTGATCCGTCAGTGTAGAACATTTTGGCGCAGTCGACTTGATGGTTTTTGTTATAGATAATATTTGGGACCACTTGTGGGCGAATATGATCCGGAATTCCACAAATCTCTTCCTTCATGGATGTATCGAAAAATACAGTGTGATCAGAAGTATCTAAGAGATGAGCACGGTTGACGTTATACGTAGATGAATTGATGTTCTGTGCCATGTAATCGAAGTACAAGGACATGAATCGGGTCTGAGAATTAAGCTCGACAAGCCTTTCGCAATTTGCAATCACCAATGGGTTCAGAATATCGCATCGAATGAGTAATCGATATGAGAGGTCCCAAAATCGATTTTTCAGAGGAAGAACGCCCGCCAGCACTTCGAGACTCATCGTATGGGTTGAGTGCATGCAACCCAAGGCAATACGCAAGCAACGATACTGGATTCGCTCCAGTTTGATGAAATGTATGTTCGCAGCGGAGCGAAAGCAGAAACATCCGTACTCCAACACTGATAATATCGTTGTTTGGTACAGCCTGATTAGGTCTCCTGGATGGGCACCCCACCGTGTTCCAGTTATTGTACGGAAAAAGTTGATCCTTTGTTGGCACTTCTGTTTCAGATACCTAATGTGACATCCCCAGGTACCTTTAGAGTCGAACCATACCCCGAGATATTTGAATGTTGAAGCCTGAGCAATAGTTTGATCCATTAATAGAAGCTGTAGTTGCGCTGGTTCACGCTTTCTAGAAAATACGACTAGCTCAGTTTTCTCCGTGGAGAACTCGATACCCAGCTGGAGAGCCCAAGCAGACAAATTGTCCAAGGTATCTTGCAGTGGTCCTTGCAAGTCGACGGCTTTAGGACCTGTAATAGAGACCACACCGTCATCTGCAAGCTGCCTTAGCGTGCAGGAATTCACAAGACATTCGTCAATGTCATTCACGTAAAAATTGTAGAGGAGAGGGCTTAGACATGAGCCCTGGGGAAGGCCCATGTAGCTAAATCGTGATGTCGATAAATCGCCATGCGAGAAATGCATTTGTTTTTCAGACAACAGGTTTAGCAAAAAGTTATTTAAAATTGGCGAAAGACCATGCTGGTGCAACTTCTCATAAAGAATGTTGATCGAAACTGAATCGAAAGCCCCCTTAATATCCAAGAATACTGATGCCATCTGCTCTTTGTTAGCATATGCCATTTGAATTTCTGTTGAGAGCAACGCAAGGCAATCGTTCGTCCCTTTGCCTTTGCGGAAGCCAAATTGTGTATCTGACAGTAAGCCATTTGTTTCGACCCAATTATCGAGGCGAAACAAGATCATTTTTTCGAATAACTTCCGAATACAGGACAGCATTGCAATCGGACGATACGAATTGTGGTCGGAGGCTGGTTTTCCTGGTTTTTGGATGGCGATGACCCTCACCTGTCTCCAGTCATGTGGGACAATGTTACCCTCAAGAAACCTATTAAATAAATTCAACAAGCGTCTTTTGGCAGAGTCTGGCAGATTCTTCAACAAGTTGAATTTGATTCTATCTGGCCCCGGGGCTTTATTGTTACATGATAAGAGAGCAAGTGAGAACTCCACCATCGTAAACGGTGTTTCGTTCGCGGTATTGTAAGGCGACGCGGCGCGGTAGATTTTCTGTGCCGGGGCGGAATTCGGACAAACTTTCTTGGCGAAATCGAATATCCAACGGTTTGAATATTCCACGCTCTCGTTAGTACGTCGGGCCGTGCCCCAAAGAGTGCTCATCGATGTTTCTCTTGTTAACCCGTCGACAAACCGGCGCCAGTAACTGCGTTTCTTAGCTTTCATTAAATTTTTCATTCGCTTTTCTAAAATCGCGTACACTCGATAACTAGCAACTAACCCGTCGTTCCGGAAGGTTTTATACGCGGCAGCTTTCTCCGCGTACACGTTTGAGCACTCTTTGTCCCACCACGGGTTGGGAGAACGTTTTTGGGTGTTCACGTCGGGTACTCGTTTCGTCTGAGTTTGAATCGCGCTATCTAGAATCGAGTTGGACAAAAACTTATATAACTTATCCTCCGGGGGAAGTACCTGTGTTGAATCGATAGTTTTGGATATCGCAGCAGCGTAGCTCTTCCAATCAATGTTTCGTGTGAGGTCATAGAGAACATTGATTGGTGCCGATGGTCTTGAACCAGTGGTGATTGCAATTACAATTGGTAAGTGGTCACTACCGTGGGGATCAGATATTACCTTCCACTTGCAATCTATCCGTAGTGATGTCGAGCATAAAGATATGTCCAGTGCACTTGCTTGCGCAGGTGGTCTAGGGATCCGTGTCATTTCCCCTGTGTTCAGAATTGTCATATTGAAGTTGTCACAAAGGTCTTGAATTGTCGAAGATCGATTATCGTCGTATAGACAGCCCCACCCCGTACCGTGAGAGTTAAAGTCTCCAAGAAGCAGGAGGGGCGAGGGAAGGTGTTCAATCACGTTGGAGAATCTTCGATATCCCATCATGGCCCTAGGAGGAATGTAAATAGAAGCAATGCAAAGATCTTTGCCTTTGATTGTTGTTTGACAAGCGACAACTTCAATGCCTGGCGTCGAAGGGAGGTTGATTCGATTGAAGGAGTAGCAATTTTTGATCCCTAAAAGTACCCCCCCCCCCATATGAGTCTTCTCGATCCAAGCGGATAATGTTAAAATCGTGGAAGTTGAGGTTTATATTAGAAGTTAGCCATGTTTCACATAGGGAAAATGCATCACAATGATTGTAATTTAGCAAGTGTTTTAATGAATCGATTTTGGGGATAATACTTCTGCAGTTCCACTGTAAAACAGTGATCAGATCCCTGATTCCGTCTAATAAGTTAGCCATCGAAGGATACGATCGCTGTAAGGAGGGGCCATTGTTCAGTCAACTGTTTTAAAAATGTTCTTACTGTTGGTAGAATAGCAACCAGCAAGCTTTTCATAGGATCGGTAATGTTGAAAGCTGTGAATATCCAGTCCACAATGTCAGAAAATTTAAGGAATCCCGTTTTAGGGTGAGTTTCTGACTGTAAAATTGGAGCACTTGGGATTTTTGGTGCCCCGGGGAGTGCTGGGAACTCCTGGTTGTATCTCAATTTCCCAAAACCAGGAGGTATTATCTTCGGATTTGTACCAGCACTTCCAGTTGATGAATTATTTTTATTTTGTACCCTTGTTTGGGACAACCTAGGACCCTTACGAGGAAGTTCAGGTGAGTTTTGATTAGGTCTTTTCCTAGAGTTTCCAAGCGGAGCCAAAGAATGCCCCTCGCAAGGGTCGTTAGAGGCGTTATCGTCAGTTGGCAAGAGAGCGAATGGGTTTTCGGAGATAATTGGAACAGCTCTTTTAAGCATTTCTGCGTAAGAGCGTCTGGAGCGATCTTTGGCGGATCACTTCAGTTTATCCGCGCGAAGTTTGTACGTTGGGCATGTCAAAAGTGCATGCGGATTCTCCCCACAGTAAACACACTTCTCAGCGGGCCTACTGCAAGTATCATCCGCATGGCGTTCCCCACATTTACCGCAACGTTGCTTGTTGCTACAGTAGGTGGCCGTGTGACCTAGCTGCTTGCAATTGGAACAATTCATGACCCGCGGTACAAACAGGCGTACAGGTAGACGAGCTCCTCCCACTTCAACGTAGCTCGGAAGTGCAGATCCGGCGAAGGTTACGCGAAACGAGTCTGATGGATAGTAATTACCATCTTCGATGGACTTTGAGTGCAATTGCTTGCACTCCAAAATCTTAACTGATTGAAGGTTAGGGTCCTTAAAGCGGCCAGCCCCATCATTCATCAGATCATCGACAGTTAGACCCGCATCACTTACCACACCGTCGATCTCCACATCACGAGAAGGGATGTAGACGCGATACGTAAAGAGGCTATTGCTAACGATATCATTGGCCTGTTTCAAGTCAGTAACGACTACGCGCAGTTTATCTGACTGAACCTTTTTAATCTCGGTTACGGCCGAGTAACGTTTTGTCAGCTCCCGTGCAACAGTTATGCTGTTTAACGGTTTATTTTTGGGCCGAAAGTATACCACCCAAGGACCAGCGGATCCATCCTGGTAAACCTTGACTCGGGGGGCTGTGAGACATTGGGGGGAAGTGGATCGACCATAACATTATCTGTCTCAGTATCAGATATATGTTCTTCTTCCCCATAATATTCGTCTTCGGAGGGTGATCCTTCTGTTTGTTCCATTTTGTTGCGGGAGCAGCACGCTCGACCGCACTGTTTAACTTAAATCAAAATAAAAAATCAAAAGCAATAAAAAGAAAACAAAATCGATAAGAAAAGTAAAAAACAAAACACTTCACCAGTTGGTTCCTGACGAGCTGGTATTGATCCTTCGTTTGTTTTATCCGTCACCCGCGTGACCTTCACACAATAGAGCTGATATAGCTCGTCTAAACAAAGCCGTCTTTCAGGTAAGAAAACTGTTTAGTAACTTCACTGCACCGATATCGCAGGTAATAATTATCACTCGCGGGACTGTTTATTACTAATGCTTTACTGCAGCCTCTGCCACAGCAAGCACCTTCGTACTACCGAAAAAACTAAACCACACCGGAGAGAACAAAAAGCACTTGTTTCCCGGTACAACGTTGGGTTACGAATGACTTTGAAGTTCTTATATTTAACACTATTCATCAAAATTTTCTTTTTTAGGTTTTCATAATCGGGATCCAAGATGTTGATGGCCTCTACCTGGGTATCTACCGCTCGAGACAATGCATCGGCCGTGACGTTCAACGCACCTTTCCGATATACTAGCTCGAAGTCGTACTGTTGGAGTTTAAGGGCCCACCTTATAAGTTTGGCCGACCCCCCTTCGGCGCTTATTTTGCGTAACCATATCAAGCTCTGGGCGTCCGTCAGTTTGGTAAATCGTGACCCTTCGACATAATGGCGAAATTTTTGAATGGCCAAAATGACTCCGAGACACTCTTTTTCCGTAGGAGCATACTTCTTCTGGGAGGACGACAATTTCTTCGAAAAGAACGCTATTGGGCGTTTGATTCCCTTTTGGGTTTGGACTAGGACAGCCCCTACTACCACATCAGAAGCATCCGACTCAATAACAAACGGGATGGAGAAATCAGGGTTCGCCAGTACCTTGGGTGAGGTAAGGATCGACTTTATTTTTAACAACGCCTCATCGGCTTCGTTTGTCCAACTCATCTTTCCCTTCGATTTCTTCAACAAGTCCGTTATCGCAGCTGTTAAATCGCTAAAATGTTCTATGAACTGCTTGTAAAAGCTAACCATCCCTAGCAGTCGCCTTATCTCCTTAAGAGTTTTCGGTGTGGGATAATCTAATATCGGCTGCATTTTCGCACTGTCTATCGCTAGCCCTTGGTCGAATAAAGTGTAACCAAGGTAACTCGTTTTTGACAGAACTTGGATTTATCCAAACTTATCGTAAGATTAGGCTTTTTGAGCCTATCTGCGATAATCCTTAACAATCGAAAGTGTTCCTTCAGACAATTTGACGTAACGATAATGTCATCAAGGTAAACATACACGTAAGGTTCTAAATCGAACCCCAGTACCTTGTTCATTAATTTGGTTTGGGTAATTGGTGCTCCTTTGAGACCAAAAGGCATAACCTTAAATCTAAATAATTGCTTCCCTGCTCTGAACGATGTATAATCGCGAGACACTTCATCTAACGGGATCTGCCAATAAGCTTTTGATAGGTCTATTACTGTAAAGTATTTCGACTTTTCTATTCGCCCAAGAATACCGAGCATATCGGGAAACGGGTATGCCTCGTTTTTCGTAACTTCGTTTATACGCCTACAATCTAGACAGATTTGCCAGTCCCCAGAGGATTTTTTAACTGGAAGCAGCGGGTTGCACCAGTCCGATGTTGATGCCTCGATAATATCCATCTCAATCATTCTTTGGACCTCTTTGTCCACTTCCCTTTGAATGTGTGGGGAGCATCGGTATTGAGGAGGTTTCTTAGGTTTTGCTCCCTCTACTAAGTCGATTGTATGTTTACTAAGGCTTGTACGGCCTAATTTTCCCTCGTTTATATTTTTAAATAAACGGATTATTTCCCCTAGTTCTCGAAATTCTTCTAACGACAGCTCATGTTCGGTTTTAATAGGTTCACTAGGTTCTTCGGCAAACGGTAATTCCAAACTCATATCCTCTATTTCTTCTATTTTTCCTACTATGGAACCTTCTGTTGGTTCGATGACCAGACCGATGGCCTCTTCCGGTTCTGCAAAGTGATTTTCAATATAGTTCGATTCTATTACATCTTCATTCCATATCAACTGTTCCACAGTATCCCCATTCATAATCGCTGGCGCTATTTTGAATGATCTCCAGAAGTCGATTCCTAGAATCAAGCTTCTGGAAATTTGTGGGACCAGTAAGATAGGCACTACCATTGTCCTGTCCCTAAATGTATACGGAATGTAAACAATTCCCTCACATTTGTATGCTGTTTCATCAGCAGTTTTAATTTTTAAATTTATCGGATGAACACGGAATTGATGTTTATTGATCAATTCTAATGAATTTATAATGCTCGCACTAGCTCCTGATTCTAATAACGCTTCGACGGTAGTGCCTAAAATACTGACAGTAACATGTGGGCATTTATGTGGTAGTGTGTTAATTTGAAACATGGCTGCAAATTTTGATATAGCTGGCCCATCGAATTGAGCTTTGGCCTTTTTAGCTTCCGGAGGATTTTCTGCTCTGCCAGAAAGATTCCCTCCTACGATCTTTCTGGGGCTGGTTTTCCTGCCTGGTCTGAGCAAAATGGTGATTACCGGGACAGTTTGCTGTTATAAAATTCATTTGACCGCAAAGGTGACAAAATATTCTTTTGTCTCTACGGCAGTTTCTCCAAAAGTGTCCAAACTGTCGACAATTCCAACATAATATGTTGTCCTGGGTTTCAGTTTGGGTTTTGGGTATTGTTCCGGTGGGGCTCGTAATCGGTTCTCTTTTTTTTCATAAAACGTTTATTTGACACGGCATTTGCAAAAGCTTTTTACATATCATGTTACAAAAGTTCTTAAGACTATCACGTTATAATAAAAATTCACTTTCTAATGCTAACACTGAGGATAATCATCATTTTGAATATTTGTATGTATACTCTATTTTCTTGAATTTCATTGTAAACCTATTGATAGTTTTTCTGTAATCTTTGTTTATTTTTTTCTTTATTTGTATCGTTTTATCTAACTTAACTAACTGCGAGGAAATCTAAATTGTTTGTGGGTAGCAAGGGCAAAAACTAGAAACGTTGTGGGGATAATTATATTTGAATATTTATTGTTTTCAGGAAATGATAAATATGGCCCATGTATGTAAGATCTCGTAAAGCGAGGATATCACGAACAGGAACATAGGGTGGTTTTCTTCTGGCTCGTAAGGAGTCTATTAATTGGGATCTGGCTTCACGATATTCAGTGCAAGACCAAACAACATGTTCAATATCTTCGTAACCCTCTCCGCAAGCACATTGATTATCTTCTGCGATCCCAATACGGCGGAGATGCGCATTCAACTTATAATGGTTGGACATGAGCCTAGACATCACACGAATGAAGTTTCGACTTACATCCAACCCTTTGAACCATGCCTTCGTTGATACTTTAGGGATAATTGAGTGCAACCACCGTCCCAGATCACCATTGTCCCATGATCTTTGCCAACTAGTAAGCGTCCTCTGACGAGAAGCGCTATAAAATTCATTGAAGGCAATAGGTCTTTCATAGAAGTCACCGTCCAGTGCCCCTATTTTGGCTAAATTATCCGCTCTCTCATTACCCGGTATGGAGCAATGAGCGGGAATCAACACTAAGGTAATTTGATAAGATTTTTTTGTTAATTTAGTTAAGTATTCTCGTATCTTCTTCAAAAAGAACGGAGCGTGATTATCAAGCTTTAAAGAGCGTAGTGCCTTAATTGTGCTGAGGCTATCTGTGAGGATGAAATAATGGCTCGGAAGTAAAGTATCAATAATTTCCAGACTATAGTGAACTGCTGCTAGTTCGGCTGTGTAAACAGAGGCAGGTTCTGCAAGCTTGAAAGAGATCGAGGTGTTATTGTTGAAAATACCGAAGCCAGTAGCCTCATTGATTCGTGACCCATCAGTGTAGAACATTTTATGGCAGTCAATGTGTTGGTATTTACTTATGAATATTTTAGGGATCTTCAGAGAGCGCAGGTGATCCGGGATTCGATGAATTTTCTCTTGCATGGACGTGTCGAAAAATAAGGTGGAACCTGGAGTATCTAGTATATAAACACATGTTATAACATAACTAGAAGGCGTTATTTCTTGTGACATGTGATTGAAATACACTGTCATGAATCTGGTTTGGGATTGAAGATCGACAAGTCTTTCAAAATTTTCAATTACCAGTGGATTCATAACCTCACATCGTATAAGTAAACGAGAGGAGAGATCCCAGAATCGATCTTTTAAGGGAAGAACTCCCGCTAGTACTTCAAGACTCATCGTATGTGTCGATTGCATGGAACCCTAAGGCGATTCGTAAACAACGATACTGTATTCGTTCCAATTTAATAATGTGAGTGTTTGCAGCTGAACGGAAACAGAAGCACCCATATTCCATTACTGAAAGTATCGTTGTTTGATACAATCTTATAACGTCACTTGGATGAGCACCCCACCAAGATCCGGTTATTGTTCGGAGAAAATTTATCCTTTGTTGGCACTTCTTTATCAGATATCTAATGTGGCCTCCCCATGTACCTTTAGAATCGAACCAAATTCCGAGATATTTAAAGGTCATGACTTGGGCTATCGTTCTACCAACCAACTGAAGCTGAGCTGGATCACGCTTCCTTGAAAAAACAACCAACTCTGTTTTCTCCGTAGAGAAATCGATGCCTAGCTTCAATGCTCAACTTGATCAATTATCCAAACTATCTTGCAGTGGTTGTTGTGAATTTATGGCTTTTGGTCCTGTAACAGAAACCACGCCATCATTTGCTAGTTGCCTTGGGCTGACAATACAATTATCAATGTCATTCACGTAAAAATTGTAGAGAAGGGGGCTTAAACAAGAACCTTGTGGGAGGCCCATGTAGCTTATTCTGAATGTTGCCAAATCGCCATATGAAAAATGCATGTGCTTTTCTGACAATAAGTTGTATAAATAATTATTTAATATTGGTGAAAGACCACATTGATGTAGTTTCTCTGAGAGAACATCAATGGAAACAGAGTCGAATGCTCCTTTTATGTCTAAGAACACAGACGCCATTTGTTCTTTTTTTGCGTAAGCTAGTTGGATTTCTGACGAAAGTAGCGCCAGACAATCATTCGTTCCCTTTCCCCTCCGAAAACCAAACTGGGTATCTGATAGCAAGCCGTTCGCCTCAACCCAATTGTCGAGACGTCGTAGGATAATTTTTTCCAACAATTTCCTGATGCAGGATAGCATTGCAATCGGTCGATACGAGTTATGGTCGGAGGCTGGTTTTCCCGGTTTTGGAATGGCGATAACTCTCACTTGTCTCCAGTCGTGCGGGACAATGTTCTGCTCAAGAAGCTTATTGAATAAATTCAACAAGCGTCTTTTTGCTAGATCAGGCAGATTCTTCACCAAGTTGAATTTAATTCTGTCTGGACCCGGAGCATTATTGTTGCATGAGAGGAGTGCAATTGAAAATTCCACCATTGTCAAAGGCGAATCTATGGAATCGTTACTTGTGGGAGCATCGCGAATAATTTTCTGCGCAGGAGCAGAATCTGGACAAACTTTCTTGGCAAAATTAAATATCCAGCGATTTGAAAAATCTTCGCTTTCATTAGTTACGTTTCGATTCCTCATTCTTCTGGCTGTGTTCCAAAGAGTACTCATTGATGTTTCTCTTGACAAGCCATCAACGAAGCGTCTCCAATAACTAGACTTTTTGGCACGACGGAGACTGTCAAATTTGTTTTGCAAAATCGAATAATTTTCAAAGTTCGCACGTGTACACCCTTTCCGTTTCATAATTTCTTTGTAAGCAACTTGTTTAGCTTCATATGCATTCGAGCATTCTTTGTCCCACCAGGGATTAGGAGGCCGGCTATTCATTGTCATGCCAGGATTGCATTTCGTTTGGGTTTGTTCTGCTGCTTCAATAATCAAACCCGCTAGAAATTCTTATATTCTTCGGTAGGTGGTAGCTCTTCCGTCGAAACAAGAGAAGTGGAAATTTAAGATTGGTATTTTTTCCAATCAATATTTCGTGTCAAGTCATAAGGGACATTGATTGAATTCGTGAGGCCTAATTCACTGTTAATTGAAATAACGACGTAGCGATCATTTGCCTACCGTGAGGATCAGGTACAACCTTCCACGTGCCATCTAACCGAAGTGATGTCGAGCACAGAGATAGATCTAATGCACTTGGACGTGCAGGAGGTCTGGGCATGCGTGTTGTTTCACCAGTATTTAAAAATGTCATATTAAATTCGTCACAAACATTGTATATCAAAGAGGATCGATTATCATTGTAGAGGGAACCCCACAATACTCCGTGCGAGTTGAAGTCTCCCAGTATCAGACGCGGAGCAGCCATGGATTCCACTACCTCAAAAATTTGACGTTGTCCAATTTGAACTTTGGGAGGTATATATATATAGAAGCGATAGACATGTCTTTGCCTTTAATATTCGTTTGGACTGCTACAGCCTCAATGCCAGCAATCATGGGGATGGTAATTCTATAGAAAGAATAGCACTTTTTAATTCCTAGAAGCACTCCTCCATATGGGGTGTCTCGGTCTAGGCGAATAATGTTGAACTCATTTAAGTTGAAATTAATGTTTGAGGTAAGCCATGTTTCACATAGAGCAAAAGCATCGCATTTTAAATTATGCAGTAAAATTTTTAAGGAATCAATTTTTGGTATGATACTTCTGCAATTCCACTGTAAAACAGTGATGGAGTCTTTCACCTTAGGAGTTGAATTAACCATTGAAAGATATAATTGCTGCAAGGATGGGCCATTGAGCAATCAGCTGCTCTAAAAATGTTCTAATTGTTGGGAGGAACGCTGAAAGTATACTTTTTAGTGGTTCAGAAATATTGAATGCTTTGAAAATCCAATCAACAATTTCAGAAAATTTCAATAAACCTATCCCCGGTTGAGGCTCGGAGGAAGTTGAAGTTTTATTATTTCCAGTAATGGTGTTCTGTTTGGATTGTACATTACCAAAACCGGGAGGGACTGGCTTCGGTATTGCATCGAAATTCTTTAGCTTTGGCCGCAATTTATTTGTTGGAGGAGAAATTTTAAGGCCCTTGCTTGGCAGTTTGGGAAAAGAGGATTGTTTTCTTTTCCTGGATCCACTAGGTAAAACAAATGATGTACCTTCGGACGCTTCGTCAGAGTCAGACTCTTTCGGCAATAGAATAGCGTATCTGTTTTCTGGGACCGTGGGTTCAGGAGTAGCATTTTTCAGTATTTCTGCATAAGAGCGCTTAGACCTCTCCTTCAAGGATCGTTTAATTTTATCCTCCCGCGATTTATATATGGGACATGCAAGGAGCTCGTGTGAATTTTTATTGCATGTATCCTCTTAGTGAGGCCCACACATTTGCCACACCGTACCTTATTGGAACAGTAAGTGGCTGTGTGGCCAAGCTGTTTACAATTGAGGCAATTCATCACACGAGGAATGAAAAGGCGAACGGGGAGACGAATTTTATTAATAAGAACATGGCTAGGCAAAGCAGACCCAGCGAAAGTTACACGAAATGAAAAGGATGGTCGGTAAACTTTTTTCTCTTCTTCAAATGATACTGAATACAATTGCTTACAATCGAGTATTTTAACTGTATTAAGCAGGGTGTTCTTGAAACAACCAACACCATGCTTAAGTATATCCTCGGCAGTGAGGCTGGGTTCGGAGATGACTCCATCGCATTCTATATCGCGCGAAAGTATATAAACTTTATATTCACGCGTGAAGAGTTCACAGGCTACTATCTCGTTAGCTTGTCTAATGTTATAAATGCTAACTCGAAGTTTGTCTTTATTTACTTTCACGATCTCTGTTACAGCAGAAAATCGTGAAGTCAGATCCCGTGCAATTTGGACAAGGTTTAATGGCTTTCCTTTCCGCCTGAAGAAAACTTGCCATGGTCCAGAAGACCCTTGAGGGTATAATTTTATTCTAGAGGGAGTTGAGGGAGAGGGATCAGAAGAATTTTGCTCTTGTGAAATGGAGGATACCATCTTACTATCCTCCATCTCGCCTACCATACACAATAAGTTGATTAAATACTAACACTAGCTGAATTATACTAAAAATCTACCTGTCCTTCGAAGAGTTGTAGTTCCACGCTGTCTCCCTCTGTCACATGCTCGGGTTGAACACAGCGCAACCACCACTACCAAGATGGAGCCGCTGTTTACCTGTGGGACCAGTGGTATTTCTTTACTACGCAGCGTGGCTAGGTACACAAATACACAAACGCCCGTGTCTGCACTAGCGCAGATGAATAAGTGATGATGAAGCAAGACGCTTCACCAACAAGATGCAGCTCTGTTTCACTTCGTCACAAGCGCCGACTGTGTGCAGCGCAACCACTACAACCACCAGGGTGGGGCCGCCGCTTACCTGTGGGTCCAGAGGTATTCCCCTACCACGCAGCGTGGCTAGGTACACAAATACTCAAAATCCCGTATCTGCACTGCACTAATACGGATGAATGAGTGAAGATGAAGCGAGCCGCTTCACCAACCAGATGCAGCTCTGTCTCACTCCGTCGCAAGCGCCGGTTGTATGCAGTGCAACCACTACCACCACCAAGGTGGGGCGCCGCTTACCTGAGACTTCGTTGCCTTCGCACCAACACTCGCTTATCGCGTGGTACCACCACCAAACGACCGCTCTCGCAGCCAACAATCCTCCCTGTCTCCGCACTAACACAGCATCAAATACTGACACGGTACACAAACTTCTGGCCTATTCACGGCTTGCACAGCTTTGGTTACTACAACCAATCAGCAAACACAACCTTTCAAGGCGAAGGCCAAAACTCTTATGAATCGGTTCTCTTTGTTTATCTGCAGTTGGCTTCCTATTAATGGATCTCCCGATCGCATTCAACTCTTTTACGACGTCTTTTCTGTCTTCAGTGGTTTCCCAGTCGGGTGCAACGTCATCCAAATTGTTTACCTGCGGCTGTCTATTTCGCGCGTAACCGGGGTAGCTACGGTACATGAACTTATCCAGGCCATGACAGATTGTGATCAAGTCGTCCATCTCTACTATACGATACATTGTCATCACGGTGTATTTATTAGAACAATTTTATGCAAAAAAATTCAGCATCTCTGAAACTTTGGAATATGAAAGAATGGGCTTTCCCCTATCATTTGAAACTAAGATCAAAATAATCCGTCGGGGGGTCCAGAGCAACTTTTTTTTTTGAAGTTTTTTTCGTAACAATATAGGTTTTACTAGTGGAGATAGTTCATATTTCTGTCCCTAGATGGTGCTTTATACATTCGAACAACACTAAAAGTGAGAATTTGATAGAAAATTTAATTGTCTACAAATTTGTTGACCACTAAAAATTGACCTGAAATCATCCGGAAAAGTTGTTTAAGATTTTAACAAAGTTATATCTAAGATAGTTTCACACGATGCCTAGTGGTTTGGAAATATGTTTTCTCGCACTTATTACATCACCAAAAAATAATTGGGTTTAGTGGCATGAACATATTAGACGGGATTCATTACGTTGACAATTCTAATTGAACTTCTGAAAATAAGGATGTTTGACAGAGTCAGAAAACTATTTGTGCTTTTGGTTTGTAATCTTTCCCGATAGGTTCGAAGGGACTACCATTCATCGGAAGGTATTGCTTGGTTACAAGAGTTTGCTTACATTTATGTTTTAGAAAGGTTCATGCGTCGTATAATTTAGGTTATGATCGCTTAAGTTAGCTATTATAATTCCGTTCAAGACGAAATGTTGGGACACACCGTTCCTAATTTAACGCAACCCACAGTAGTAACTGTCCAAATTAGTGGTTAGCGTGAAACGATTTATTCAAATTTTCTCCGCAAAGCATATTGTGGCAGTTGGATTTTACGGTCATTTCCTATCAATTATGCGAGATATCGTTACTTAATTGATCCTAGATTATGCGATATGTATTACTTTTGAAAACAAAATATGATTTGAGTGCAACAATAGTATACATAGAAGTCTTCGAATATATCCCAAAAAAAATTATCTTGATCCAAAGTTTTTTGTTCACTGTTTGTCACATTGAGTTAATTTTGAAAACGGATAATCAGCGTTTTTAACCAAACGTTGCAATGAAATCCGCGAAATATTGCAATGGTGCGTTAAAAGTTTCATTGAGTTTGTTCAAATATAAAGGTTGAAGTTCAGGACAAGTCAATTTTATACGAAGATGCTAACAGAGTAGGAGATTCATGTAAGAATAGTTATCAGTCATCCCTGAGAACAATCGAAAAAAATGAAAAAGAAGGCATACATAATTGAAAAAGCTGTTTCTGCGGGAGGAATCACTTACCATCATGAAAAAGAATATTAATATCATACTAGTTTGGTCAACACTTATCTAAAACTTCTCATCCCAAAAATATTAATGGTGCCCTGTATCAGGGAATTATAATTTTCAGCTAAAAGATGAGACTTTCCAAGCTCTCAAATTCCGTTGAATTCACTATTGAACTAAACACAACTATTTGGCAAATAAAAAAAGTGCTTGTGAATTGACAAACCACTAGGTCTTCTGTGAAACTAACTTAGACTTAAAATTCGTTAACTACTTTTCGGGATAATTTCAAATCAGTTTTCAGTTGGTAACAAAGTTGTACACAATTAAATAATCTATCAGATTCTTACTTTTAGTGTTGTTCGAATGTCTAAAGCACCATCTAGGGGCAGAAATATGAACTAGTTCCATTGTAAAATCTATGTTTTCGCGAAAAAACTTCAAAAAAAAAAGTTGCTCTGGACCCCCCGACGGATTATTTAGATTTTGGTTTCAAATGAAAGGGGAAAGCCCATTCTTTCATATCCTGAAGTTTCAGAGATGCTGAATTTTTTTGCATAAAGTTGTTAAAAAAAGACACCGTGTCATAAATGGTTTGTAACAATCTCTCATGTTCTCCATTACGATATCAAGTTTTCTGTTCTCTGGCATTGGTTTCGTCAGTTGCTGTGCTAGCTTCTCGATTGCAGATACGAACGCGTTGAACGTTTCGTTTGGCAGTTCTCTCCTGTCCAGCATTTGACGCTCGATGACTGTATCTTTATTTAGTTGCTCGAACCGAAGACGACGTTGATGTTTAAAATTAACCCAGCTCTGGAACTTGTTACAAAAAGTGTAATACCATTCCTCTGCCTCTGACCCTTCCTTAAAAAGAAAATTTGCCTGACTCAGTAGTTCTTGTTCCGATACCCTGTTGTTTCTTGCCAGTATTTCAATTCGGTTTATGAATTGAGTTACTGTTGGCCCTCGTGAATCTCCGCTGAAGTGGATTTTCCATTTACTTATGGGAACTTGCCATCTGTTCTGAAAATCATTTCGCGACCGGTTCCAAACTAGCTGACCCTCATTGTCTTCCTGTGAGGCCAGAGATGCAGCCGAGTTTGGATAGTTTCGTTGATTATAAAACAGTCCTGGTTGTCTGGGTGGCGATGGTACCCTAGGGGGTATAGGCAATGGCGGAGGTGGCGGTGGATGTGGCTGTGGTGGTGGAGGTGGTGGTGGTGGTGGTGAAGGTGTTGGTATCATCGGAAGCGGTGTAGAGGATCGACGTTGGTTAAGCATTGCTGATATTTGAGTCCGCATTGCTGCCATTTCACCTGACAACGTTTCTTGAACGAAAGTATACATTTCTCGCTTCCATTGATACATCTGGTTCATTTGTAGATCCGTCCGTTGTTGATCCTATTGAGATTTTCTCTTGGGCCACAACGACCCCGGTTGTTCAATATCACCCCCTATTGCTTCGTCTAGTAACCCTTGTTGTTGGTTTAATTCTATATTTTGGGATGATATATTCCTTTGAATTACTGGAATATCTGAAAAGTGTAATTCATCAATTATTTGACCGAAATCCCTACATGCATCCTGAGAATGGTTCAAGCGAATGTTTGGAGGCAATTGACTCACCGTCCGATCATCCGGATTACCATATTTCTCCAACAATCTCTCAATTTCTGATAATAACTCGTTTTTCAGCCGCAATTGCTCCCTAGTAATAGCATTGCAACGAGCAATTTTTCAAGAAATAATGTCTTAACCGAAAAATAATTTTAGGTTCTGGTATTGTTTCCAACAATTATGTTAAATCTTTAATAATCATTTTAACTGTCCCATATTTCTGACTTATAGTTCGTTTCACTTTATTTTTTTTTGGTTTTCTTATTTCTTCCAACTGCGCTTTCTTTAGCCGTTGGCGTTTGTGTTGCATTGTACCGCCAACCGACAAACATCTTACTTTCAACTCGTATTCTATTTCATCCTCTAACAAATCATTCGAGTTTATATATGACTTCATATTTATCTGCTCTATTTCTTATTTTTTTAGGTGTGTACAACCAGGAAGAAATCTTAATCAACCGATAATACTTATATACAATTGAAATGTCAAATAATCAGGCTAATTCTTCGAAGGCAATATATTCAATAAATTCAAGTTTTCCTAGCATCTAAACCACTAAATTCGATCTTTACTCTAAACTTTTCTCCGCAAAATGTAATTATATAATCTTCACTATGTATCTAAAATCAAATAGCACTTAACAACCTCAATCTTTATTATTATCGCCGAAATAATGTTTCTTACTATTATCACAAAACCGTTAGTTGGGCGCCAAATGTAACGGGAGGTAAAACGTACCGACGACTGAATCAGGTTACAGCCTTCACTTATGCGCCAGGCAAGCTTTAGTCTTGCCGTGAAGGAGCGAGTTATGACGCTAAAAGTTCATCCCGTGCCCGGCTGGGAGACCTCAGGGCGAGTTCTTGTCGACGACAACCGAATTCGACCGAAACATCAGCGAACACCAAACCGAACGAATGACCAAACAAATTGTTTCAACCTACAGGGTGGATTGGTTACCGCTGTGGGATTCCCTCTCCAGAGCCTATTCTACCGATACCAAACCGCGAATGGAAGAAATCGACCTAACATCCAAACCGAGGATCACTGAGTAACTCAAACGTTTTACTTTGATTCGGCCATATATCGCGATTTATTCTGACGGGTAATAAAGGAAAAAATTGATTTCATTCTATTAACTAAACGCCTAATTTTGTATAATCGTTCTTAAAACTATGGTTAGTATATACATTAATTTGTTTTCGCCACTTTACTTGCCCTTATATTCCCATCTGCGCACCCCTCGGCCTTCTCTGCTTCCATCGGCGGTCGAGTGCACACCAGCGTGAGGTTCGTCGACTGGGGGTGAATTCGCACCTATCGACGTGCAACATTTAATTACCGTGTGACGTCACTAGAAGAGGTAAGCGACGACGGGTACAGGGAGCTGCCCAAGCTACGGTTTCGTCGTTTGTGCCCTAGGGTGGTACCTTCGTTTGAAGGAAATGCTTCAAACGATATCCAAAATTAAAATTCGGGTAACTAATTTATGAACGGTCTAAGTTACCTTTTACCAGCCTAATACCTAAATTGGTTATGGCTATTTTTGCTGTGCTCGCTTGATGGTTGTATTTGGCTGATCTTATTGGCTCTGCCTGAACCGGAATAATTTATTATCTTCCTTTTCTTCACTCTTCACAAATTCTGTTATTTTCTGATCTCGCTTTACTCTTTACTATGACACTTTTCTTATTTCACCGTAACTCTACTCTACTTTTCTGTTTCAAATGATCTTCTGGCTACTGACTTTTTCTGAACCTTCCTTGTCTGTGGTCAGGATTGTAAGACTCGACTTCTTCTCTATTGGGCTTCAAACCCCCATTGGTTATCCGACTTAACACGATATCATTCGTTCGACTTCGGGGGCCCACATCCGCTTACCAACGTCATCGAAAGTCGCGGAGTTGTCTCTACCTGGCGACTAGCAGCAGTAGGCTAAATCAGAGACCCGGAACGCGAAGTCGCAATTATGAAAATTGTAATTCTAATTCTGATCGGTTTATAATTAATTCTGTAACCTCGTTACAATCTTTTAGGATCGATGTTTGACAGCACCGATTTTTTTTAATTAAAGGGATCGATCTGGCAAATTCGATTCTATTTCAACCTGCTCATCATTGTTGAGAACTAGAAAGATTGTGGTGTGAAGAAATGGCCGCTTGATGAACGAGAGTTTTTTTTCGAGAGTTGTCCTACTGGAGCTGTAGAGCTAGGTTCTCGGAAGGGCTCCCCGTCAGAATCACATACTACAATTTGCAGACGAGACAGGCAATGTCGCCCACTAAAACACTGTATTAGACCAATTGTAGCGGGCCGTGATTCAGAATGTGATATTCATTGTACGGTTCAGGTATGTGCGGGCGCAGGGACTCGCGATTGTGTGTATCATCGCGAAAGGCTCGAACATTTGTACGTTAACGTGCTCGATCGCGTGTGCGTTTGTATGTCGCGTGTGCTAACGTGTATGTAACTTCGCGTGTATAAATTTTATTTCATAACCGTGTGCCTTTCGCATATTCGCGTGTGTTCTAGAATGATCGCGCGCGGACCGTGAATCTGATACTTAATTTTTTGTGTACGGTTCAGATTCCAGAAGAAAGTGTAGTCCTATCGTTGCAGAAGTTTCGTAGGTATTCGTTCAAACACCTATGATTCCTCTATAACGTTCCTATTGTTTGTGGATGGTAGGCGGCAGAGCAAGTATGTGTTATTTTTAGCATGTTGCAAACTTCATCAAATATCGTTTTGAATTCTGTACCTTGATCTGTTTTAATTTTAGACATCGGTCCAAATATTAATAATACCTTGTTCAACTAAAGCTTTTGCCATAGTTGTTGCTGCTTTGTCTGGAACAGGTGGTAGTATAATAAATTTAGTGAAGTCGCATTGCATTGGTACTGCGTAGCGATTTCCATTTACTGAAAGTGGAAATGGTCCGATAGTACCAATCGATACTACTTCGAATGGTTTTGTTGGTGTTGTTGTTATTACAGTATGTGTTTTTATTTGTGGAAAGTGTTTGTTCTTTTTACAGAGTTCACAAGTTCCAACATAGTTTATTATTGATTGTTTCATGTTTTGCCAGTAAAAAGTTGGTCTTAATTTTTTTATAAAGTCGATTTATTCCTAAGTGTCTTCCTAGAGGAGTGTTATGGTACTGATAAAGAATCTGATTGATTTCACTATCAGTTTCAATAGTTTTAGGCTTTTCGAATAATAATATGGCAACATTCCCAAGAATTTCGTTACCTATTTCCTTAAATAACTTCACGTCGATGTATTTGAAAATCATATCATTTGTTGCAATAGCGAAATGTTTGCCATTTTTGAGCTAAATCTAATAGCATTTCTGCTCGTGGGGCGATTTTTATCGATCGATCCCTTTATCGATAATTTCAAATGCTCTAGCATGGGTATTAAATTTAAATCAAGATCTAGCGCTAGAGCTAGACTCTTTGAGTAATTTTTATTGAATAATAGTAGATTAATTGTATTTGTTAGTTGATTAAATGAGAAGCTTAGCTTAGGTAAATCAAAGGTTTCTAAACCATTCATGGCGTCATACACACGAAATTGATCACATTTCGGTGGGGCGGGTTGAACGATTTGTGGGGTCATTTTGTTTTTGGTCATTGACCTGGTTATTATGTACATATTTTTAGCTCATGTATATCATATATGTATCTTGAAAGTGCATCCGATACAACGTTGCTCTTTCCTTTTATAAATTGTACTGTGAAGTCAGGAGCGGATCCAGAAAGAAATTTCGGGAAGGGTCCGAAATTTCGATTTTGAAATGAACATTTTACAATTCATAATATGTAATAATCTTATTTATTGAATATCAGTTTTGTAGGTCAACTTTGGTTTGGAATGATTTTTAGTTTTAAACTAATATAAAATTGAAACTCATTTAAAATTTCTCAACAAGTAAAATAATTTCGGAGGGGGTCCGGACCCTCAGGACCCTCTCCCTGGATCCGCCACTGTGTGAAGTCATACTCTTCCAAGTCTAGTCGTAAGCTTGGATGATGGATCCTTCATAGTAAATAAATAAGCTAGCGGTCTATGGTCGGCTTTAATGATAAATTTTCTTCCATGCACATATGGTCGAAAGTACTTAATTGCCCAATGAATTGCGGCTAGTTCACGCTCGATTGTTGATATGTTCGCCCTTTGTGAACGTTCGGCTCGCAAACGCCACAGGTAATTCGACATCATCATACTCTTGAGCTAATACAGCTCCGCAAGCCACTTTGGAGGCGTCAGTCGTAATAATGAAATGTCTCTTAAAATTTGGGAATTTTAGGATTCGAGGTAACAGTAGTTGTCGTTTGAGTGTGAGAAATGCTTCTTGACACTTATCGTTCCAGATAAATTTTGTATCTTTCCTGGTAAGTTGATTAGCGGGTGTGAAATTTCAGCAAAATTTTGAATAAAACGCCTGTAGTAGTAGCAAAATGCAACGAACCTACGCGTTTCGTCAGTATTTTCGGAATTGGATAGTTTTTTATAGCTGAGTACTTAGCCTTATCAGGTTGTACTCCTTCTTGTGAGTCATTATGTCCGAGAAATGTTACTTCCGTTTTGAAGAAACAACATTTCTTCGGGTTTAGCTTTAAATTGCAATTTCTCATTCCTTCAAAAACATTTGATAGGTTCTTCAGATGGTGGCTAAGTGAACATCCGATGACTATTACGTCATCTACGTAAAGGAATGCGCATTCAGGTGGTAGACCAGCGTCATCATTCGCTGAAAGCTGTTTGGGCTAATGTTTAACCCGAACGGTAGTCTATTGAATTCAAAGTGACCATTACCTGCAGTGAATGCAGTAAATTTTTTACAATGATCTTGTAGCGGGATTTGAGGAAATCCAGACATTAGGTCAAGCGTGGATGTATTTTGCCCTGCTTAATTGGTCTAGTATTTCATCAATCCTGGGCAATGGGAACTTATCTGGTATGATCTTATTCAGTTGTCTAAAATCGACAACTAGTCTCCACTTTTTAACATTAAAATCAGTTTTTTTGGGACAAGTAATATGGGAGAATTGTATGGCGATGTTGAGTTCTGAATAACGTTTTGATCTAGCATGTTTCTTACTTGTAGATCAATTTCCAGTTTTTGTGACTCTAGAGTTCTGAAATTTTTAATGTAAACAGGAGATTAGTCATTTAACAAAATATCTTGTTTATAGAAATTATTTGTGGATAGATTATCGTCTTCTAACGCGAATATGTCACTGTATTGCCTACAAAGTTCAAGGCCATGTCTGATCATTGGGTCAATGCTGTTTAGTTGTAATTCGCGAACTAATCGTTCGCTTCTTGCATGGTTTCCATTTTGTAGAATAGTTCGACTATGGAAACAAAAATTTCGTAGAGATGTCATAGTTGGTATGATATTTTCTGGGATGAGTATATATATACAATAATCCTGGAGTTTTTTTTTCATACGTTTATTTGACACGGCATTTGCAAAAGCTTTTTACCCCAGTTTCTTTTTTTACATAGCACGTTACAAAAATCCTTAAGACTAATTTTAACTATACTAGTAATTTGTCTAAAACTAACACTGAAATCACTTTATTGTTTGCTTTTTTCCTTACATTGTTATATTTCATAATGATCTAGTATTTTTGGTATTTATTTACTTTTTTTCTGTTATTATCTAAATTTAAAAACTGAATATTCTAGGACACTTTAATTGGTGAATGATTAGCCTTGGATGAGAGTATGAGGAGATGAATTTATTTAAATTTTGACAGACGCTGTTTTTAGAAAATGATAGATAAGTTCCATGTATAGAGGATCGCGATACGCCAGGATGGCTCTAACAGGAACATGGATTGGTCTTCCTCGGACTTGTAAAGAATCTACTAATTGTGATCTGGCTTCACGATATTCAGTGCAGGACCAAACAACATGCTCAATGTCATGGTAACCCTCTCCACAAGCACAATGATTACCCTCAGCGAGCCCAATACGACAGAGATGCGCATCTAAAGTATAATGATTGGACATGAGTCTTGACATCACACGGATGAAGTCCCGACTTACATCCAATCCTTTGAACCATGCCTTCGTTGATACTTTAGGGATAATTGAGTGTAGCCATCGTCCCATATCTCCATTGTCCCAAGATGTTTGCCAACTAGCAAGTGTCCTCTGTCGAGAAGCGCTATAAAATTCATTGTAAGCGATGGGTCTTTCATATATTTCACCATCTAGTGCACCAATCTTGGCTAAATTATCAGCTTTCTCATTTCCCGCAATAGAGCAATGGGCGGGGAGCCACACTAGGGCAAATTTATAACATTTTCTTGTTAGGTTACTCAGAGATTCTCGTATCTTCCCCAAAAAGAATGGATCTTGATTATCAATCCTCTTTGAGCGTAGAGCTGCAATTGTGCTGAGACTATCAGTGAGGATAAAGTAATGGTTCGGGGGTAAAGTATTAATTATTTGCAAACTATAGTGAACTGCTGCTAGTTCCGCTATATAAACAGAGGCGGGTTCTGCAAGTTTGAGAGAAATTGAAAAATTATTGTTGAAAATACCGAAACCAGTGGCCTCACTGATTCGTGACCCATCAGTGTAAAACATTTTAAGGCAGTCTATGTGTTGATATTTACTTGTGAATATTTTAGGGATCTCCCGCGAGCGTAGATGATCCGAAATTCCACGAATCTCTGCTTGCATGGACGTGTCGAAGAATAAAGTGGATTCAGGAGTATCTAGTATATTGACTATGTGGGAACATACCTAGCAGGCGTTATTTCTTGTGACATGTGATTGAAATACACTGTCATGAATCTGGTTTGGGGTTGAAGCTCAACAAGTCTTTCAAAATTTTCAATTACCAGTGGGTTCATAACCTCACATCGAATAAGTAAACGAGAGGAGAGATCCCAGAATCGGTCTTTTAAAGGAAGAACTCCCGCTAGTACTTCAAGACTCATCGTATGGGTCGACTGCATGCAACCTAAGGCAATTCGTAAACAACGATACTGTATCCGTTCCAGTTTAATAATGTGAGTGTTCGCAGCTGAACGGAAACAGAAGCACCCATATTCCATTACTGAAAGTATTGTTGTTTGATACAATCTTATCATGTCACTTGAATGAGAACCCCACCATGATCCAGTTATTGTTCGCAGAAAATTTATCCTTTGTTGGCATTTCGTTATTAGATACACACCAAAAAAATCTGAATTTTATCGTTGACGTAATTGTAAACATGACACAATTCAACAAACCGTAATTTTCGAAATGATGGAACATTACCGTGTTACGTTTAATTTTACATGAAACATCAACTTTACATGCGCAATGACATAAAATTACACTTCCCACCATTCAGAATAAACGCTGTATGTGGAGTAAAATTACATGATTTACGAAATTAAACGTCATGTAAAATTAAAATCAAACGTAAAACTAAGTCATTTTTGATGCTCGTATATGTCAGGGTCAGGAGACGTAAATTTACACTATTTTTTCTAGGTGTGTATCTAATGTGGCCTCCCCATGTGCCTTTGGAATCGAACCAAATTCCAAGGTATTTAAAAGTCAGGACTTGGGCTATCGTTCTACCAACCAGCTGAAGCTGAAGCTGAGCCGGATCACGCTTCCTTGAGAAAACGACCAACTCTGTTTTCTCCGTAGAGAAATCGATGCCCAGTTTTAAAGCCCAAATTGATAAATTATCCAAGCTATCTTGCAATGGTTGTTGTAAATTTATAGCTTTTGGTCCTGTGGCAGAAACCACCCCATCATCTGCAAGTTGTCTTAGAGTGCATGGGCTGTCAATACAATTATCAATGTCATTCACGTAAAAATTATAGAGAAGGGGGCTTAGACAAGAGCCTTGTGGGAGGCCCATGTAACTTATTCTGAGTGTCGCCAAATGCATGTGCTTTTCTGACAATAAATTGTATAGATAATTATTTTGATGTAGCTTCTCCGAGAGAACATCAATGGAGACTGAGTCGAATGCTCCTTTTATGTCTAAGAACACAGACGCCATTTGTTTTTTTGCGTAAGCTAGTTGGATTTCTGACGAAAGTAGCGCCAGGCAATCATTCGTTCCCTTTCCTCTCCGAAAACCAAACTGGGTATCTGAGAGCAAGCCGTTCGCCTCAACCCAATTGTCGAGACGTCGTAGGATAATTTTTTCCAACAATTTCCTGATGCAGGATAGCATTGCAATCGGTCGATACGAGTTATGATCGGAGGCTGGTTTTCCCGGTTTTGGAATGGCGATAACTCTCACTTGTCTCCAGTCACGCGGGACAATATTCTGCTCAAGAAACTTGTTGAATAAATTCAACAAGCGTCTTTTTGCTAGGTCAGGCAGATTCTTCACCAAGTTGAATTTAATTGTCTAGTCCCGGAGCATTATTGTTGCATGAGAGGAGTGCAATTGAAAATTCCATCATTGTCAAAGGCGAATCTATGAAATCGTTACTTGTGGGAGCATCGCGAATGATTTTCTGCGCAGGAGCAGAATCTGGACAAATTTTCTTGGCAAAATTGAATATCCAACGATTCGAAAAATCTTCGCTTTCATTAGTCACGTTACGATTCCTCATTCTTCTGGCTGTGTTCCAAAGAGTACTCATTGATGTTTCTCTTGACAAGCCATCAACGAAGCGTCTCCAATAACTAGACTTTTTGGCACGACGGAGACTGTCAAATTTGTTTTGCAAAATGAAATAATTTTCAAAGTTCTCACGTATACCCCCTTTCTGTTTCATAATTTCTTTGTAGGCAACTTGTTTAGCTTCATATGCATCAGAGCACTCTTTGTCCCACCAAGGATTAGGGGGCCGTCTATTTATTGTCATTCCAGGATTGCATTTCGTTTGGGCTTGTTCTGCTGCTTCAATAATTAAACCCGCTAGGAATTCAGATTCTTCGGTAGGGGGTAGCTCTTCTGTCGAAGCAAGAGAAGTGGAAATTAATGTTTCGTATGTTTTCCAATCAATATTTCATGTTAAGTCATAAGGAACATTGATTGAATTCGTAAGGCCTAATTCACTGTTAATTGAAACAACGATTGGCAAATGATCGCTACCGTGAGGATCAGGTACAACCTTCCACGTGCAATCTAACCGAAATGATGTCGAGCACAGAGATAGATGTAATGCACTTGGACGTGCAGGAGGTCTGGGAATGCGTGTTGTTTCGCCAGTATTTAAAACTGTCATATTAAATTCGTCACAAACATTGTATATCAAAAAGGATCGATTATCATTGTAGAGGGAACCCCACAATACTCCGTGCGAGTTGAAGTCTCCCAGTATCAGACGCGGAGCAGCCATGGATTCCACTACCTCAAAAATTTGACGTTGTCCAATTTGAACTTTGGGAGGTATATATATAGAAGCGATAGACATGTCTTTGCCTTTAATATTCGTTTGGACTGCTACAGCCTCAATGCCAGCAATCATGGGGATGGTAATTCTATAGAAAGAATAGCACTTTTTAATTCCTAGAAGCACTCCTCCATATGGGGTGTCTCGGTCTAGGCGAATAATGTTGAAATCATTTAAGTTGAAATTAATGTTTGAGGTAAGCCATGTTTCACATAGAGCAAAAGCATCGCATTTTAAATTATCCAGTAAAACTTTTAAAGAATCAATTTTTGGTATGATACTTCTGCAATTCCACTGTAAAACAGTGATGGAGTCTTTCACCTTAGGAGTTGAATTAACCATTGAAGGATATAATTGCTGCAAGGATGGGCCATTGAGCAATCAGCTGCTCTAAAAATGTTCTAATTGTTGGGAGAAAAGCTGAAAGTATACTCTTTAGTGGTTCAGAAATATTGAATGCTTTAAAAATCCAATCAACAATTTCAGAAAATTTCAATAATCCTACCCCCGGCTGAGGCTCAGAGGAAGTCGAAATTTTATTATTTCCAGTAATGGTGTTCTGTTTGGATTGTACGTTCCCAAAACCGGGTGGAATTGATTTCGGTTTTGAATCGGAATTTTTCGGTTTTGGGCGCAGTTTATCTATTGGTGGAGAAATTTTAAGGCCCTTGCTTGGCAGCTTGGGAAAAGAAGACTGTTTTCTTTTTCTGGAATTTCCGGGTAAAACAAATGATGTACCTTCGCACGCTCCGTCGGAGTCAGACTGTTCCGAAAATAGAGATGTGTAAGTGTTTTCTAAGAAGATGGGTTTAGGGGTAGCATTTTTCAACATTTCTGCATAGGAGCGCTTAGACCTCTCCTTCAAGGATCGTTTAATTTTATCCTCGCACAATTTATAAATGGGGCATGCAGGGAGCTCATGCGAGTTTTCTCCGCACATTAAACATTTTTCTGAATTTTCATTGCATGTATCCTCTTGATGAGAACTCCCACATTTGCCACACCGTGCCTTATTGGAACAGTAAGTGGCTGTGTGGCCAAGCTGTTTACAATTAAGGCAATTCATTACACGAGGGATAAAAAGGCGAACAGGGAGACGAATCTTATCGATAATGACATAGTTGGGCAGCGCAGACCCAGCGAAAGTCACTCGAAACGAGTCAGACAGTCGATAAACTTTTTTATCTCCTTCGTGTGATACTGAATGCAATTGCTTGCATTCAAGTACCTTTACGTCTTTAAGTATGGTGTCTTTGAAACGACCAACCCCATGCTTAATTATGTCATCAACAGTCAAACTCGATTCTGTGATGACCCCATCAATTTCAATTTCCTTTGAAGGAATATACGCTCTATACTCACGCGTAAAAAGCTCGCAAGAAGCAATTGCATTGGCTTGTTTGAGACTACCAACGACAATGCGTATTTTATCTTTATTAACTTTAACGATCTCTTTTACATCCGAGAATCGCGAAGTCAAATCTTTCGAAATTTGAATGATATTTAGCGCCTTTACTTTACACCTAATAAATACAATCCATGGTCCCGTTGGCGACTCTGGGTAAATTTTAATTCTACTCGGGTTTACATTTTCAACAGGCTTAGGGGGAGGGTCTGTTACTCGTTCTCCCATCTCTTCATCCATTTTACCTAGCAAGAAAAACTATCACAAAAAGGAATGAAAAATATACCTGTTATACCGGTAGAACACACCTCATGTGTTACGTTGTAAACTCGGTGCCCGTTGTTTGACAATGTGACACTTGCTGTCCTACTTCGTCGCGTTGCTTCTTCAGTAGAGAAATAGGCCTACCTGCAACACTTCAAAACTCTCTCCGGTTAAGCTGCTCGTCGGTATCACCACCACCAGCGCGCTCTCTCCGTTTCCACCACCGCGGTAGACAAATGTGGCTACCTGTGGCTTGCTGCGAAAATCCCACTGTCGATGCGGCACTTTTCCTTATTCGTCGTACCACTTCTGCGGTAGACAAATAGAGCAAATGGGTCTACCTGTGACGCTTCCCCTCTCGTCGATTAGAATTGCTCGACGACACCAATACAAAATATTTTTTCTGTGTGTACAGACACGATCACTGTCGATTTCTGCCACCGTGGTAGGCAAATTCGTCTACCCGCGGTTTGCTGTCAAAACACCACTTGTCGAGGATGCCGTTGACCACGCCTCCGACGTATCAACTGTCGACTCACACTTAACAAACTGGTCTCTCTCTCTCCCACAAAAACGCATACAGCGTCTCGCACTCCGTCACTCTCTCCAGAACAAAACCTTCCACCTGGAGGCACAACCGTCTCGGCCGGTTGCAAAAACTGTTATGAATCCTGGAGTTAGCTCGTTTTATATGGTAACCATATCTTCTGGTAGATAAGGTAGGTTTAGATTTTTAATTATTTCACATCGTAGTGGTATGATTTGCTTGGTGCGTAATTTTTCGTACATTGGTGTAGTAATGTGGGTATTAAAAGCATTTATTATCAGGATCCAGGAATTATAATCGATACAACATTTATAAGAGGTAAAGAAATCCCTTCCTAAAATTCCGTCGGTGGGAATTGGAAAGTTGTTGTGAACTATATATAATTTGTATTGAAGCGAAAATTCATCTATTAACAGGCTAGTCTTCCATAAGTGGTTGTGGTACCATTGCTTATTCCGGAAATAGTGCATGTATTACTGGGGTTATAGTTTTACTGAAATTTCAATTTTGAGGATTTTATAACTGAGATAACTGAACCACAATCTATTATAAAACTACATTGTTGTTCGGCACATTCGACGTTCAAATGCACAAAATTGGTTGCAGATAAAGTTATGGCATAAACTGCCCTTGAGTTTGACCTAAAAATTTAGGTTGCGGTATCTGTTGTATTGGTGGATGGGTAAGCATCGAAGGTTGCATATTGTTTTGCATTGGTTGGAAAACAGGGGTTTGGTTCAATTGTTGGGGAACGTTTTGGGCTACATACATTCCATAAATTTGAATTGAAATGTGCTCTTTGTGAAAACTGTCCTCTTTGGTGGTAAGCTCTTCTTCCATTATGATTACCTCTACCGTGGAAATTTCCACGATTAGAATAATTTCTTTGGAAATTGTTTTGGTTACCTTTGTAATATTGGAAATGACCACGACCATTTCCTCGACCATTGTTGAAATTTCTACCACGGTTGTTTTGTTGAGTACTACGAATTTGTGGAGAGATTGGTTTGTCACTTTCCATGAGCTTTTCTGTAGCATCTGTAATTTTCTGTAAAGGTCCCAGCCTTCAAAACAATCTTCGTGTCGTTATTTCTGACACCGTCTACGAGAGCTTCGACTCCCTTTTTGGTAGCCATAGTATTAGCTCTATTTATTGGAAATTGCCCTGTTACGTAGACCGACCTAAGCTGTACGGTTAATTTTTCCACTGCACTACAGAATGAGTCTGATGATTCTTTTTGTTTTACGGCTTTTAATTTAGCAATGATATTGTCGGAAGTAATTTTGGATTCGCAGTGTTACTTCACTGCATCTAAAATACCTTGCAGGTCATTGGCTCCTACAATAACCTGACGTGCAACTCCAGTGAGTCGCGATTTGACGAATCGTACCACTGTAACCTGAGCTGCTGCCTGCTGTGCGGCAATCGCTGCAGCAGTCCCTCTGATTTTATATTTTAATTTTTGAATGAAATTTACAGCATACGCCAGTGAATAAACGCTTATTGTATGAAGACCTGCGTACTCAAGTTTTGCTGTAATTAACGTATATTTGGCTGTATATTTGGCATTTACATTTATACAAAAATTAAATTCATTTTCGGGATATTCTGATCCATAGTCGGCTGAAATATTTGTAATTAGTGTGTATGTTGTATGAGCATCCGTTAGTTTTGTAGTCAAAGTGTTTCTTTTGTTTGCACGATTGGGGGCTTTTCTTAAATTGGTGAGAATTGAATTTAAGGGTGAAATGTGGCTATCGATTACACGTTTATGTACTTCAATATCCATTCACTAATTGCCATATAATGCCAATATTTTCTGTCAATCTTAAATTTAATTTCTGCGGCAACCTTCAACAACATGTGTCATTTTAAATATAATTAAAAGATATATTGTATAATAATAAGATTATTATATTTTCTTCGTTTAACTTCGTTGACTCACCGAAATGTAAAATTGGATTTTTTCTTTGTATAACTATACGCCTAATTTTCTCCAGATTTACAATCACTGTCGTTGTTCTCCGGGTCAGCACATTTGATTTTCACTTTCCTTCTTTTCATCGACACTGTATGTGGAATTAGGACTTCAAGTAACAAGCTCGACATATTTGTGTTTCACTTCCATTCGGCAAGCTATACGAGGTCAACATATTTGTTTTTCATTTTCATCGTAGTCATTTCGTGCACTGGGTTCATTGTTTTCACTAAAAGTACGATCGTCATTTACTCTGTTTTTAAGCATTGTTTATTGCAGAAACGCTTCTGGCTGCTTTTAACGCCTGTCGGCGTGATTGTTTTTTATGGATAATACTAGTAGGAATTATGCACCTACTAGCACCAAGATTAGCCATATTTTAATTTCACTCTGATCGAGTGTATCGGTATGGTTTTCTAAATGGTTGATCACCTGTGTTTGGTGATCACCAGTATTCACTGCTTTTTGAAGTAGAATACTTCTAACGTTTCAATAGGGGGTCCCTTTTCAAAAATTTCTGCTGAGATATCAAATGCGATTAACTTCCGTTGTACTGATCGAAATCGCTATATTTTAACGGTGGTAATTATCTGCGCTGATTGGTCCGTACAATACAACCAAGCAGCGAGCGTTACTAGGACTGCCTCTTTTTTATCCAATGAACTTCGCCAGGTATAAAAACGGCACATAAGCGAAAATTCGTCAATTTGTTTTCTGACCTCGTAGTAGCTGCTACGTTTTGTGTCAGCTCAAACTCTTCGGTTGGAATATATTCAATGACTGCCGCCAGGTATCATTCCACCCAATGATGCACAGGCGTGGCGTGCATACAATGATCAGCGCACATCGCAGAAAAAGGAGAACGCTCTTTTCTCGGAGTTCAATATGCGGATTACAAGTGTGCGCGTGCGAAGCGGTTTGTAGTTATCCTCCATTTATCCTCCAAATATTTTTTATGCTGTTGTAGGGTTTGGAGGATAGCTACAAATCGACGGAGGATAAGCTTTCTGTGCATTTAAACGTGAAACTAATTACAGGGATTCAAAGTACTTGAACTTTTTATCAAAACAACGTATTTTTTTCATTAAATTTAAATTAAATATGGTTGCTATAGATGGCGAAAAAAATTTCTACCAGAACCTTACAAAATGAGCTGTAAATTATGCTGTTGTAGGGTGATTTGGAGGATAACTACAAATCGTTAGAGGATAAGTCTTGCATGCTGTCTAATAAACAAACAACTATTGAAAAAGGTAGGAAATATTAAGTTCTTTCCATTTATGTAATATTCTCATGCAAATGTTGGCCAATTCGACGAAAACTGTTGACAACAATATTGTTCGGTGGGATCGAGCAAAATCTCTTTTACACCAGGGACATCATTGAATGGAGGATAACTACATAATTTCGAAGCATGATGCGCAATTTGAAAAAATAACCATTTTAATTGTTTAAATAATGATAATTAGTGCAATTCAATTATATCGATCGAGAAAACATAATTCTGTATGTTCAAAAAGAGCATATGGGTTTATTTATTAATCTGCCAACCTTGTCCTGAAAAAAACGGAGAATAAGAGTTTTATGAAGCAAAACTACAAACTAATCATTTCGAATCGTTCTGAAGACCCCACGCAACAGATCCGCTTCATTGGAACTCGATGATTTCCTGATATTCTTCAAAAAAATTAAATATTTTTGAATTTTCAAATATATTTCAAGTGTAGCAAAACTACAAATTAATCATTTCGAATCGTTCTTGAGACCCCACGCAACAGATCTGCTTCATTGGAACTCGATGATTTCCTGATATTCTCAAAAAAATTAAAAAATTTTGAATTTTCAAATATCTTTCAAGTGTTTTACATACATTTTCTTGAACTTGCCTTGGGAAAAAACGGAGGATAAAAGTTTTATGAAGCAAAACTACAAACTAATCATTTCGAATCGTTCTTGAGACCCCACGCAGCAGATCTGCTTTATTGGAACTCGATGATTTCCTGATATTCTCAAAAAAATTAAATATTTTTGAATTTTCAAATATATTTCAAGTGTAGCAAAACTACAAATTAATCATTTCGAATCGTTCTTGAGACCCCACGCAACAGATCTGCTTCATTGGAACTCGATGATTTCCTGATATTCTCAAAAAAATTAAAAAATTTTGAATTTTCAAATATCTTTCAAGTGTTTTACATACATTTTCTTGAACTTGCCTTGGGAAAAAACGGAGGATAAAAGTTTTATGAAGCAAAACTACAAACTAATCATTTCGAATCGTTCTTGAGACCCCACGCAGCAGATCTGCTTTATTGGAACTCGATGATTTCCTGATATTCTCAAAAAAATAAATATTTTTGAATTTTCAAAGTGTTTTCATAGATTTTCTTCAACTTGCCTTGGGAAAAAACGGAGGATAAGAGTTTTATGAAGCAAAACTACAAACTAATCATTTCGAATCGTTCTTGAGACCCCACGCAACAGATCTGCTTCATTGGAACTCGATGATTTCCTGATATTCTCAAAAAAATAAATATTTTTGATTTTTCAAATATATTTCAAGTGTTTTCATAGATTTTCTTGAATTTTCCTTGGGAAAAAACGGAGGATAAGAGTTTTATGAAGCAAAACTACAAACTAATCATTTCGAATCGTTCTTGAGACCCCACGCAACAGATCTGCTTCATTGGAACTCGATGATTTCCTGATATTCTCAAAAAAAATAAATATTTTTGAATTTTCAAATATATTTCAAGTGTTTTCATAGATTTTCTTCAACTTGCCTTGGGAAAAAACGGAGGATAAGAGTTTTATGAAGCAAAACTACAAACTAATCGTTTCGAATCATTCTTGAGACCCCACGCAACAGATCTGCTTCATTGGAACTCGATGATTTCCTGATATTCTCAAAAAAATAAATATTTTTGAATTTTCAAATATATTTCAAGAGTTTTCATAGATTTTCTTCAACTTGCCTTGGGAAAAAACGGAGGATAAGAGTTTTATGAAGCAAAACTACAAACTAATCATTTCGAATCGTTCTTGAGACCCCACGCAACAGATCTGCTTCATTGGAACTCGATGATTTCCTGATATTCTCAAAAAAATAAATATTTTTGAATTTTCAAAGTGTTTTCATAGATTTTCTTGAACTTGCCTTGGGAAAAAACGGAGGATAAGAGTTTTATGAAACTACAAACTAATCATTTTGAATCGTTCTTGAGACTCCACGCAACAGATCTGCTTCATTGGAACTCGATGATTTCCTGATATTCTCAAAAGAATTAAATATTTTTGAATTTTCAATTATAATTCAAGTGATTTCATAGATTTTCTTGAACTTGCCTTGGGAAAAACGGAGGATAAGAGTTTTATGAAGTAAAACTACAAACTAATCATTTCGAATCGTTCTTGAGACCCCACGCAACAGATCTGCTTCATTGGAACTAGATGATTTCCTGATATTCTCAAAAAAATTAAATATTTTTGAATTTTCAAATATATTTCAAGTGTTTGCATAGATTTTCTTGAACTTGCCTTGGGAAAAAACGGAGGATAAGAGTTTTATGAAGCAAAACTACAAACTAATCATTTCGAATCGTTCTTGAGACTCCACACAACAGATATGCTTCATTGGAACTCGATGATTTCCTGATATTCTCAAAAAAAATAAATATTTTTGAATTTTCAAATATATTTCAAGTGTTTTCATAGATTTTCTTCAACTTGCCTTGGGAAAAAAACGGAGGATAAGAGTTTTATGAAGCAAAACTACAAACTAATCATTTCGAATCGTTCTGAAGACCCCACGCAACAGATCCGCTTCATTGGAACTCATCGAGTTCCTTTCCTGATATTCTTCAAAAAAATTAAATATTTTTGAATTTTCAAATATATTTCAAGTGTAGCAAAACTACAAATTAATCATTTCGAATCGTTCTTGAGACCCCACGCAACAGATCTGCTTCATTGGAACTCGATGATTTCCTGATATTCTCAAAAAAATTAAAAAATTTTGAATTTTCAAATACCTTTCAAGTGTTTTACATAGATTTTCTTGAACTTGCCTTGGGAAAAAACGGAGGATAAAAGTTTTATAAAGCAAAACTACAAACTAATCATTTCGAATCGTTCTTGAGACCCCACGCAGCAGATCAGCTTTATTGGAACTCGATGATTTCCTGATATTCTCAAAAAAATTAAATATTTTTGAATTTTCAAATATATTTCAAGTGTTTTCATAGATTTTCTTCAACTTGCCTTGGGAAAAAACGGAGGATAAGAGTTTTATGAAGCAAAACTACAAACTAATCATTTCGAATCGTTCTTGAGACCCCACGCAACAGATCTGCTTCATTGGAACTCGATGATTTCCTGATATTCTCAAAAAAAAATAAATATTTTTGATTTTTCAAATATATTTCAAGTGTTTACATAGATTTTCTTGAACTTTCCTTGGGAAAAAAACGGAGGATAAGAGTTTTATGAAGCAAAACTACAAACTAATCATTTCGAATCGTTCTTGAGACCCCACGCAACAGATCTGCTTCATTGGAACTCGATGATTTCCTGATATTCTCAAAAAAAATAAATATTTTTGAATTTTCAAATATATTTCAAGTGTTTTCATAGATTTTATTCAACTTGCCTTGGGAAAAAACGGAGGATAAGAGTTTTATGAAGCAAAACTACAAACTAATCATTTCGAATCGTTCTTGAGACCCCACGCAACAGATCTGCTTCATTGGAACTCGATGATTTCCTGATATTCTCAAAAAAATAAATATTTTTGAATTTTCAAATATATTTCAAATGTTTTCATAGATTTTCTTCAACTTGCCTTGGGAAAAAACGGAGGATAAGAGTTTTATGAAGCAAAACTACAAACTAATCATTTCGAATCGTTCTTGAGACCCCACGCAACAGATCTGCTTCATTGGAACTCGATGATTTCCTGATATTCTCAAAAAAATAAATATTTTTGAATTTTCAAAGTGTTTTCATAGATTTTCTTGAACTTGCCTTGGGAAAAAACGGAGGATAAGAGTTTTATGAAGCAAAACTACAAACTTATCATTTCGAATCGTTCTTGAGACCCCACGCAACAGATCTGCTTCATTGGAACTCGATGATTTCCTGATATTCTCAAAAAAATAAATATTTTTGAATTTTCAAATATATTTCAAGTGTTTTCATAGATTTTCTTAAACTTGCCTTGGGAAAAACCGGGGGATAAGAGTTTTATGAAGCAAAACTACAAAAATTATCATTTCGAATCGTTCTTGAGACCCCACGCAACAGATCTGCTTCATTGGAACTCGATGATTTCCTGATATTCTCAAAAAAATAAATATTTTTGAATTTTCAAAGTGTTTTCATAGATTTTCTTGAACTTGCCTTGGGAAAAAACGGAGGATAAGAGTTTTATGAAACTACAAACTAATCATTTTGAATCGTTCTTGAGACTCCACGCAACAGATCTGCTTCATTGGAACTCGATGATTTCCTGATATTCTCAAAAGAATTAAATATTTTTGAATTTTCAATTATAATTCAAGTGATTTCATAGATTTTCTTGAACTTGCCTTGGGAAAAACGGAGGATAAGAGTTTTATGAAGTAAAACTACAAACTAATCATTTCGAATCGTTCTTGAGACCCCACGCAACAGATCTGCTTCATTGGAACTAGATGATTTCCTGATATTCTCAAAAAAATTAAATATTTTTGAATTTTCAAATATATTTCAAGTGTTTGCATAGATTTTCTTGAACTTGCCTTGGGAAAAAAACGGAGGATAAGAGTTTTATGAAGCAAAACTACAAACTAATCATTTCGAATCGTTCTGAAGACCCCACGCAACAGATCCGCTTCATTGGAACTCATCGAGTTCCTTTCCTGATATTCTTCAAAAAAATTAAATATTTTTGAATTTTCAAATATATTTCAAGTGTAGCAAAACTACAAATTAATCATTTCGAATCGTTCTTGAGACCCCACGCAACAGATCTGCTTCATTGGAACTCGATGATTTCCTGATATTCTCAAAAAAATTAAAAAATTTTGAATTTTCAAATACCTTTCAAGTGTTTTACATAGATTTTCTTGAACTTGCCTTGGGAAAAAACGGAGGATAAAAGTTTTATAAAGCAAAACTACAAACTAATCATTTCGAATCGTTCTTGAGACCCCACGCAGCAGATCAGCTTTATTGGAACTCGATGATTTCCTGATATTCTCAAAAAAATTAAATATTTTTGAATTTTCAAATATATTTCAAGTGTTTTCATAGATTTTCTTCAACTTGCCTTGGGAAAAAACGGAGGATAAGAGTTTTATGAAGCAAAACTACAAACTAATCATTTCGAATCGTTCTTGAGACCCCACGCAACAGATCTGCTTCATTGGAACTCGATGATTTCCTGATATTCTCAAAAAAAAAATAAATATTTTTGATTTTTCAAATATATTTCAAGTGTTTTCATAGATTTTCTTGAACTTTCCTTGGGAAAAAACGGAGGATAAGAGTTTTATGAAGCAAAACTACAAACTAATCATTTCGAATCGTTCTTGAGACCCCACGCAACAGATCTGCTTCATTGGAACTCGATGATTTCCTGATATTCTCAAAAAAAATAAATATTTTTGAATTTTCAAATATATTTCAAGTGTTTTCATAGATTTTATTCAACTTGCCTTGGGAAAAAACGGAGGATAAGAGTTTTATGAAGCAAAACTACAAACTAATCATTTCGAATCGTTCTTGAGACCCCACGCAACAGATCTGCTTCATTGGAACTCGATGATTTCCTGATATTCTCAAAAAAATAAATATTTTTGAATTTTCAAATATATTTCAAATGTTTTCATAGATTTTCTTCAACTTGCCTTGGGAAAAAACGGAGGATAAGAGTTTTATGAAGCAAAACTACAAACTAATCATTTCGAATCGTTCTTGAGACCCCACGCAACAGATCTGCTTCATTGGAACTCGATGATTTCCTGATATTCTCAAAAAAATAAATATTTTTGAATTTTCAAAGTGTTTTCATAGATTTTCTTGAACTTGCCTTGGGAAAAAACGGAGGATAAGAGTTTTATGAAGCAAAACTACAAACTTATCATTTCGAATCGTTCTTGAGACCCCACGCAACAGATCTGCTTCATTGGAACTCGATGATTTCCTGATATTCTCAAAAAAATTAAATATTTTTGAATTTTCAAATATATTTCAAGTGTTTTCATAGATTTTCTTAAACTTGCCTTGGGAAAAACCGGGGGATAAGAGTTTTATGAAGCAAAACTACAAAAATTATCATTTCGAATCGTTCTTGAGACCCCACGCAACAGATCTGCTTCATTGGAACTCGATGATTTCCTGATATTCTCAAAAAAATTAAATATTTTTGAATTTTCAAATATATTTCAAGTGCTTTCATAGATTTTCTTGAACTTTCCTTGGGAAAAAACGGAGGATAAGAGTTTTATGAAACTACAAACTAATCATTTCGAATCGTTCTTGAGACCCCACGCAACAGATCTGCTTCATTGGAACTCGATGATTTCCTGATATTCTCAAAAAAATTAAATATTTTTGAATTTTCAAATATATTTCAAGTGTTTGCATAGATTTTCTTGAACTTGCCTTGGGAAAAAAACGGAGGATAAGAGTTTTATGAAGCAAAACTACAAACTAATCATTTCGAATCGTTCTTGAGACTCCACACAACAGATCTGCTTCATTGGAACTCGATGATTTCCTGATATTCTTTAAAAAATTAAATATTTTTGAATTTTCAAATATATTTCAAGTGTTTTCATAGATTTTCTTGAACTTGCCTTGGGAAAAACGGAGTATAAGAGTTTTATGAAGCAAAACTACAAACTAATCATTTCGAATCGTTCTTGAGACCCCACGCAACAGATCTGCTTCATTGGAACTCGATGATTTCCTGATATTCTCAAAAAAAATAAATATTTTTGAATTTTCAAATATATTTCAAGTGTTTTCATAGATTTTCTTGAACTTGCCTTGGGAAAAACGGAGGATAAGAGTTTTATGAAGCAAAACTACAAACTAATCATTTCGAATCGTTCTTGAGACCCCACGCAACAGATCTGCTTCATTGGAACTCGATGATTTCCTGATATTCTCAAAAAAATTAAATATTTTTGAATTTTCAAATATATTTCAAGTGTTTTCATAGAAAAAACGAAGGATAAGAGTTTTATGAAGCAAAACTACAAACTAATCATTTCGAATCGTTCTTGAGACCCCACGCAACAGATCTGCTTCATTGGAACTCGATGATTTCCTGATATTCTCAAAAAAAATAAATATTTTTGAATTTTCAAATATATTTCAAGTGTTTTCATAGATTTTCATGAATTTGCCTTGGGAAAAAACGGAGGATAAGAGTTTTATGAAGCAAAACTACAAACTAATCATTTCGAATCGTTCTTGAGACTCCACGCAACAGATCTGCTTCGTTGGAACTCGATGATTTCCTGATATTCTCAAAAAAATTAAATATTTTTGAATTTTCAAATATATTTCAAGTGCTTTCATAGATTTTCTTAAACTTGCCTTGGGAAAAAACGGAGGATAAGAGTTTTATGAAGCAAAACTACAAACTAATCATTTCGAATCGTTCTTAAGACTCCACGCAACAGATCTGCTTCATTGGAACTCGATCATTTCCTGATATTCTCAAAAAAATTAAATATTTTTGAATTTTCAAATATATTTCAAGTGTTTTCATAGATTTTCTTGAACTTGCCCAGGGAAAAAACGGAGGACAAGAGTTTTATGAAGCAAAACTACAAACTAATCATTTTGAATCGTTCTTGAGACTCCACGCAACAGATCTGCTTCATTGGAACTCGATGATTTCCTGATATTCTCAAAAGAATTAAATATTTTTGAATTTTCAATTATAATTCAAGTGATTTCATAGATTTTCTTGAACTTGCCTTGGGAAAAACGGAGGATAAGAGTTTTAAGAAGTAAAACTACAAACTAATCATTTCGAATCGTTCTTGAGACCCCACGCAACAGATCTGCTTCATTGGAACTCGACGATTTCCTGATATTCTCAAGAAAATTAAATATTTTTGAATTTTCAAATATATTTCAAGTGTTTTCATAGATTTTCTTCAACTTGCCTTGGGAAAAAACGGAGGATAAGAGTTTTATGAAGTAAAACTACAAACTAATCTTTTCGAATCGTTCTTGAGACCCCACGCAACAGATCTGCTTCATTGGAACTCGATGATTTCCTGATATTCTCAAAAAAATTAAATATTTTTGAATTTTCAAATATATTTCAAGTGCTTTCATAGATTTTCTTGAACTTGCCTTGGGAAAAAAACGGAGGATAAGAGTTTTATGAAGCAAAACTACAAACATTTCAAATCGTTCTTGAGACTCCACGCAACAGATCTGCTTCATTGGAACTCGATGATTTCCCGATATTCTCAAAAAAATTAAATATTTTTGAATTTTCAAATATATTTCAAGTGTTTTCATAGATTTTCTTGAACTTGCCTTGGGGAAAAGGGAGGATTAGAGTTTTATGAAGCAAAGCTACAAACTAATCATTTCGAATCATTCTTGAGACTCCACAAACAGATCTGCTTCATTGGAACTCGATGATTTCCTGATATTCTTCAAAAAAATTAAATATTTTTGAATTTTCAAATATATTTCAAGTGTTTTCTCAGATTTTCTTGAACTTGCCTTGGGAAAAAACGGAGTATAAGAATTTTATGAAGCAAAACTACAAACTAATCATTTCGAATCGTTCTTGAGACCCCACGCAACAGATCTGCTTCATTGGAACTCGATGATTTCCTGATATTCTCAAAAAAATTAAATATTTTTGAATTTTCAAATATATTTCAAGTGTTTTCATAGATTTTCATGAACTTGCCTTGGGAAAAAAACGGAGGATAAGAGTTTTATGAAGCAAAACTACAAACTAATCATTTCGAATCGTTCTTGAGACCCCACGCAACAGATCTGCTTCGTTGGAACTCGATGATTTCCTGATATTCTCAAAAAAATTAAATATTTTTGAATTTTCAAACATATTTCAAGTGCTTTCATAGATTTTCTTAAACTTTCCTTGGGAAAAAACGGAGGATAAGAGTTTTATGAAGCAAAACTACAAACTAATCATTTCGAATCGTTCTTGAGACTCCACGCAACAGATCTGTTTCATTGGAACTCGATGATTTCCTGATATTCTCAAAAAAATTAAATATTTTTGAATTTTCAAATATATTTCAAGTGTTTTCATAGATTTTCTTGAACTTGCCTAGGGAAAAAACGGAGGACAAAAGTTTTATGAAGCAAAACTACAAACTAATCATTTTGAATCGTTCTTGAGACTCCACGCAACAGATCTGCTTCATTGGAACTCGATGATTTCCTGATATTCTCAAAAGAATTAAATATTTTTGAATTTTCAAATATAATTCAAGTGATTTCATAGATTTTCTTGAACTTGCCTTGGGAAAAAACGGAGGATAAGAGTTTTATGAAGTAAAACCACAAACTAATCATTTCGAATCGTTCTTGAGACCCCACGCAACAGATCTGCTTCATTGGAACTCGACGATTTCCTGATATTCTCAAGAAAATTAAATATTTTTGAATTTTCAAATATATTTCAAGTGTTTTCATAGATTTTCTTCAACTTGCCTGGGGAAAAAACGGAGGATAAGAGTTTTATGAAGTAAAACTACAAACTAATCTTTTCGAATCGTTCTTGAGACCCCACGCAACAGATCTGCTTCATTGGAACTCGATGATTTCCTGATATTCTCAAAAAAAAAAAAAATATTTTTGAATTTTCAAATATATTTCAAGTGCTTTCATAGATTTTCTTGAACTTGCCTTGGGAAAAAACGGAGGATAAGAGTTTTATGAAACTACAAACTAATCATTTCGAATCGTTCTTGAGACCCCACGCAACAGATCTGCTTCATTGGAACTCGATGATTTCCTGATATTCTCAAAAAAATTAAATATTTTTGAATTTTCAAATATATTTCAAGTGTTTTCATAGATTTTCTTAAACTTGCCTTGAGAAAAAACGGAGGATAAGAGTTTTATGAAGCAAAACTACAAACTAATCATTTCGAATCGTTCTTGAGACTCCACGCAACAGATCTGCTTCATTGGAACTCGATGATTTCCTGATATTCTCAAAAAAATTAAATATTTTTGAATTTTCAAATATATTTCAAGTGTTTTCATAGATTTTCTTGAACTTGCCTAGGGAAAAAAACGGAGGCCAAGAGTTTTATGAAGCAAAACTACAAACTAATCATTTTGAATCCTTCTTGAGACTCCACGCAACAGATCTGCTTCATTGGAACTCGATGATTTCCTGATATTCTCAAAAGAATTAAATATTTTTGAATTTTCAAATATATTTCAAGTGTTTTCATAGATTTTCTTGAACTTCCCTTGGGAAAAAACGGAGGATAAGAGTTTTATGAAGTAACACTACAAACTAATCTTTTCGAATCGTTCTTGAGACCCCACGCAACAGATCTGCTTCATTGGAACTCGACGATTTCCTGATATTCCTCAAATAAATTAAATATTTTTGAATTTTCAAATATATTTCAAGTGTTTTCATAGATTTTCTTGAACTTGCCTTGGGAAAAAACGGAGGATAAGAGTTTTATGAAACTACAAACTAATCATTTCGAATCGTTCTTGAGACCCCACGCAACAGATCTGCTTCATTGGAACTCGATGATTTCCTTATATTCTCAAAAAAATTAAATATTTTTGAATTTTCAAATATATTTCAAGTGTTTTGGTAGAAAAAACGGAGGATAAGAGTTTTATGAAGCAAAACTACAAACTAATCATTTCGAATCGTTCTTGAGACCCCACGCAACAGATCTGCTTCATTGGAACTCGATGATTTCCTGATATTCTCAAAAAAAATAAATATTTTTGAATTTTCAAATATATTTAAAGTGCTTTCATAGATTTTCTTAAACTTGCCTTGGGAAAAAAACGGAGGATAAGAGTTTTATGAAGCAAAACTACAAACTAATCATTTCGAATCGTTCTTGAGACCCCACGCAACAGATCTGCTTCATTGGAACTCGATGATTTCCTGATATTCTCAAAAAAATTAAACATTTTTGAATTTTCAAATAAATTTCAAGTGTTTTCATAGATTTTCTTGAATTTGCCTTGGAAAAAAACGGAGGACAAGAGTTTTATGAAGCAAAACTACAAACTAATCATTTCGAATCGTTCTTGAGACCCCACGAAACAGATCTGCTTCATTGGAACTCGATGATTTCCTGATATTCTCAAAAAATCAAATATTTTTGAATTTTCAAATATATTTCAAGTGCTTTCATAGATTTTCTTGAACTTGCCTTGGGAAAAAACGGAGGATAAGAGTTTATGAAGTAAAACTACAAACTAATCATTTCGAATCGTTCTTGAGACTCCACGCAACAGATCTGCTTCATTGGAACTCGATGATTTCCTGATATTCTCAAAAAAAAAATAAATATTTTTGAATTTTCAAATATATTTCAAGTGTTTTCATAGAAAAAACCGATTTAATCCACCTAGCAGTGAGATGAGATATTTCTTACACATTTCACTATTGGATTAGTTTGCAGAACTCACGAGAAGTAGGCACTCAACTAGAGGTGGGATGAAAACAGTTTCTAGTCTTGCACGAATAAAATCTCGAATAAACTGAATAAATTATAGAAATCAACAAAACGACCGAAATAAAAAAAGTAAAGCAAAAAATGAAATAATAGGTTTATAAATTCATAAAATGAGTAGAAAAATTAATGTAAATCAAAATTATAAAATACACGAATAAAATTAGATTAGGTTATTAAATAAGAAATAAGATTATGCTTAGAAATAGTTATAAGATTAATAGAATAAATTGACTCATACTAACAAATTGAATGAAATAAAACGAATGACTGAACATGAAATGCATAAAATTAAAGAAATGAATAAAATGAATCAAATGAATCAAATGAATCAAATGAATCAAATTAATCAAATGAATCAAATGATTCAAATGATTCAAATGAATCTAATGAATCAAATGAATTAACTGAATCAAATGAATCAAATGAATCACACGAATCAAATGAATCAAATGAATCAAATTAATCAAATGAACCAAATGAATCAAATGAATCAAATGAATCAAATGATTCAAATGATTCAAATGAATCTAATGAATCAAATGAATCAAATGAATCACACGAATCAAATGTATCAAATGAATCGAATGAATCGAATGAATCAAATGAATCAAATGAATCAAATGAATCAAATGAATCAAATGAATCAAATGAATCAAATGAATCAAATGAATCAAATGAATCAAATGAATCAAATGAATCAAATGAATCAAATGAATCATATGAATCATATGAATCAAATGAATCACATAAATCAAATTAATTAAATGAATTAAATGAATCAAATTGATTTAATTCATCCAGTGAATTCAATGAATCAAATTAATGAAATGGATCAAATGAATAAAAAGAATGGATGAACAAAATGAATAAAGTAAAAAATAAATGAAATGCATAAATAAAACAAACGAATCAAATAAACAAAATGAGCTGAAGTAATAAAATGAATAAAAAGAAGAAAATGAGCAGAATTAAATGCATTGATTAAAATGAAAAATTGAACAATGGTAAAAGGTTATAAATTAATATAAAGAAATAAATTGAATCAAATAAATTATTTGGATGAAATGATTAAAACTGAAAAAGTAGTCAGATTATTAAAATGAAGAAACTGAACAAAATGAATAAACTGGAAAAAATGAATAAAATGCATACATTGAAAACAATGAATGATGTGAGTAAAATGCACAAAAAGAATGAACTGATCAGAGTGAATCCAAAGAATGAAACGAATAAAATAAGTAATATGAAGGCAGATGAACAAAACGAATAAAAAGATGCGGAATGAAATAATTAATTAAAATAAAATGGTTATATATTTGAAGCAAAAACATTTCTGAATTAAGAAAATGAATAAACCGGATTGTACGAATTTGAGAACCATTGCATCAGAAAGTTTTGAAATGTTTTTGAAAATCCCATCTTTTGAAAAAAGGCTAATAAATATGCAATGGACTTTCTAGGCCTTCCATCTTTTTTTGGTTTTATTCTTTTTGTTTTCATGCTTCTTTACTTGACGAATTCGAAGTCTACTTTTTGGCCACATATTCCCGAAAAAAAGATTTATGTACAGAATAGAATTTACTGGTCCAGTATTTTAACGCGCAATTGAATATAGTAAAATGAGACAAGGTCACATGTGCTTTCAAGCCCCTTAAACAATGAACGACAGGGAGAATGCGATTCGTGAATGAGACAGGTAGATATTTCAAAGTTTTTATTTGCATTGAAGTAAATAGTGTGAAATGTCTAGGCTATGTCGATAGCATAAAAGCCGTGCATTCAGTTGATTGCAATGCAGTCTCTTTCCATTCATCCTTATAGCTTTCATATTGTTTCGTCCGGAATTCTCGTGCAGGAAATATGGATGAATAAGTCCTATACAGACCAATACTGTAAAAAAGAAATGGTTCAAACTACTCAGTAAATCCAAATATGGACGACGATAAGTTAGAAGACACATTGTAGTTGCATCCCCCATCGAGAGTGGGTACTTTGGGAGACTTCTTTTCCTGGATCTAATTTGTGGATATTTTTGGTCTTTGATCCGTTATTTTTCATGAAAGTTCGTACCAATACAACGAATGTGCAGCTAATACAACTCATGGTTCATTCGCCTGCGCCACGTTCCGTCTTCCACCTGCACGCCACCATAGATGGTACGCAACACCTTTCGTTCGAAAACTCCAAGGGCGCGTTGGTCCTCCACGAGCATAGTCCAGGTCTCGTGGCCGTAGAGGACCACCGATCTAATCAGCGTCTTGAAGATAATCAACTTCGTGCGGCGGCGAATTTTGTTCGACCGGAGCGTCCTCTGGAGTCCAAAGTAGGCACGATTTCCCGCCAAGATCCGTCTCTGAATTTCTATGCTGTTATCATTGTCGTCGGTTACCAGTGAGCCCAAATACATGAATTTGTCGACCATCTCGATTTCGTCACCGTCAATCCGAACTCGGGTGGGAGGTTCACATTGTCGTCTCTAGAACCTCTTCCTCTCATGTATTTTGTCTTCGAAAAGTTGATGGCAAGTCTAATCCTGCTGGCTTCAGCTTTCAGTCTTTGAGCATATATTTCATTCGAAATTCAATAGAGATACGAATAGTTTAAATATCGCACGTGGAATGTCTCTTTTGAAAATTTCCATCGTCAAACTTTCATATTACCCAGATATGCCAAATATTTTTCTGATATAGCCATGAATTTCCTTAATTATAGTGTAGGTACAGGCTTTGAATACAATTTAATTAAAGTTGAGTTGATGTAGCAGCAGACAAAAAATAGTTTTGTTTTCTCAAACCTTCGCAATTACATTTAATAAATATTTCAGATTGGCAGAAGATCTTATCACACAACTTAGAAATGGATACAGAAATAGCTAGATAGATGTAGATGGATGTCTAGGCTATGTCGATAGCATAAAAGCCGTGCATTCAGTTGATTGCAATGCAGTCTCTTTCCATTCATCCTTATAGCTTTCATATTGTTTCGTCCGGAATTCTCGTGCAGGAAATATGGATGAATAAGTCCTATACAGACCAATACTGTAAAAAAGAAATGGTTCAAACTACTCAGTAAATCCAAATATGGACGACGATAAGTTAGAAGACACATTGTAGTTGCATCCCCCATCGAGAGTGGGTACTTTGGGAGACTTCTTTTCCTGGATCTAATTTGGGGATATTTTTGGTCTTTGATCCGTTATTTTTCATGAAAGTTCGTACCAATACAACGAATGTGCAGCTAATACAACTCATGGTTCATTCGCCTGCGCCACGTTCCGTCTTCCACCTGCACGCCACCATAGATGGTACGCAACACCTTTCGTTCGAAAACTCCAAGGGCGCGTTGGTCCTCCACGAGCATAGTCCAGGTCTCGTGGCCGTAGAGGACCACCGATCTAATCAGCGTCTTGAAGATAATCAACTTCGTGCGGCGGCGAATTTTGTTCGACCGGAGCGTCCTCTGGAGTCCAAAGTAGGCACGATTTCCCGCCAAGATCCGTCTCTGAATTTCTATGCTGTTATCATTGTCGTCGGTTACCAGTGAGCCCAAATACATGAATTTGTCGACCATCTCGATTTCGTCACCGTCAATCCGAACTCGGGTGGGAGGTTCACATTGTCGTCTCTAGAACCTCTTCCTCTCATGTATTTTATCTTCGAAAAGTTGATGGCAAGTCTAATCCTGCTGGCTTCAGCTTTCAGTCTTTGAGCATATATTTCATTCGAAATTCAATAGAGATACGAATAGTTTAAATATCGCACGTGGAATGTCTCTTTTGAAAATTTCCATCGTCAAACTTTCATATTACCCAGATATGCCAAATATTTTTCTGATATAGCCATGAATTTCCTTAATTATAGTGTAGGTACAGGCTTTGAATACAATTTAATTAAAGTTGAGTTGATGTAGCAGCAGACAAAAAATAGTTTTGTTTTCTCAAACCTTCGCAATTACAATTAATAAATATTTCAGATTGGCAGAAGATCTTATCACACAACTTAGAAATGGATACAGAAATAGCTAGATAGATGCGATAGAAGAGAGACAGAGAGAGAAAAGAGAGAGAGAGAGAGAGAGAGAGAGAGAGAGAGAGAGAGAGAGAGAGAGAGAGAGAGAGAGAGAGAGAGAGAGAGAGAGAGAGAGAGAGAGAGAGAGAGAGAGAGAGAGAGAGAGAGAGAGAGATAGTGTGATGGGGGGGGGGGGGGCGTGTGAGGAATGGCAAATGATGGTTAATGCAGTGACATTATTTTTATAGGTATATTATTATGATATATTGATATCTAAAATTCTTATCATAAATAATGCAAGTAGTGATTTTTGCGCCATAACCAGTATAACCTAAATCTTGCAAAAGAGCTAAATTTTCGCTAGATTTTTGGGTTTCAAACATACAGTTGCTTTCGGTGACGCCACGAGTATAATTATATGAGAAATCTTTTATCTCACTACTAGGTGAATTACTTGTTGATCTGTGTATTGATATACTATCCAACATTTACCTCAGGATTGAACGCAATGCCTAATCCAAGGAATAAATACTAGATCTCACTGTTTCTTTATCAACACATTATTTTGTCTTTGAAGTGAACTTATATATTGATTTTTGAGAAATAGTTCATTTATTATAAAGGTAATTCACAAAATGTTCTCAACATCGAATTCCTTGATTCACGTAGATGTGTTTTCATACCCCTTTATTCAAAATCGGTTTAGTTTTGCCCCTAAAACACCAGTAAAGCAATACTCTGTATGAAACAATCTCATTTTTAATTAGTGGAAATTGGTAAGCGAGGACCAAAAATACAAAATGTTTAATATCTTCGCCAATCGTGCACGGATTAAGACAACCTATAGCTTGTTAGAAAGGTATTTTTACAAGCTTTCTACACATGTGCAGTTCGTGGGACAGCATTGTATTGATCGAAAGTTATTTGCAAAAAACCTGCTGTGTTTTGACAAAATCGTCCATATCTCAGAAAGTAAACAATATATCGAAAATCGAAAATAATAGTGTCAAATGGCAACGTTAGGCCTTTCATTTGAAACTAATTTCATTAAGATCGGTTCAGCCATTGCTGAGATAATTACATGACATTTTGTACATACATACATACACACATACACACACACACACACACACACATACAGACATTGTCTCAATTTGTCGAGCTGAGTCGATTGGTATATGAGACTCGGCCCTCCGGGCCTCGGAAAAAGTTTTCAAAGTTTGAGCGAATCCTATACATTTCTTTTGTAAGAAATGTAAAACGGAGGATAAGAGTTTTATGAAGCAAAACTACAAACTAATCATTTCGAATCGTTCTTGAGACCCCACGCAACAGATCTGCTTCATTGGAACTCAATGATTTCCTGATATTCTCAAAAAAAATAAATGTTTTTGAATTTTCAAATATATTTAAAGTGTTTTCATAGATTTTCTTAAACTTGCCTTGGGAAAAAACGGAGGATAAGAGTTTTATGAAGCAAAACTACAAACTAATCATTTCGAATCGTTCTTGAGACTCCACGCAACAGATCTGCTTCATTGGAACTCGACGATTTCCCGATATTCTCAAAAAAATTAAATATTTTTGAATTTTCAAATATATTTCAAGTGTTTTCATAGATTTTCTTGAACTTGCCTTGGAAAAAAACGGAGGATAAGAGTTTTATGAAGCAAACCTACAAATTAATCATTTCGAATCGTTCTTGAGACTCCACAAACAAATCTGCTTCATTGGAACTCGATGATTTCCTGATATTCTTCAAAAAAAATAAATATTTTTGAATTTTCAAATATATTTCAAGTGTTTTCATAGATTTTCTTGAACTTGCCTTGGGAAAAAACGGAGTATAAGAGTTTTATGAAGCAAAACTACAAACTAATCATTTCGAATCGTTCTTGAGACCCCACGCAACAGATCTGCTTCATTGGAACTCGATGATTTCCTGATATTCTCAAAAAAATTAAATATTTTTGAATTTTCAAATATATTTCAAGTGTTTTCATAGATTTTCATGAACTTGCCTTGGGAAAAAACGGAGGATAAGAGTTTTATGAAGCAAAACTACAAACTAATCATTTCGAATCGTTCTTGAGACTCCACGCAACAGATCTGCTTCATTGGAACTCGATGATTTCCCGATATTCTCAAAAAAATTAAATATTTTTGAATTTTCAAATATATTTCAAGTGTTTTCATAGATTTTCTTGAACTTGCCTTGGGAAAAAACGGAGGATAAGAGTTTTATGAAGCAAACCTACAAATTAATCATTTCGAATCGTTCTTGAGACTCCACAAACAAATCTGCTTCATTGGAACTCGATGATTTCCTGATATTCTTCAAAAAAATTAAATGTTTTTGAATTTTCAAATATATTTCAAGTGTTTTCATAGATTTTCTTGAACTTGCCTTGGGAAAAAAACGGAGTATAAGAGTTTTATGAAGCAAAACTACAAACTAATCATTTCAAATCGTTCTTGAGACCCCACGCAACAGATCTGCTTCATTGGAACTCGATGATTTCCTGATATTCTCAAAAAAATTAAATATTTTTGAATTTTCAAATATATTTCAAGTGTTTTCATAGATTTTCATGAACTTGCCTTGGGAAAAAAACGGAGGATAAGAGTTTTATGAAGCAAAACTACAAACTACTCATTTCGAATCGTTCTTGAGACCCCCCGCAACAGATCTGCTTCATTGGAACTCGATGATTTCCTGATATTCTCAAAAAAATTAAACATTTTTGAATTTTCAAATAAATTTCAAGTGTTTTCATAGATTTTCATGAACTTGCCTTGGGAAAAAACGGAGGATAAGAGTTTTATGAAGCAAAACTACAAACTAATCATTTCGAATCGTTCTTGAGACTCCACGCAACAGATCTGCTTCGTTGGAACTCGATGATTTCCTGATATTCTCAAAAAAATCAAATATTTTTGAATTTTCAAATAGGGTAGATTGCCAATTATTGCACATCACCCAATTATTGCACACTTTGTATTCTAGAGCTTATTTTATAAATTAACTGTAGAGTTGGGCTCGAATTACATTTAAATGTTAAATTACCAATTGTTCAGAAGAGGATCAACTCTGTTCAGTGCAAAAAAATTAATGATTCAGTTGCAATAAATAAGATTGAAATTGTGCAGTTCATAATCACTTAACAAATTCTCATTTCTTAGTTGGCTTACGCTAAAAAATAGCTTAGTGAAATAAGGTTATAGTAAATAAATAAAACTTTTTCTACAGCATTATAAAATTGAAACTAAGCAAGATTGATTGAACAACATTATTGTTGTTGTTGGTTAAACCACATTTATTATTCAAATAATAAAAACATTTATTTTAATCATCGCTTAATTATTGGATCAAACAAATTTCTCCGTTCCTATTTTATTGCACACATCATAACCTCTTTTTCTCCGTGTGTAGCAGAGTTTGACAGTTCCATGCAGCTTTTGTTTTTCGCTTCTACGGAACGAAAGGAACAGCGTATCCAACAACTTTTAGGGATTCTTCAGGTTGCTGACTATACAATGGGCAATGGACAGGTAACGTAAAAGAATTTAAAATATCACTTTATCTTATCACAATATCAAATTACAGGAAAATATTGCGCTGCTTCTCGAATCCACTTTATCAGTTCCACAACCATTGAAAATCCGTAAAAGATATACGGAATATGCGCTACAAAAAAGCATAAATGCCGTAAAAACAAAGGCTATGTCTCTTGGACAGGCATCCCAGTGCTTTGGAGTCCCAAAATCAACCATCAAATTCCGCCTTGGTACGAAATGGACAAAAAAAACTTCGCAGAGGCCCACAAACTGTTCTTTCACTACAGGAGGAAACGAAAATAGTTCAGCTGGTGCAGGAAATGGAACGCCGTGGTTTTCCTTGTACAAAACATGCCCTTATATCCAGAGTGAAAGCTTTTCTCGACAAGAATCCTCGCCAAACACCATTTAAGGACAATAGGCCAGGTATGACAGCTTCAGGTAAAACAGCATAGCTCATCAATGCTCATGAATTTCATTATATTGTAGGAAACAAATGGCTAAAACTGTTGCTTGGCCGACACAAGCAACTTTCGATTCGAAAACCTGAAAATGTCACCATGGCCGGTGCCACGGTAGCAGAGGCTGACATACGTGGTTGGTTTGAGAAGATTAAAAAGTACTTGGGAGACAACAACTTAAACGATGTTTTTCTGGACCCCCGGCGTATATTGAACGGTGACGAAACAATGTTTCTTCTGGATCCGGTCACAAAATTTGTTGTTGCTTCCAAAGGAAATTGCAATGTATATTTAGTTCAGCAGGCGGACTCTAAGAAAAATGTTACTGTGCTATTCACATTTGATGCAGATGGATACATGTTTCCTCCGGATGCTATCCTGCCCTATAAGCGATTGTCCAAACAACTTCTGGTGAGCTTTGATCCAGAGTGGGGTAACGGGAAATCAGATAGAGGATGGATGGATAGTGAAAATTTTGTTGCATACATACAAAACATATTGCACCCATCTCTAGTTCGTCGTAATGTTACATTCCCAGTAATTTACTTTGTCGATGGACATTCTTCGCATACCGGATACGACGCAGCGGAAATTTGTGCCGACCTTGGTATTATTCTTATTGCTCTGTACCCTAATGCCACACATATAATGCAACCAGCGGACGTAGCAATTTTCAAACCATTGAAAAATAGTTGGAGCAAATGTGTTGACGAATGGAAAATGCGTAATGATGGTAGAATGTTTACAATCGAAGATTTTGGTGGTGTGCTAAAAGAAGCGATTAGTCGTGGTGTCTCACAATCCACCGTGCGCGCCGGATTTCGCAAATGTGGATTGTTTCCCTACGATGCTAATGCTGTTGACTATTCACGATGTCTTGCTACAAGTAACTATTCACCACACGTTCCCATTACAAGACCTCCAACGGAAAATGAGACGGTGCCCGTTGAGTTGAGCAAAATTAAACAAGCCTTGAGGATGGTCAGTACTTCTAAGATAAAATCAATGGTAGATATGCCTGAAGCGGAAATTTCAAACAATTCCGAGAAAGCGCTTCTTTACATCTACAAATCAATTCTCTTGGACTATGCCGTGGATGACGATACAATGGGTAATGATCATGAAAATTTGAGTTCGATCGATGCAACAAATTCAACATTTGGAAATGATGAGACATCAAATTGCACTGCTAGTTGCGCCCCTCAAACTTCTACAGATTATGTTGGCGAACAAGTTGAAAATCTGCCAGTTAACCAAATGTACGAAATTTTGGAATACTCACCTACCACTGACGATCTTTCTGTGGAAATTATAGATAATGAGAGTACATATGAAGTTTCTGGGATCACTTACGATGTTGAGCCAATCCATCTAAATGCATTTACGTCGGAACAAGATAATCATTTGAATGATATGGTTGTGATTTCTGCAGCTTCGTCCAACTCTAGTGAGCCGGAAACGAATGAACGTGTTGTCCTCGAAGAAATTGTAAACAATGAGAAAGATGAACGCAGAAACAGCATTTCATCATTTTTCAAAATACCTGCGACGCCAAAACGTAAAAATGTCAAACGAAACTACACAAGTAAGCGTCATTTTGTTCTTACTTCGCGGGAACGTTTAAAGGAGTTGGAAGATAAAGGCAACGAAAAGCAACGTCTAGCTCTTCAAAAAGAGCTCAAAAAGAAAGATCGTGCAACAAAAAAGGAAATAAAAGAAAAAGAGAAACAGGAGCGTATGAAAATGAGGGAACAAAAAAAGATGGAACAGGAATTGAATCTTCGACTAAAACAGGAAGCCAGGAAACCGTCTCGGAAACTTCCAAGGACATTGAAGGCTGTGCCACCAAAAAAAGTTCGCAATCGCTCCAAGTTTGCCGATGAGAATGAAAATAGGAGATAAAGAACTTGAAATGTTATTTTCGTGATATGAAATAAACGTTACCGTTGTAATTATTGTAGTGTAATTTTACTATGATAATACAGTCAATCACAACATTTAAACCCCTATCATTTTCGAGAAAAATTTGGATAGATTATAATTTGTGCAATAATAGGCACATGTGTGCAACAGTTGGATACACCAGCATTGGTTGTGCAACTATTAGACACCAAGTGTGCAATTATAGGATTGCAAGGTTATGATGATGTGCAACAATTGGATTTATAATATGCAATACTAAACTCGTTATTTTAGGTTTATTTGTAACACGATCATAATAAAACAGTGCAACCATGTTTAGGAGCTAAACAATTGAGTACTAGAGAAGAATCCTTCGCCCAAAACGTTGTAGTCTACGATAAAAGTTGAAAATACTCTGACAACATGCTTAAACGTGCAATAATTGGCAAATTACCCTATATTTCAAGTGCTTTCATAGATTTTCTTGAACTTGCCTTGGGAAAACCGGAGGATAAGAGTTTATGAAGCAAAACTACAAACTAATCATTTCGAATCGTTCTTGAGACTCCACGCAACAGATCTGCTTCATTGGAACTCGATGATTTCCTGATATTCTCAAAAAAAAAATATTTTTGAATTTTCAAATATATTTCAAGTGTTTTCATAGAAAAAACGGAGGATAAGAGTTTTATGAAGCAAAACTACAAACTAATCATTTCGAATCGTTCTTGAGACCCCACGCAACAGATCTGCTTCATTGGAACTCGATGATTTCCTGATAATCTCAAAAAAAATAAATATTTTTGAATTTTCAAATATATTTAAAGTGTTTTCATAGATTTTCTTAAACTTGCCTTGGGAAAAAACGGAGGATAAGAGTTTTATGAAGCAAAACTACAAACTAATCATTTCGAATCGTTCTTGAGACCCCACGCAACAGATCTGCTTCATTGGAACATCGATATTTCAAGTGTTTTCATAGATTTTCTTGAACTTGCCTTGCAAAAAAAAGCGGAGGACAAAAGTTTTATGAAGCAAAACTACAAACTAATCATTTCGAATCGTTCTTGAGACTCCACGCAACAGATCTGCTTCATTGGAACTCGATGATTTCCCGATATTCTCAAAAAAATTAAATATTTTTGAATTTTCAAATATATTTCAAGTGTTTTCATAGATTTTCTTGAACTTGCCTTGGGAAAAAACGGAGGATAAGAGTTTTATGAAGCAAAACTACAAATTAATCATTTCGAATCGTTCTTGAGACTCCACAAACAAATCTGCTTCATTGGAACTCGATGATTTCCTGATATTCTTCAAAAAAATTAAATATTTTTGAATTTTCAAATATATTTCAAGTGTTTTCATAGATTTTCTTGAACTTGCCTTGGGAAAAAACGGAGTATAAGAGTTTTATGAAGCAAAACTACAAACTAATCATTTCGAATCGTTCTTGAGACCCCACGCAACAGATCTGCTTCATTGGAACTCGATGATTTCCTGATATTTTCAAAAAAATTAAATATTTTTGAATTTTCAAATATATTTCAAGTGTTTTCATAGATTTTCATGAACTTGCCTTGGGAAAAAACGGAGGATAAGAGTTTTATGAAGCAAAACTACAAACTAATCATTTCGAATCGTTCTTGAGACTCCACGCAACAGATCTGCTTCGTTGGAACTCGATGATTTCCTGATATTCTCAAAAAAATTAAATATTTTTGAATTTTCAAATATATTTCAAGTGCTTTCATAGATTTGCTTAAACTTGCCTTGGGAAAAAACGGAGGATAAGAGTTTTATGAAGCAAAACTACAAACTAATCATTTCGAATCGTTCTTGAGACTCCACGCAACAGATCCACTTCATTGGAACTCGATGATTTCCTGATATTCTCAAAAAAATTAAATATTTTTGAATTTTCAAATATATTTCAAGTGTTTTCATAGATTTTCTTGAACTTGCCTAGGGAAAAAACGGAGGACAAGAGTTTTATGAAGCAAAACTACAAACTAATCATTTTGAATCGTTCTTGAGACTCCACGCAACAGATCTGCTTCATTGGAACTCGATGATTTCCTGATATTCTCAAAAGAATTAAATATTTTTGAATTTTCAAATATAATTCAAGTGATTTCATAGATTTTCTTGAACTTGCCTTGGGAAAAAAACGGAGGATAAGAGTTTTATGAAGTAAAACTACAAACTAATCATTTCGAATCGTTCTTGAGACCCCACGCAACAGATCTGCTTCATTGGAACTCGACGATTTCCTGATATTCTCAAGAAAATTAAATATTTTTGAATTTTCAAATATATTTCAAGTGTTTTCATAGATTTTCTTGAACTTCCCTTGGGAAAAAACGGAGGATGAGTTTCATGAAGTAAAACTACAAACTAATCTTTTCGAATCGTTCTTGAGACCCCACGCAACAGATCTGCTTCATTGGAACTCGACGATTTCCTGACATTCTCAAGAAAATTAAATATTTTTGAATTTTCAAATATATTTCAAGTGTTTTCATAGATTTTCTTCAACTTGCCTGGGGAAAAAACGGAGGATAAGAGTTTTATGAAGTAAAACTACAAACTAATCTTTTCGAATCGTTCTTGAGACCCCACGCAACAGATCTGCTTCATTGGGACTCGATGATTTCCTGATATTCTCAAAAAAATTAAATATTTTTGAATTTTCAAATATATTTCAAGTGCTTTCATAGATTTTCTTGAACTTGCCTTGGGAAAAAACGGAGGATAAGAGTTTTATGAAACTACAAACTAATCATTTCGAATCGTTCTTGAGACCCCACGCAACAGATCTGCTTCATTGGAACTCGATGATTTCCTGATATTCTCAAAAAAAATAAATATTTTTGAATTTTCAAATATATTTCAAGTGTTTTCATAGATTTTCATGAACTTGCCTTGGGAAAAAAACGGAGGATAAGAGTTTTATGAAGCAAAACTACAAACTACTCATTTCGAATCGTTCTTGAGACCCCCCGCAACAGATCTGCTTCATTGGAACTCGATGATTTCCTGATATTCTCAAAATAATTAAACATTTTTGAATTTTCAAATAAATTTCAAGTGTTTTCATAGATTTTCATGAACTTGCCTTGGGAAAAAACGGAGGATAAGAGTTTTATGAAGCAAAACTACAAACTAATCATTTCGAATCGTTCTTGAGACTCCACGCAACAGATCTGCTTCGTTGGAACTCGATGATTTCCTGATATTCTCAAAAAAATCAAATATTTTTGAATTTTCAAATATATTTCAAGTGCTTTCATAGATTTTCTTGAACTTGCCTTGGGAAAAAACGGAGGATAAGAGTTTATGAAGCAAAACTACAAACTAATCATTTCGAATCGTTCTTGAGACTCCACGCAACAGATCTGCTTCATTGGAACTCGATGATTTCCTGATATTCTCAAAAAAAAAAAAAATATTTTTGAATTTTCAAATATATTTCAAGTGTTTTCATAGAAAAAACGGAGGATAAGAGTTTTATGAAGCAAAACTACAAACTAATCATTTCGAATCGTTCTTGAGACCCCACGCAACAGATCTGCTTCATTGGAACTCGATGATTTCCTGATATTCTCAAAAAAATAAATATTTTTGAATTTTCAAATATATTTAAAGTGTTTTCATAGATTTTCTTAAACTTGCCTTGGGAAAAAACGGAGGATAAGAGTTTTATGAAGCAAAACTACAAACTAATCATTTCGAATCGTTCTTGAGACCCCACGCAACAGATCTGCTTCATTGGAACTTCGATATTTCAAGTGTTTTCATAGATTTTCTTGAACTTGCCTTGGAAAAAAAAAGCGGAGGACAAAAGTTTTATGAAGCAAAACTACAAACTAATCATTTCGAATCGTTCTTGAGACCCCACGCAACAGATCTGCTTCATTGGAACTCGATGATTTCCTGATATTCTTCAAAAAAATCAAATATTTTTGAATTTTCAAATATATTTCAAGTGCTTTCATAGATTTTCTAGAACTTGCCTTGGGAAAAAACGGAGGATAAGAATTTTATGAAGCAAAACTACAAACTAATCATTTCGAATCATTCTTGAGACTCCACGCAACAGATCTGCTTCATTGGAACTCGATGATTTCCTGATATTCTCAAAAAAAAACAATAAACATTTTTGAATTTTCAAATATATTTCAAGTGTTTTCATAGATTTTCTTGAACTTGCCTTGGGAAAAAACGGAGGATAAGAGTTTTATGAAGCAAACCTACAAATTAATCATTTCGAATCGTTCTTGAGACTCCACAAACAAATCTGCTTCATTGGAACTCGATGATTTCCTGATATTCTTCAAAAAAATTAAATATTTTTGAATTTTCAAATATATTTCAAGTGTTTTCATAGATTTTCTTGAACTTGCCTTGGGAAAAAACGGAGTATAAGAGTTTTATGAAGCAAAACTACAAACTAATCATTTCAAATCGTTCTTGAGACCCCACGCAACAGATCTGCTTCATTGGAACTCGATGATTTCCTGATATTCTTAAAAAAATAAATATTTTTGAATTTTCAAATATATTTCAAGTGTTTTCATAGATTTTCATGAACTTGCCTTGGGAAAAAACGGAGGATAAGAGTTTTATGAAGCAAAACTACAAACTAATCATTTCGAATCGTTCTTGAGACTCCACGCAACAGATCTGCTTCGTTGGAACTCGATGATTTCCTGATATTCTTCAAAAAAATCAAATATTTTTGAATTTTCAAATATATTTCAAGTGCTTTCATAGATTTTCTAGAACTTGCCTTGGGAAAAAACGGAGGATAAGAATTTTATGAAGCAAAACTACAAACTAATCATTTCGAATCATTCTTGAGACTCCACGCAACAGATCTGCTTCATTGGAACTCGATGATTTCCTGATATTCTCAAAAAAAAACAATAAACATTTTTGAATTTTCAAATATATTTCAAGTGTTTTCATAGATTTTCTTGAACTTGCCTTGGGAAAAAACGGAGGATAAGAGTTTTATGAAGCAAACCTACAAATTAATCATTTCGAATCGTTCTTGAGACTCCACAAACAAATCTGCTTCATTGGAACTCGATGATTTCCTGATATTCTTCAAAAAAATTAAATATTTTTGAATTTTCAAATATATTTCAAGTGTTTTCATAGATTTTCTTGAACTTGCCTTGGGAAAAAACGGAGGATAAGAGTTTATGAAGCAAAACTACAAACTAATCATTTCGAATCGTTCTTGAGACTCCACGCAACAGATCTGCTTCATTGGAACTCGATGATTTCCTGATATTCTCAAAAAAAAAAAAATATTTTTGTATTTTCAAATATATTTCAAGTGTTTTCATAGAAAAAACGAAGGATAAGAGTTTTATGAAGCAAAACTACAAACTAATCATTTCGAATCGTTCTTGAGACCCCACGCAACAGATCTGCTTCATTGGAACTCGATGATTTCCTGATATTCTCAAAAAAAATAAATATTTTTGAATTTTCAAATATATTTAAAGTGTTTTCATAGATTTTCTTAAACTTGCCTTGGGAAAAAACGGAGGATAAGAGTTTTATGAAGCAAAACTACAAACTAATCATTTCGAATCGTTCTTGAGACCCCACGCAACAGATCTGCTTCATTGGAACTTCGATATTTCAAGTGTTTTCATAGATTTTCTTGAACTTGCCTTGCAAAAAAAAGCGGAGGACAAAAGTTTTATGAAGCAAAACTACAAACTAATCATTTCGAATCGTTCTTGAGACTCCACGCAACAGATCTGCTTCATTGGAACTCGATGATTTCCTGATATTCTCAAAAAAATTAAATATTTTTGAATTTTCAAATATATTTCAAGTGTTTTCATAGATTTTCTTGAACTTGCCTTGGGAAAAAACGGAGGATAAGAGTTTTATGAAGCAAAACTACAAATTAATCATTTCGAATCGTTCTTGAGACTCCACAAACAAATCTGCTTCATTGGAACTCGATGATTTCCTGATATTCTTCAAAAAAATTAAATATTTTTGAATTTTCAAATATATTTCAAGTGTTTTCATAGATTTTCTTGAACTTGCCTTGGGAAAAAACGGAGTATAAGAGTTTTATGAAGCAAAACTACAAACTAATCATTTCGAATCGTTCTTGAGACCCCACGCAACAGATCTGCTTAATTGGAACTCGATGATTTCCTGATATTTTCAAAAAAATTAAATATTTTTGAATTTTCAAATATATTTCAAGTGTTTTCATAGATTTTCATGAACTTGCCTTGGGAAAAAACGGAGGATAAGAGTTTTATGAAGCAAAACTACAAACTAATCATTTCGAATCGTTCTTGAGACTCCACGCAACAGATCTGCTTCGTTGGAACTCGATGATTTCCTGATATTCTCAAAAAAATTAAATATTTTTGAATTTTCAAATATATTTCAAGTGCTTTCATAGATTTGCTTAAACTTGCCTTGGGAAAAAACGGAGGATAAGAGTTTTATGAAGCAAAACTACAAACTAATCATTTCGAATCGTTCTTGAGACTCCACGCAACAGATCTATTTCATTGGAACTCGATGATTTCCTGATATTCTCAAAAAAATTAAATATTTTTGAATTTTCAAATATATTTCAAGTGTTTTCATAGATTTTCTTGAACTTGCCTAGGGAAAAAACGGAGGACAAGAGTTTTATGAAGCAAAACTACAAACTAATCATTTTGAATCGTTCTTGAGACTCCACGCAACAGATCTGCTTCATTGGAACTCGATGATTTCCTGATATTCTCAAAAGAATTAAATATTTTTGAATTTTCAAATATAATTCAAGTGATTTCATAGATTTTCTTGAACTTGCCTTGGGAAAAAAACGGAGGATAAGAGTTTTATGAAGTAAAACTACAAACTAATCATTTCGAATCGTTCTTGAGACCCCACGCAACAGATCTGCTTCATTGGAACTCGACGATTTCCTGATATTCTCAAGAAAATTAAATATTTTTGAATTTTCAAATATATTTCAAGTGTTTTCATAGATTTTCTTGAACTTCCCTTGGGAAAAAACGGAGGATGAGTTTCATGAAGTAAAACTACAAACTAATCTTTTCGAATCGTTCTTGAGACCCCACGCAACAGATCTGCTTCATTGGGACTCGATGATTTCCTGATATTCTCAAAAAAATTAAATATTTTTGAATTTTCAAATATATTTCAAGTGCTTTCATAGATTTTCTTGAACTTGCCTTGGGAAAAAAACGGAAGATAAGAGTTTTATGAAACTACAAACTAATCATTTCGAATCGTTCTTGAGACCCCACGCAACAGATCTGCTTCATTGGAACTCGATGATTTCCTGATATTCTCAAAAAAATTAAATATTTTTGAATTTTCAAATATATTTCAAGTGTTTTCATAGATTTTCTTAAACTTGCCTTGGGAAAAAACGGAGGATAAGAGTTTTATGAAGCAAAACTACAAACTAATCATTTCGAATCGTTCTTGAGACTCCACGCAACAGATCTGCTTCATTGGAACTCGATGATTTCCTGATATTCTCAAAAAAAAAATATTTTTGAATTTTCAAATATATTTCAAGTGTTTTCATAGATTTTCATGAACTTGCCTTGGGAAAAAAACGGAGGATAAGAGTTTTATGAAGCAAAACTACAAACTACTCATTTCGAATCGTTCTTGAGACCCCCCGCAACAGATCTGCTTCATTGGAACTCGATGATTTCCTGATATTCTCAAAAAAATTAAACATTTTTGAATTTTCAAATAAATTTCAAGTGTTTTCATAGATTTTCATGAACTTGCCTTGGGAAAAAACGGAGGATAAGAGTTTTATGAAGCAAAACTACAAACTAATCATTTCGAATCGTTTTTGAGACTCCACGCAACAGATCTGCTTCGTTGGAACTCGATGATTTCCTGATATTCTCAAAAAAATCAAATATTTTTGAATTTTCAAATATATTTCAAGTGCTTTCATAGATTTTCTTGAACTTGCCTTGGGAAAAAACGGAGGATAAGAGTTTATGAAGCAAAACTACAAACTAATCATTTCGAATCGTTCTTGAGACTCCACGCAACAGATCTGCTTCATTGGAACTCGATGATTTCCTGATATTCTCAAAAAAAAAAAATATTTTTGAATTTTCAAATATATTTCAAGTGTTTTCATAGAAAAAACGGAGGATAAGAGTTTTATGAAGCAAAACTACAAACTAATCATTTCGAATCGTTCTTGAGACCCCACGCAACAGATCTGCTTCATTGGAACTCGATGATTTCCTGATATTCTCAAAAAAATAAATATTTTTGAATTTTCAAATATATTTAAAGTGTTTTCATAGATTTTCTTAAACTTGCCTTGGGAAAAAACGGAGGATAAGAGTTTTATGAAGCAAAACTACAAACTAATCATTTCGAATCGTTCTTGAGACCCCACGCAACAGATCTGCTTCATTGGAACTTCGATATTTCAAGTGTTTTCATAGATTTTCTTGAACTTGCCTTGGAAAAAAAAAGCGGAGGACAAAAGTTTTATGAAGCAAAACTACAAACTAATCATTTCGAATCGTTCTTGAGACTGCACGCAACAGATCTGCTTCATTGGAACTCGATGATTTCCTGATATTCTTCAAAAAAATCAAATATTTTTGAATTTTCAAATATATTTCAAGTGCTTTCATAGATTTTCTTGAAATTGCCTTGGGAAAAAACGGAGGATAAGAATTTTATGAAGCAAAACTACAAACTAATCATTTCGAATCGTTCTTGAGACCCCACGCAACAGATCTGCTTCATTGGAACTCGATGATTTCCTGATATTCTCAAAAAAATCAAATATTTTTGAATTTTCAAATATATTTCAAGTGCTTTCATAGATTTTCTTGAACTTGCCTTGGGAAAAAAACGGAGGATAAGAGTTTTATGAAGCAAAACTACAAACTAATCATTTCGAATCGTTCTTGAGACTCCACGCAACAGATCTGCTTCATTGGAACTCGATGATTTCCTGATATTCTCAAAAAAATTAAATATTTTTGAATTTTCAAATATATTTCAAGTGTTTTCATAGATTTTCATGAACTTGCCTTGGGAAAAAACGGAGGATAAGAGTTTTATGAAGCAAAACTACAAACTAATCATTTCGAATCGTTCTTGAGACTCCACGCAACAGATCTGCTTCGTTGGAACTCGATGATTTCCTGATATTCTCAAAAAAAATAAATATTTTTGAATTTTCAAATATATTTCAAGTGCTTTCATAGATTTTCTTAAACTTGCCTTGGGAAAAAACGGAGGATAAGAGTTTTATGAAGCAAAACTACAAACTAATCATTTCGAATCGTTCTTGAGACTCCACGCAACAGATCTACTTCATTGGAACTCGATGATTTCCTGATATTCTCAAAAAAATTAAATATTTTTGAATTTTCAAATATATTTCAAGTGTTTTCATAGATTTTCTTGAACTTGCCTAGGGAAAAAACGGAGGACAAGAGTTTTATGAAGCAAAACTACAAACTAATCATTTTGAATCGTTCTTGAGACTCCACGCAACAGATCTGCTTCATTGGAACTCGATGATTTCCTGATATTCTCAAAAGAATTAAATATTTTTGAATTTTCAAATATAATTCAAGTGATTTCATAGATTTTCTTGAACTTGCCTTGGGAAAAAACGGAGGATAAGAGTTTTATGAAGTAAAACTACAAACTAATCATTTCGAATCGTTCTTGAGACCCCACGCAACAGATCTGCTTCATTGGAACTCGACGATTTCCTGATATTCTCAAGAAAATTAAATATTTTTGAATTTTCAAATATATTTCAAGTGTTTTCATAGATTTTCTTCAACTTGCCTGGGGAAAAAACGGAGGATAAGAGTTTTATGAAGTAAAACTACAAACTAATCTTTTCGAATCGTTCTTGAGACCCCACGCAACAGATCTGCTTCATTGGGACTCGATGATTTCCTGATATTCTCAAAAAAATTAAATATTTTTGAATTTTCAAATATATTTCAAGTGCTTTCATAGATTTTCTTGAACTTGCCTTGGGAAAAAAACGGAGGATAAGAGTTTTATGAAACTACAAACTAATCATTTCGAATCGTTCTTGAGACCCCACGCAACAGATCTGCTTCATTGGAACTCGATGATTTCCTGATATTCTCAAAAAAATTAAATATTTTTGAATTTTCAAATATATTTCAAGTGTTTTCATAGATTTTCTTGAACTTGCCTTGGGAAAAAAACGGAGGATAAGAGTTTTATGAAACTACAAACTAATCATTTCGAATCGTTCTTGAGACCCCACGCAACAGATCTGCTTCATTGGAACTCGATGATTTCCTGATATTCTCAAAAAAATTAAATATTTTTGAATTTTCAAATATATTTCAAGTGTTTTCATAGATTTTCATGAACTTGCCTTGGGAAAAAAACGGAGGATAAGAGTTTTATGGAGCAAAACTACAAACTACTCATTTCGAATCGTTCTTGAGACACCCCGCAACAGATCTGCTTCATTGGAACTCGATGATTTCCTGATATTCTCAAAAAAATTAAACATTTTTGAATTTTCAAATAAATTTCAAGTGTTTTCATAGATTTTCATGAACTTGCCTTGGGAAAAAACGGAGGATAAGAGTTTTATGAAGCAAAACTACAAACTAATCATTTCGAATCGTTCTTGAGACTCCACGCAACAGATCTGCTTCGTTGGAACTCGATGATTTCCTGATATTCTCAAAAAAATCAAATATTTTTGAATTTTCAAATATATTTCAAGTGCTTTCATAGATTTTCTTGAACTTGCCTTGGGAAAAAACGGAGGATAAGAATTTTATGAAGCAAAACTACAAACTAATCATTTCGAATCGTTCTTGAGACTCCACGCAACAGATCTGCTTCATTGGGACTCGATGATTTCCTGATATTCTCAAAAAAATTAAATATTTTTGAATTTTCAAATATATTTCAAGTGCTTTCATAGATTTTCTTGAACTTGCCTTGGGAAAAAAACGGAGGATAAGAGTTTTATGAAACTACAAACTAATCATTTCGAATCGTTCTTGAGACCCCACGCAACAGATCTGCTTCATTGGAACTCGATGATTTCCTGATATTCTCAAAAAAATTAAATATTTTTGAATTTTCAAATATATTTCAAGTGTTTTCATAGATTTTCTTGAACTTGCCTTGGGAAAAAAAAAACGGAGGATAAGAGTTTTATGAAACTACAAACTAATCATTTCGAATCGTTCTTGAGACCCCACGCAACAGATCTGCTTCATTGGAACTCGATGATTTCCTGATATTCTCAAAAAAATTAAATATTTTTGAATTTTCAAATATATTTCAAGTGTTTTCATAAATTTTCATGAACTTGCCTTGGGAAAAAAACGGAGGATAAGAGTTTTATGAAGCAAAACTACAAACTACTCATTTCGAATCGTTCTTGAGACCCCCCGCAACAGATCTGCTTCATTGGAACTCGATGATTTCCTGATATTCTCAAAAAAATTAAACATTTTTGAATTTTCAAATAAATTTCAAGTGTTTTCATAGATTTTCATGAACTTGCCTTGGGAAAAAACGGAGGATAAGAGTTTTATGAAGCAAAACTACAAACTAATCATTTCGAATCGTTCTTGAGACTCCACGCAACAGATCTGCTTCGTTGGAACTCGATGATTTCCTGATATTCTCAAAAAAATCAAATATTTTTGAATTTTCAAATATATTTCAAGTGCTTTCATAGATTTTCTTGAACTTGCCTTGGGAAAAAACGGAGGATAAGAGTTTATGAAGCAAAACTACAAACTAATCATTTCGAATCGTTCTTGAGACTCCACGCAACAGATCTGCTTCATTGGAACTCGATGATTTCCTGATATTCTCAAAAAAAAAAAAATATTTTTGAATTTTCAAATATATTTCAAGTGTTTTCATAGAAAAAACGGAGGATAAGAGTTTTATGAAGCAAAACTACAAACTAATCATTTCGAATCGTTCTTGAGACCCCACGCAACAGATCTGCTTCATTGGAACTCGATGATTTCCTGATATTCTCAAAAAAAATAAACATTTTTGAATTTTCAAATAAATTTAAAGTGTTTTCATAGATTTTCTTAAACTTGCCTTGGGAAAAAACGGAGGATAAGAGTTTTATGAAGCAAAACTACAAACTAATCATTTCGAATCGTTCTTGAGACCCCACGCAACAGATCTGCTTCATTGGAACTTCGATATTTCAAGTGTTTTCATAGATTTTCTTGAACTTGCCTTGGAAAAAAAAGCGGAGGACAAAAGTTTTATGAAGCAAAACTACAAACTAATCATTTCGAATCGTTCTTGAGACTCCACGCAACAGATCTGCTTCATTGGAACTTGATGATTTCCTGATATTCTTCAAAAAAATCAAATATTTTTGAATTTTCAAATATATTTCAAGTGCTTTCATAGATTTTCTAGAACTTGCCTTGGGAAAAAAACGGAGGATAAGAATTTTATGAAGCAAAACTACAAACTAATCATTTCGAATCATTCTTGAGACTCCACGCAACAGATCTGCTTCATTGGAACTCGATGATTTCCTGATATTCTCAAAAAAAAACAATAAACATTTTTGAATTTTCAAATATATTTCAAGTGTTTTCATAGATTTTCTTGAACTTGGCTTGGGAAAAAACGGAGGATAAGAGTTTTATGAAGCAAAACTACAAACTAATCATTTCGAATCGTTCTTGAGACCCCACGCAACAGATCTGCTTCATTGGAACTCGATGATTTCCTGATATTCTCAAAAAAATTAAATATTTTTGAATTTTCAAATATATTTCAAGTGTTTTCATAGAAAAAACGGAGGATAAGAGTTTTATGAAGCAAAACTACAAACTAATCATTTCGAATCGTTCTTGAGACCCCACGCAACAGATCTGCTTCATTGGAACTCGATGATTTCCTTATATTCTCAAAAAAAATAAATATTTTTGAATTTTCAAATATATTTAAAGTGTTTTCATAGATTTTCTTAAACTTGCCTTGGGAAAAAACGGAGGATAAGCGTTTTATGAAGCAAAACTACAAACTAATCATTTCGAATCGTTCTTGAGACCCCACGCAACAGATCTGCTTCATTGGAACTCGATGATTTCCTGATATTCTCAAAAAAATTAAACATGTTTGAATTTTCAAATATATTTCAAGTGTTTTCATAGATTTTCTTGAACTTGCCTTGGGAAAAAAACGGAGGACAAGAGTTTTATGAAGCAAAACTACAAACTAATCATTTCGAATCGTTCTTGAGAACCCCACGCAACAGATCTGCTTCATTGGAACTCGATGATTTCCTGATATTCTCAAAAAAAAATTAAACATTTTTGAATTTTCAAATATATTTCAAGTGTTTTCATAGATTTTCTTGAACTTGCCTTGGGAAAAAAACGGAGGACAAGAGTTTTATGAAGCAAAACTACAAACTAATCATTTCGAATCGTTCTTGAGACCCCACGCAACAGATCTGCTTCATTGGAACTCAATGATTTCCTGATATTCTCAAAAAAATCAAATATTTTTGAATTTTCAAATATATTTCAAGTGCTTTCATAGATTTTCTTGAACTTGCCTTGGGAGAAAAAACCGAGGATAAGAGTTTTATGAAGCAAAACTACAAACTAATCATTTCGAATCGTTCTTGAGACTCCACGCAACAGATCTGCTTCATTGGAACTCGATGATTTCCTGATATTCTCAAAAAAATTAAATATTTTTGAATTTTCAAATATATTTCAAGTGTTTTCATAGATTTTCATGAACTTGCCTTGGGAAAAAACGGAGGATAAGAGTTTTATGAAGCAAAACTACAAACTAATCATTTCGAATCGTTCTTGAGACTCCACGCAACAGATCTGCTTCGTTGGAACTGGATGATTTCCTGATATTCTCAAAAAAATTAAATATTTTTGAATTTTCAAATATATTTCAAGTGCTTTCATAGATTTTCTTAAACTTGCCTTGGGAAAAAACGGAGGATAAGAGTTTTATGAAGCAAAACTACAAACTAATCATTTCGAATCGTTCTTGAGACTCCACGCAACAGATCTACTTCATTGGAACTCGATGATTTCCTGATATTCTCAAAAAAATTAAATATTTTTGAATTTTCAAATATATTTCAAGTGTTTTCATAGATTTTCTTGAACTTGCCTAGGGAAAAAACGGAGGACAAGAGTTTTATGAAGCAAAACTACAAACTAATCATTTTGAATCGTTCTTGAGACTCCACGCAACAGATCTGCTTCATTGGAACTCGATGATTTCCTGATATTCTCAAAAGAATTAAATATTTTTGAATTTTCAAATATAATTCAAGTGATTTAATAGATTTTCTTGAACTTGCCTTGGGAAAAAACGGAGGATAAGAGTTTTATGAAGTAAAACTACAAACTAATCATTTCGAATCGTTCTTGAGACCCCACGCAACAGATCTGCTTCATTGGAACTCGACGATTTCCTGATATTCTCAAGAAAATTAAATATTTTTGAATTTTCAAATATATTTCAAGTGTTTTCATAGATTTTCTTGAACTTCCCTTGGGAAAAAACGGAGGAAGAGTTTTATGAAGTAAAACTACAAACTAATCTTTTCGAATCGTTCTTGAGACCCCACGCAACAGATCTGCTTCATTGGAACTCGACGATTTCCTGACATTCTCAAGAAAATTAAATATTTTTGAATTTTCAAATATATTTTAAGTGTTTTCATAGATTTTCTTCAACTTGCCTGGGGAAAAACGGAGGATAAGAGTTTTATGAAGTAAAACTACAAACTAATCTTTTCGAATCGTTCTTGAGACCCCACGCAACAGATCTGCTTCATTGGGACTCGATGATTTCCTGATATTCTCAAAAAAATCAAATATTTTTGAATTTTCAAATATATTTCAAGTGCTTTCATAGATTTTCTTGAACTTGCCTTGGGAAAAAAACGGAGGATAAGAGTTTTATGAAACTACAAACTAATCATTTCGAATCGTTCTTGAGACCCCACGCAACAGATCTGCTTCATTGGAACTCGATGATTTCCTGATATTCTCAAAAAAATTAAATATTTTTGAATTTTCAAATATATTTCAAGTGTTTTCATAGATTTTCTTAAACTTGCCTTGGGAAAAAACAGAGGATAAGAGTTTTATGAAGCAAAACTACAAACTAATCATTTCGAATCGTTCTTGAGACTCCACGCAACAGATCTGCTTCATTGGAACTCGATGATTTCCTGATATTCTCAAAAAAAAAAAAAAAATATTTTTGAATTTTCAAATATATTTCAAGTGTTTTCATAGATTTTCATGAACTTGCCTTGGGAAAAAAACGGAGGATAAGAGTTTTATGAAGCAAAACTACAAACTACTCATTTCGAATCGTTCTTGAGACCCCCCGCAACAGATCTGCTTCATTGGAACTCGATGATTTCCTGATATTCTTAAAAAAATTAAACATTTTTGAATTTTCAAATAAATTTCAAGTGTTTTCATAGATTTTCATGAACTTGCCTTGGGAAAAAACGGAGGATAAGAGTTTTATGAAGCAAAACTACAAACTAATCATTTCGAATCGTTCTTGAGACTCCACGCAACAGATCTGCTTCGTTGGAACTCGATGATTTCCTGATATTCTCAAAAAAATCAAATATTTTTGAATTTTCAAATATATTTCAAGTGCTTTCATAGATTTTCTTGAACTTGCCTTGGGAAAAAACGGAGGATAAGAGTTTATGAAGCAAAACTACAAACTAATCATTTCGAATCGTTCTTGAGACTCCACGCAACAGATCTGCTTCATTGGAACTCGATGATTTCCTGATATTCTCAAAAAAAAAAAATATTTTTGAATTTTCAAATATATTTCAAGTGTTTTCATAGAAAAAACGGAGGATAAGAGTTTTATGAAGCAAAACTACAAACTAATCATTTCGAATCGTTCTTGAGATCCCACGCAACAGATCTGCTTCATTGGAACTCGATGATTTCCTGATATTCTCAAAAAAAATAAATATTTTTGAATTTTCAAATATATTTAAAGTGTTTTCATAGATTTTCTTAAACTTGCCTTGGGAAAAAACGGAGGATAAGAGTTTTATGAAGCAAAACTACAAACTAATCATTTCGAATCGTTCTTGAGACCCCACGCAACAGATCTGCTTCATTGGAACTTCGATATTTCAAGTGTTTTCATAGATTTTCTTGAACTTGCCTTGGAAAAAAAAGCGGAGGACAAAAGTTTTATGAAGCAAAACTACAAACTAATCATTTCGAATCGTTCTTGAGACTCCACGCAACAGATCTGCTTCATTGGAACTCGATGATTTCCTGATATTCTTCAAAAAAATCAAATATTTTTGAATTTTCAAATATATTTCAAGTGCTTTCATAGATTTTCCAGAACTTGCCTTGGGAAAAAACGGAGGATAAGAATTTTATGAAGCAAAACTACAAACTAATCATTTCGAATCATTCTTGAGACTCCACGCAACAGATCTGCTTCATTGGAACTCGATGATTTCCTGATATTCTCAAAAAAAACAATAAACATTTTTGAATTTTCAAATATATTTCAAGTGTTTTCATAGATTTTCTTGAACTTGCCTTGGGAAAAAACGGAGGATAAGAGTTTTATGAAGCAAAACTACAAACTAATCATTTCGAATCGTTCTTGAGACCCCACGCAACAGATCTGCTTCATTGGAACTCGATGATTTCCTGATATTCTCAAAAAAATTAAATATTTTTGAATTTTCAAATATATTTCAAGTGTTTTCATAGAAAAAACGGAGGATAAGAGTTTTATGAAGCAAAACTACCAACTAATCATTTCGAATCGTTCTTGAGACCCCACGCAACAGATCTGCTTCATTGGAACTCGATGATTTCCTTATATTCTCAAAAAAAATAAATATTTTTGAATTTTCAAATATATTTAAAGTGTTTTCATAGATTTTCTTAAACTTGCCTTGGGAAAAAACGGAGGATAAGCGTTTAATGAAGCAAAACTACAAACTAATCATTTCGAATCGTTCTTGAGACCCCACGCAACAGATCTGCTTCATTGGAACTCGATGATTTCCTGATATTCTCAAAAAAATTAAATATTTTTGAATTTTCAAATATATTTCAAGTGTTTTCATAGATATTCTTGAACTTGCCTTGGGAAAAAAACGGAGGACAAGAGTTTTATGAAGCAAAACTACAAACTAATCATTTCGAATCGTTCTTGAGACCCCACGTAACAGATCTGCTTCATTGGAACTCGATGATTTCCTGATATTCTTCAAAAAAATCAAATATTTTTGAATTTTTAAATATATTTCAAGTGTTTTCATAGATTTTCTTAAACTTGCCTTGGAAAAAAGAACGGAGGACAAAAGTTTTATGAAGCAAAACTACAAACTAATCATTTCGAATCGTTCTTGAGACCCCACGCAACAGATCTGCTTCATTGAAACTCGATGATTTCCTGATATTCTCAAAAAAATCAAATATTTTTGAATTTTCAAATATATTTCAAGTGCTTTCATAGATTTTCTTGAACTTGCCTTGGGAAAAAACGGAGGATAAGAGTTTTATGAAGCAAAACTACAAACTAATCATTTCGAATCATTCTTGAGACTCCACGCAACAGATCTGCTTCATTGGAACTCGATGATTTCCTGATATTCTCAAAAAAATTAAATATTTTTGAATTTTCAAATATATTTCAAGTGTTTTCATAGATTTTCTTGAACTTGCCTTGGGAAAAAAAGGAGGATAAGAGTTTTATGAAGCAAAACTACAAACTAATCATTTCGAATGGTTCTTGAGACCCCACGCAACAGATCTGCTTCATTGGAACTCGATGATTTCCTATATTCTCAAAAAAAATTAAATATTTTTGAATTTTCAAATATATTTCAAGTGTTTTCATAGATTTTCTTGAACTTTCCTTGGGAAAAACGGAGGATAAGAGTTTTATGAAGCAAAACTACAAACTAATCATTTCGAATCGTTCTTGAGACCCCACGCAACAGATCTGCTTCATTGGAACTCGATGATTTCCTGATATTCTCAAAAAAATTAAATATTTTTGAATTTTCAAATATATTTCAAGTGTTTTCATAGATTTTCTTGAACTTGCCTTGGGAAAAAACGGAGGATAAGAGTTTTATGAAGCAAAACTACAAACTAATCATTTCGAATGGTTCTTGAGACCCCACGCAACAGATCTGCTTCATTGGAACTCGATGATTTCCTATATTCTCAAAAAAAAAATTAAATATTTTTGAATTTTCAAATATATTTCAAGTGTTTTCATAGATTTTCTTGAACTTTCCTTGGGAAAAACGGAGGATAAGAGTTTTGAGACCCCACGCAACAGATCTGCTTCATTGGAACTCGATGATTTCCTATATTCTCAAAAAAAATTAAATATTTTTGAATTTTCAAATATATTTCAAGTGTTTTCATAGATTTTCTTGAACTTTCCTTGGGAAAAACGGAGGATAAGAGTTTTATGAAGCAAAACTACAAACTAATCATTTCGAATCGTTCTTGAGACCCCACGCAACAAATCTGCTTCATTGGAACCCGATGATTTCCTGATATTCTAAAAAAAAAATTAAATATTTTTGAATTTTCAAATAGATTTCAAGTGTTTTCATAGATTTTCTTGAACTTGCCTTGGGAAAAAACGGAGGATAAGAGTTTTATGAAGTAAAACTACAAACTAATCATTTCGAATCGTTCTTGAGACCTCACGCAATAAATCTGCCTCATTGGAACTCGATGATTTCCTGATATTCTCAAAAAAATTAAATATATTTGAATTTTCAAATATATTTCAAGTGCTTTCATAGATTTTCTTGAACTTGCCTTGGGAAAAACGGAGGATAAGAGTTTTATGAAGCAAAACTACAAACTAATCATTTCGAATCGTTCTTGAGACTCCACGCAACAGGTCTGCTTCAAACTAATCATTTCGAATCGTTCTTGAAACCCGACGCAACAGATCTGCTTCATTGGAACTCGATGATTTCCTGATATTCTTCAAAAAATCAAATATTTTTGAATTTTCAAATATATTTCAAGTGCTTTCATAGATTTTCTAGAACTTGCCTTGGGAAAAAACGGAGGATAAGAATTTTATGAAGCAAAACTACAAACTAATCATTTCGAATCATTCTTGAGACTCCACGCAACAGATCTGCTTCATTGGAACTCGATGATTTCCTGATATTCTCAAAAAAAAATAATAAACATTTTTGAATTTTCAAATATATTTAAAGTGTTTTCATAGATTTTCTTAAACTTGCCTTGGGAAAAAACGGAGGATAAGAGTTTTATGAAGCAAAACTACAAACTAATCATTTCGAATCGTTCTTGAGACCCCACGCAACAGATCTGCTTCATTGGAACTTCGATATTTCAAGTGTTTTCATAGATTTTCTTGAACTTGCCTTGGAAAAAAAGCGGAGGACAAAAGTTTTATGAAGCAAAACTACAAACTAATCATTTCGAATCGTTCTTGAGACTCCACGCAACAGATCTGCTTCATTGGAACTCGATGATTTCCTGATATTCTTCAAAAAAATCAAATATTTTTGAATTTTCAAATATATTTCAAGTGCTTTCATAGATTTTCTAGAACTTGCCTTGGGAAAAAACGGAGGATAAGAATTTTATGAAGCAAAACTACAAACTAATCATTTCGAATCATTCTTGAGACTCCACGCAACAGATCTGCTTCATTGGAACTCGATGATTTCCTGATATTCTCAAAAAAAATAATAAACATTTTTGAATTTTCAAATATATTTCAAGTGTTTTCATAGATTTTCTTGAACTTGCCTTGGGAAAAAAACGGAGGATAAGAGTTTTATGAAGCAAAACTACAAACTAATCATTTCGAATCGTTCTTGAGACCCCACGCAACAGATCTGCTTCATTGGAACTCGATGATTTCCTGATATTCTCAAAAAAATTAAATATTTTTGAATTTTCAAATATATTTCAAGTGTTTTCATAGAAAAAACGGAGGATAAGAGTTTTATGAAGCAAAACTACAAACTAATCATTTCGAATCGTTCTTGAGACCCCACGCAACAGATCTGCTTCATTGGAACTCGATGATTTCCTTATATTCTCAAAAAAAAATAAATATTTTTGAATTTTCAAATATATTTAAAGTGTTTTCATAGATTTTCTTAAACTTGCCTTGGGAAAAAACGGAGGATAAGCGTTTTATGAAGCAAAACTACAAACTAATCATTTCGAATCGTTCTTGAGACCCCACGCAACAGATCTGCTTCATTGGAACTCGATGATTTCCTGATATTCTCAAAAAAATTAAACATTTTTGAATTTTCAAATATATTTCAAGTGTTTTCATAGATTTTCTTGAACTTGCCTTGGGAAAAAAACGGAGGACAAGAGTTTTATGAAGCAAAACTACAAACTAATCATTTCGAATCGTTCTTGAGAACCCCACGCAACAGATCTGCTTCATTGGAACTCGATGATTTCCTGATATTCTCAAAAAAATTAAATATTTTTGAATTTTCAAATATATTTCAAGTGTTTTCATAGAAAAAACGGAGGATAAGAGTTTTATGAAGCAAAACTACAAACTAATCATTTCGAATCGTTCTTGAGACCCCACGCAACAGATCTGCTTCATTGGAACTCGATGATTTCCTGATATTCTCAAAAAAATCAAATATTTTTGAATTTTCAAATATATTTCAAGTGCTTTCATAGATTTTCTTGAACTTGCCTTGGGAAAAAAAACGGAGGATAAGAGTTTTATGAAGCAAAACTACAAACTAATCATTTCGAATCGTTCTTGAGACTCCACGCAACAGATCTGCTTCATTGGAACTCGATGATTTCCTGATATTCTAAAAAAAAAATATTTTTGAATTTTCAAATATATTTCAAGTGTTTTCATAGAAAAAACGGAGGATAAGAGTTTTATGAAGCAAAACTACCAACTAATCATTTCGAATCGTTCTTGAGACCCCACGCAACAGATCTGCTTCATTGGAACTCGATGATTTCCTGATATTCTCAAAAAATAAATATTTTTGAATTTTCAAATATATTTAAAGTGTTTTCATAGATTTTCTTAAACTTGCCTTGGGAAAAAACGGAGGATAAGAGTTTTATGAAGCAAAACTACAAACTAATCATTTCGAATCGTTCTTGAGACCCCACGCAACAGATCTGCTTCATTGAAACTCGATGATTTCCTGATATTCTCAAAAAAATCAAATATTTTTGAATTTTCAAATATATTTCAAGTGCTTTCATAGATTTTCTTGAACTTGCCTTGGGAAAAAACGGAGGATAAGAGTTTTATGAAGCAAAACTACAAACTAATCATTTCGAATCATTCTTGAGACTCCACGCAACAGATCTGCTTCATTGGAACTTGATGATTTCCTGATATTATCAAAAAAAAAAACATTTTTGAATTTTCAAATATATTTCAAGTGTTTTCATAGATTTTCTTGAACTTGCCTTGGGAAAAAAACGGAGGATAAGAGTTTTATGAAGCAAAACTACAAACTAATCATTTCGAATCGTTCTTGAGACCCCACGCAACAGATCTGCTTCATTGGAACTCGATGATTTCCTGATATTCTCAAAAAAATTAAATATTTTTGAATTTTCAAATATATTTCAAGTGTTTTCATAGATTTTCTTAAACTTGCCTTGGGAAAAACAGAGGATAAGAGTTTTATGAAGCAAAACTACAAACTAATCATTTCGAATCGTTCTTGAGACTCCACGCAACAGATCTGCTTCATTGGAACTCGATGATTTCCTGATATTCTCAAAAAAAAAAAAAATATTTTTGAATTTTCAAATATATTTCAAGTGTTTTCATAGATTTTCATGAACTTGCCTTGGGAAAAAAACGGAGGATAAGAGTTTTATGAAGCAAAACTACAAACTACTCATTTCGAATCGTTCTTGAGACCCCCCGCAACAGATCTGCTTCATTGGAACTCGATGATTTCCTGATATTCTTAAAAAAATTAAACATTTTTGAATTTTCAAATAAATTTCAAGTGTTTTCATAGATTTTCATGAACTTGCCTTGGGAAAAAACGGAGGATAAGAGTTTTATGAAGCAAAACTACAAACTAATCATTTCGAATCGTTCTTGAGACTCCACGCAACAGATCTGCTTCGTTGGAACTCGATGATTTCCTGATATTCTCAAAAAAATCAAATATTTTTGAATTTTCAAATATATTTCAAGTGCTTTCATAGATTTTCTTGAACTTGCCTTGGGAAAAAACGGAGGATAAGAGTTTATGAAGCAAAACTACAAACTAATCATTTCGAATCGTTCTTGAGACTCCACGCAACAGATCTGCTTCATTGGAACTCGATGATTTCCTGATATTCTCAAAAAAAAAAAATATTTTTGAATTTTCAAATATATTTCAAGTGTTTTCATAGAAAAAACGGAGGATAAGAGTTTTATGAAGCAAAACTACAAACTAATCATTTCGAATCGTTCTTGAGATCCCACGCAACAGATCTGCTTCATTGGAACTCGATGATTTCCTGATATTCTCAAAAAAAATAAATATTTTTGAATTTTCAAATATATTTAAAGTGTTTTCATAGATTTTCTTAAACTTGCCTTGGGAAAAAACGGAGGATAAGAGTTTTATGAAGCAAAACTACAAACTAATCATTTCGAATCGTTCTTGAGACCCCACGCAACAGATCTGCTTCATTGGAACTTCGATATTTCAAGTGTTTTCATAGATTTTCTTGAACTTGCCTTGGAAAAAAAAGCGGAGGACAAAAGTTTTATGAAGCAAAACTACAAACTAATCATTTCGAATCGTTCTTGAGACTCCACGCAACAGATCTGCTTCATTGGAACTCGATGATTTCCTGATATTCTTCAAAAAAATCAAATATTTTTGAATTTTCAAATATATTTCAAGTGCTTTCATAGATTTTCCAGAACTTGCCTTGGGAAAAAACGGAGGATAAGAATTTTATGAAGCAAAACTACAAACTAATCATTTCGAATCATTCTTGAGACTCCACGCAACAGATCTGCTTCATTGGAACTCGATGATTTCCTGATATTCTCAAAAAAAACAATAAACATTTTTGAATTTTCAAATATATTTCAAGTGTTTTCATAGATTTTCTTGAACTTGCCTTGGGAAAAAACGGAGGATAAGAGTTTTATGAAGCAAAACTACAAACTAATCATTTCGAATCGTTCTTGAGACCCCACGCAACAGATCTGCTTCATTGGAACTCGATGATTTCCTGATATTCTCAAAAAAATTAAATATTTTTGAATTTTCAAATATATTTCAAGTGTTTTCATAGAAAAAACGGAGGATAAGAGTTTTATGAAGCAAAACTACAAACTAATCATTTCGAATCGTTCTTGAGACCCCACGCAACAGATCTGCTTCATTGGAACTCGATGATTTCCTTATATTCTCAAAAAAAATAAATATTTTTGAATTTTCAAATATATTTAAAGTGTTTTCATAGATTTTCTTAAACTTGCCTTGGGAAAAAACGGAGGATAAGCGTTTAATGAAGCAAAACTACAAACTAATCATTTCGAATCGTTCTTGAGACCCCACGCAACAGATCTGCTTCATTGGAACTCGATGATTTCCTGATATTCTCAAAAAAATTAAACATTTTTGAATTTTCAAATATATTTCAAGTGTTTTCATAGATATTCTTGAACTTGCCTTGGGAAAAAAAACGGAGGACAAGAGTTTTATGAAGCAAAACTACAAACTAATCATTTCGAATCGTTCTTGAGACCCCACGTAACAGATCTGCTTCATTGGAACTCGATGATTTCCTGATATTCTTCAAAAAAATCAAATATTTTTGAATTTTTAAATATATTTCAAGTGTTTTCATAGATTTTCTTAAACTTGCCTTGGAAAAAAGAACGGAGGACAAAAGTTTTATGAAGCAAAACTACAAACTAATCATTTCGAATCGTTCTTGAGACCCCACGCAACAGATCTGCTTCATTGAAACTCGATGATTTCCTGATATTCTCAAAAAAATCAAATATTTTTGAATTTTCAAATATATTTCAAGTGCTTTCATAGATTTTCTTGAACTTGCCTTGGGAAAAAACGGAGGATAAGAGTTTTATGAAGCAAAACTACAAACTAATCATTTCGAATCATTCTTGAGACTCCACGCAACAGATCTGCTTCATTGGAACTCGATGATTTCCTGATATTCTCAAAAAAATTAAATATTTTTGAATTTTCAAATATATTTCAAGTGTTTTCATAGATTTTCTTGAACTTGCCTTGGGAAAAAAAGGAGGATAAGAGTTTTATGAAGCAAAACTACAAACTAATCATTTCGAATGGTTCTTGAGACCCCACGCAACAGATCTGCTTCATTGGAACTCGATGATTTCCTATATTCTCAAAAAAAATTAAATATTTTTGAATTTTCAAATATATTTCAAGTGTTTTCATAGATTTTCTTGAACTTTCCTTGGGAAAAACGGAGGATAAGAGTTTTATGAAGCAAAACTACAAACTAATCATTTCGAATCGTTCTTGAGACCCCACGCAACAGATCTGCTTCATTGGAACTCGATGATTTCCTGATATTCTCAAAAAAATTAAATATTTTTGAATTTTCAAATATATTTCAAGTGTTTTCATAGATTTTCTTGAACTTGCCTTGGGAAAAAACGGAGGATAAGAGTTTTATGAAGCAAAACTACAAACTAATCATTTCGAATGGTTCTTGAGACCCCACGCAACAGATCTGCTTCATTGGAACTCGATGATTTCCTATATTCTCAAAAAAAAATTAAATATTTTTGAATTTTCAAATATATTTCAAGTGTTTTCATAGATTTTCTTGAACTTTCCTTGGGAAAAACGGAGGATAAGAGTTTTGAGACCCCACGCAACAGATCTGCTTCATTGGAACTCGATGATTTCCTATATTCTCAAAAAAAATTAAATATTTTTGAATTTTCAAATATATTTCAAGTGTTTTCATAGATTTTCTTGAACTTTCCTTGGGAAAAACGGAGGATAAGAGTTTTATGAAGCAAAACTACAAACTAATCATTTCGAATCGTTCTTGAGACCCCACGCAACAAATCTGCTTCATTGGAACCCGATGATTTCCTGATATTCTAAAAAAAAAATTAAATATTTTTGAATTTTCAAATAGATTTCAAGTGTTTTCATAGATTTTCTTGAACTTGCCTTGGGAAAAAACGGAGGATAAGAGTTTTATGAAGTAAAACTACAAACTAATCATTTCGAATCGTTCTTGAGACCTCACGCAATAAATCTGCCTCATTGGAACTCGATGATTTCCTGATATTCTCAAAAAAATTAAATATATTTGAATTTTCAAATATATTTCAAGTGCTTTCATAGATTTTCTTGAACTTGCCTTGGGAAAAACGGAGGATAAGAGTTTTATGAAGCAAAACTACAAACTAATCATTTCGAATCGTTCTTGAGACTCCACGCAACAGGTCTGCTTCAAACTAATCATTTCGAATCGTTCTTGAAACCCGACGCAACAGATCTGCTTCATTGGAACTCGATGATTTCCTGATATTCTTCAAAAAAATCAAATATTTTTGAATTTTCAAATATATTTCAAGTGTTTTCATAGATTTTCTAGAACTTGCCTTGGGAAAAAACGGAGGATAAGAATTTTATGAAGCAAAACTACAAACTAATCATTTCGAATCATTCTTGAGACTCCACGCAACAGATCTGCTTCATTGGAACTCGATGATTTCCTGATATTCTCAAAAAAAAATAATAAACATTTTTGAATTTTCAAATATATTTAAAGTGTTTTCATAGATTTTCATAAACTTGCCTTGGGAAAAAACGGAGGATAAGAGTTTTATGAAGCAAAACTACAAACTAATCATTTCGAATCGTTCTTGAGACCCCACGCAACAGATCTGCTTCATTGGAACTTCGATATTTCAAGTGTTTTCATAGATTTTCTTGAACTTGCCTTGGAAAAAAAGCGGAGGACAAAAGTTTTATGAAGCAAAACTACAAACTAATCATTTCGAATCGTTCTTGAGACTCCACGCAACAGATCTGCTTCATTGGAACTCGATGATTTCCTGATATTCTTCAAAAAAATCAAATATTTTTGAATTTTCAAATATATTTCAAGTGCTTTCATAGATTTTCTAGAACTTGCCTTGGGAAAAAACGGAGGATAAGAATTTTATGAAGCAAAACTACAAACTAATCATTTCGAATCATTCTTGAGACTCCACGCAACAGATCTGCTTCATTGGAACTCGATGATTTCCTGATATTCTCAAAAAAAATAATAAACATTTTTGAATTTTCAAATATATTTCAAGTGTTTTCATAGATTTTCTTGAACTTGCCTTGGGAAAAAAACGGAGGATAAGAGTTTTATGAAGCAAAACTACAAACTAATCATTTCGAATCGTTCTTGAGACCCCACGCAACAGATCTGCTTCATTGGAACTCGATGATTTCCTGATATTCTCAAAAAAATTAAATATTTTTGAATTTTCAAATATATTTCAAGTGTTTTCATAGAAAAAACGGAGGATAAGAGTTTTATGAAGCAAAACTACAAACTAATCATTTCGAATCGTTCTTGAGACCCCACGCAACAGATCTGCTTCATTGGAACTCGATGATTTCCTTATATTCTCAAAAAAAAATAAATATTTTTGAATTTTCAAATATATTTAAAGTGTTTTCATAGATTTTCTTAAACTTGCCTTGGGAAAAAACGGAGGATAAGCGTTTTATGAAGCAAAACTACAAACTAATCATTTCGAATCGTTCTTGAGACCCCACGCAACAGATCTGCTTCATTGGAACTCGATGATTTCCTGATATTCTCAAAAAAATTAAACATTTTTGAATTTTCAAATATATTTCAAGTGTTTTCATAGATTTTCTTGAACTTGCCTTGGGAAAAAAACGGAGGACAAGAGTTTTATGAAGCAAAACTACAAACTAATCATTTCGAATCGTTCTTGAGAACCCCACGCAACAGATCTGCTTCATTGGAACTCGATGATTTCCTGATATTCTCAAAAAAATTAAATATTTTTGAATTTTCAAATATATTTCAAGTGTTTTCATAGAAAAAACGGAGGATAAGAGTTTTATGAAGCAAAACTACAAACTAATCATTTCGAATCGTTCTTGAGACCCCACGCAACAGATCTGCTTCATTGGAACTCGATGATTTCCTGATATTCTCAAAAAAATCAAATATTTTTGAATTTTCAAATATATTTCAAGTGCTTTCATAGATTTTCTTGAACTTGCCTTGGGAAAAAAAACGGAGGATAAGAGTTTTATGAAGCAAAACTACAAACTAATCATTTCGAATCGTTCTTGAGACTCCACGCAACAGATCTGCTTCATTGGAACTCGATGATTTCCTGATATTCTAAAAAAAAAATATTTTTGAATTTTCAAATATATTTCAAGTGTTTTCATAGAAAAAACGGAGGATAAGAGTTTTATGAAGCAAAACTACCAACTAATCATTTCGAATCGTTCTTGAGACCCCACGCAACAGATCTGCTTCATTGGAACTCGATGATTTCCTGATATTCTCAAAAAATAAATATTTTTGAATTTTCAAATATATTTAAAGTGTTTTCATAGATTTTCTTAAACTTGCCTTGGGAAAAAACGGAGGATAAGAGTTTTATGAAGCAAAACTACAAACTAATCATTTCGAATCGTTCTTGAGACCCCACGCAACAGATCTGCTTCATTGAAACTCGATGATTTCCTGATATTCTCAAAAAAATCAAATATTTTTGAATTTTCAAATATATTTCAAGTGCTTTCATAGATTTTCTTGAACTTGCCTTGGGAAAAAACGGAGGATAAGAGTTTTATGAAGCAAAACTACAAACTAATCATTTCGAATCATTCTTGAGACTCCACGCAACAGATCTGCTTCATTGGAACTTGATGATTTCCTGATATTATCAAAAAAAAAAACATTTTTGAATTTTCAAATATATTTCAAGTGTTTTCATAGATTTTCTTGAACTTGCCTTGGGAAAAAAACGGAGGATAAGAGTTTTATGAAGCAAAACTACAAACTAATCATTTCGAATCGTTCTTGAGACCCCACGCAACAGATCTGCTTCATTGGAACTCGATGATTTCCTGATATTCTCAAAAAAATTAAATATTTTTGAATTTTCAAATATATTTCAAGTGTTTTCATAGATTTTCTTAAACTTGCCTTGGGAAAAACAGAGGATAAGAGTTTTATGAAGCAAAACTACAAACTAATCATTTCGAATCGTTCTTGAGACTCCACGCAACAGATCTGCTTCATTGGAACTCGATGATTTCCTGATATTCTCAAAAAAAAAAAAAATATTTTTGAATTTTCAAATATATTTCAAGTGTTTTCATAGATTTTCATGAACTTGCCTTGGGAAAAAAACGGAGGATAAGAGTTTTATGAAGCAAAACTACAAACTACTCATTTCGAATCGTTCTTGAGACCCCCCGCAACAGATCTGCTTCATTGGAACTCGATGATTTCCTGATATTCTTAAAAAAATTAAACATTTTTGAATTTTCAAATAAATTTCAAGTGTTTTCATAGATTTTCATGAACTTGCCTTGGGAAAAAACGGAGGATAAGAGTTTTATGAAGCAAAACTACAAACTAATCATTTCGAATCGTTCTTGAGACTCCACGCAACAGATCTGCTTCGTTGGAACTCGATGATTTCCTGATATTCTCAAAAAAATCAAATATTTTTGAATTTTCAAATATATTTCAAGTGCTTTCATAGATTTTCTTGAACTTGCCTTGGGAAAAAACGGAGGATAAGAGTTTATGAAGCAAAACTACAAACTAATCATTTCGAATCGTTCTTGAGACTCCACGCAACAGATCTGCTTCATTGGAACTCGATGATTTCCTGATATTCTCAAAAAAAAAAAATATTTTTGAATTTTCAAATATATTTCAAGTGTTTTCATAGAAAAAACGGAGGATAAGAGTTTTATGAAGCAAAACTACAAACTAATCATTTCGAATCGTTCTTGAGATCCCACGCAACAGATCTGCTTCATTGGAACTCGATGATTTCCTGATATTCTCAAAAAAAATAAATATTTTTGAATTTTCAAATATATTTAAAGTGTTTTCATAGATTTTCTTAAACTTGCCTTGGGAAAAAACGGAGGATAAGAGTTTTATGAAGCAAAACTACAAACTAATCATTTCGAATCGTTCTTGAGACCCCACGCAACAGATCTGCTTCATTGGAACTTCGATATTTCAAGTGTTTTCATAGATTTTCTTGAACTTGCCTTGGAAAAAAAAGCGGAGGACAAAAGTTTTATGAAGCAAAACTACAAACTAATCATTTCGAATCGTTCTTGAGACTCCACGCAACAGATCTGCTTCATTGGAACTCGATGATTTCCTGATATTCTTCAAAAAAATCAAATATTTTTGAATTTTCAAATATATTTCAAGTGCTTTCATAGATTTTCCAGAACTTGCCTTGGGAAAAAACGGAGGATAAGAATTTTATGAAGCAAAACTACAAACTAATCATTTCGAATCATTCTTGAGACTCCACGCAACAGATCTGCTTCATTGGAACTCGATGATTTCCTGATATTCTCAAAAAAAACAATAAACATTTTTGAATTTTCAAATATATTTCAAGTGTTTTCATAGATTTTCTTGAACTTGCCTTGGGAAAAAACGGAGGATAAGAGTTTTATGAAGCAAAACTACAAACTAATCATTTCGAATCGTTCTTGAGACCCCACGCAACAGATCTGCTTCATTGGAACTCGATGATTTCCTGATATTCTCAAAAAAATTAAATATTTTTGAATTTTCAAATATATTTCAAGTGTTTTCATAGAAAAAACGGAGGATAAGAGTTTTATGAAGCAAAACTACAAACTAATCATTTCGAATCGTTCTTGAGACCCCACGCAACAGATCTGCTTCATTGGAACTCGATGATTTCCTTATATTCTCAAAAAAAATAAATATTTTTGAATTTTCAAATATATTTAAAGTGTTTTCATAGATTTTCTTAAACTTGCCTTGGGAAAAAACGGAGGATAAGCGTTTAATGAAGCAAAACTACAAACTAATCATTTCGAATCGTTCTTGAGACCCCACGCAACAGATCTGCTTCATTGGAACTCGATGATTTCCTGATATTCTCAAAAAAATTAAACATTTTTGAATTTTCAAATATATTTCAAGTGTTTTCATAGATATTCTTGAACTTGCCTTGGGAAAAAAAACGGAGGACAAGAGTTTTATGAAGCAAAACTACAAACTAATCATTTCGAATCGTTCTTGAGACCCCACGTAACAGATCTGCTTCATTGGAACTCGATGATTTCCTGATATTCTTCAAAAAAATCAAATATTTTTGAATTTTTAAATATATTTCAAGTGTTTTCATAGATTTTCTTAAACTTGCCTTGGAAAAAAGAACGGAGGACAAAAGTTTTATGAAGCAAAACTACAAACTAATCATTTCGAATCGTTCTTGAGACCCCACGCAACAGATCTGCTTCATTGAAACTCGATGATTTCCTGATATTCTCAAAAAAATCAAATATTTTTGAATTTTCAAATATATTTCAAGTGCTTTCATAGATTTTCTTGAACTTGCCTTGGGAAAAAACGGAGGATAAGAGTTTTATGAAGCAAAACTACAAACTAATCATTTCGAATCATTCTTGAGACTCCACGCAACAGATCTGCTTCATTGGAACTCGATGATTTCCTGATATTCTCAAAAAAATTAAATATTTTTGAATTTTCAAATATATTTCAAGTGTTTTCATAGATTTTCTTGAACTTGCCTTGGGAAAAAAAGGAGGATAAGAGTTTTATGAAGCAAAACTACAAACTAATCATTTCGAATGGTTCTTGAGACCCCACGCAACAGATCTGCTTCATTGGAACTCGATGATTTCCTATATTCTCAAAAAAAATTAAATATTTTTGAATTTTCAAATATATTTCAAGTGTTTTCATAGATTTTCTTGAACTTTCCTTGGGAAAAACGGAGGATAAGAGTTTTATGAAGCAAAACTACAAACTAATCATTTCGAATCGTTCTTGAGACCCCACGCAACAGATCTGCTTCATTGGAACTCGATGATTTCCTGATATTCTCAAAAAAATTAAATATTTTTGAATTTTCAAATATATTTCAAGTGTTTTCATAGATTTTCTTGAACTTGCCTTGGGAAAAAACGGAGGATAAGAGTTTTATGAAGCAAAACTACAAACTAATCATTTCGAATGGTTCTTGAGACCCCACGCAACAGATCTGCTTCATTGGAACTCGATGATTTCCTATATTCTCAAAAAAAAATTAAATATTTTTGAATTTTCAAATATATTTCAAGTGTTTTCATAGATTTTCTTGAACTTTCCTTGGGAAAAACGGAGGATAAGAGTTTTGAGACCCCACGCAACAGATCTGCTTCATTGGAACTCGATGATTTCCTATATTCTCAAAAAAAATTAAATATTTTTGAATTTTCAAATATATTTCAAGTGTTTTCATAGATTTTCTTGAACTTTCCTTGGGAAAAACGGAGGATAAGAGTTTTATGAAGCAAAACTACAAACTAATCATTTCGAATCGTTCTTGAGACCCCACGCAACAAATCTGCTTCATTGGAACCCGATGATTTCCTGATATTCTAAAAAAAAAATTAAATATTTTTGAATTTTCAAATAGATTTCAAGTGTTTTCATAGATTTTCTTGAACTTGCCTTGGGAAAAAACGGAGGATAAGAGTTTTATGAAGTAAAACTACAAACTAATCATTTCGAATCGTTCTTGAGACCTCACGCAATAAATCTGCCTCATTGGAACTCGATGATTTCCTGATATTCTCAAAAAAATTAAATATATTTGAATTTTCAAATATATTTCAAGTGCTTTCATAGATTTTCTTGAACTTGCCTTGGGAAAAACGGAGGATAAGAGTTTTATGAAGCAAAACTACAAACTAATCATTTCGAATCGTTCTTGAGACTCCACGCAACAGGTCTGCTTCAAACTAATCATTTCGAATCGTTCTTGAAACCCGACGCAACAGATCTGCTTCATTGGAACTCGATGATTTCCTGATATTCTTCAAAAAAATCAAATATTTTTGAATTTTCAAATATATTTCAAGTGTTTTCATAGATTTTCTAGAACTTGCCTTGGGAAAAAACGGAGGATAAGAATTTTATGAAGCAAAACTACAAACTAATCATTTCGAATCATTCTTGAGACTCCACGCAACAGATCTGCTTCATTGGAACTCGATGATTTCCTGATATTCTCAAAAAAAAATAATAAACATTTTTGAATTTTCAAATATATTTAAAGTGTTTTCATAGATTTTCATAAACTTGCCTTGGGAAAAAACGGAGGATAAGAGTTTTATGAAGCAAAACTACAAACTAATCATTTCGAATCGTTCTTGAGACCCCACGCAACAGATCTGCTTCATTGGAACTTCGATATTTCAAGTGTTTTCATAGATTTTCTTGAACTTGCCTTGGAAAAAAAGCGGAGGACAAAAGTTTTATGAAGCAAAACTACAAACTAATCATTTCGAATCGTTCTTGAGACTCCACGCAACAGATCTGCTTCATTGGAACTCGATGATTTCCTGATATTCTTCAAAAAAATCAAATATTTTTGAATTTTCAAATATATTTCAAGTGCTTTCATAGATTTTCTAGAACTTGCCTTGGGAAAAAACGGAGGATAAGAATTTTATGAAGCAAAACTACAAACTAATCATTTCGAATCATTCTTGAGACTCCACGCAACAGATCTGCTTCATTGGAACTCGATGATTTCCTGATATTCTCAAAAAAAATAATAAACATTTTTGAATTTTCAAATATATTTCAAGTGTTTTCATAGATTTTCTTGAACTTGCCTTGGGAAAAAAACGGAGGATAAGAGTTTTATGAAGCAAAACTACAAACTAATCATTTCGAATCGTTCTTGAGACCCCACGCAACAGATCTGCTTCATTGGAACTCGATGATTTCCTGATATTCTCAAAAAAATTAAATATTTTTGAATTTTCAAATATATTTCAAGTGTTTTCATAGAAAAAACGGAGGATAAGAGTTTTATGAAGCAAAACTACAAACTAATCATTTCGAATCGTTCTTGAGACCCCACGCAACAGATCTGCTTCATTGGAACTCGATGATTTCCTTATATTCTCAAAAAAAAATAAATATTTTTGAATTTTCAAATATATTTAAAGTGTTTTCATAGATTTTCTTAAACTTGCCTTGGGAAAAAACGGAGGATAAGCGTTTTATGAAGCAAAACTACAAACTAATCATTTCGAATCGTTCTTGAGACCCCACGCAACAGATCTGCTTCATTGGAACTCGATGATTTCCTGATATTCTCAAAAAAATTAAATATTTTTGAATTTTCAAATATATTTCAAGTGTTTTCATAGAAAAAACGGAGGATAAGAGTTTTATGAAGCAAAACTACAAACTAATCATTTCGAATCGTTCTTGAGACCCCACGCAACAGATCTGCTTCATTGGAACTCGATGATTTCCTGATATTCTCAAAAAAATCAAATATTTTTGAATTTTCAAATATATTTCAAGTGCTTTCATAGATTTTCTTGAACTTGCCTTGGGAAAAAAAACGGAGGATAAGAGTTTTATGAAGCAAAACTACAAACTAATCATTTCGAATCGTTCTTGAGACTCCACGCAACAGATCTGCTTCATTGGAACTCGATGATTTCCTGATATTCTAAAAAAAAAATATTTTTGAATTTTCAAATATATTTCAAGTGTTTTCATAGAAAAAACGGAGGATAAGAGTTTTATGAAGCAAAACTACCAACTAATCATTTCGAATCGTTCTTGAGACCCCACGCAACAGATCTGCTTCATTGGAACTCGATGATTTCCTGATATTCTCAAAAAATAAATATTTTTGAATTTTCAAATATATTTAAAGTGTTTTCATAGATTTTCTTAAACTTGCCTTGGGAAAAAACGGAGGATAAGAGTTTTATGAAGCAAAACTACAAACTAATCATTTCGAATCGTTCTTGAGACCCCACGCAACAGATCTGCTTCATTGAAACTCGATGATTTCCTGATATTCTCAAAAAAATCAAATATTTTTGAATTTTCAAATATATTTCAAGTGCTTTCATAGATTTTCTTGAACTTGCCTTGGGAAAAAACGGAGGATAAGAGTTTTATGAAGCAAAACTACAAACTAATCATTTCGAATCATTCTTGAGACTCCACGCAACAGATCTGCTTCATTGGAACTTGATGATTTCCTGATATTATCAAAAAAAAAAACATTTTTGAATTTTCAAATATATTTCAAGTGTTTTCATAGATTTTCTTGAACTTGCCTTGGGAAAAAAACGGAGGATAAGAGTTTTATGAAGCAAAACTACAAACTAATCATTTCGAATCGTTCTTGAGACCCCACGCAACAGATCTGCTTCATTGGAACTCGATGATTTCCTGATATTCTCAAAAAAATTAAATATTTTTGAATTTTCAAATATATTTCAAGTGTTTTCATAGATTTTCTTGAACTTGCCTTGGGAAAAAAAACGGAGGATAAGAGTTTTATGAAGCAAAACTACAAACTAATCATTTCGAATGGTTCTTGAGACCCCACGCAACAGATCTGCTTCATTGGAACTCGATGATTTCCTATATTCTCAAAAAAAATTAAATATTTTTGAATTTTCAAATATATTTAAAGTGTTTTCATAGATTTTCTTGAACTTTCCTTGGGAAAAACGGAGGATAAGAGTTTTATGAAGCAAAACTACAAACTAATCATTTCGAATCGTTCTTGAGACCCCACGCAACAGATCTGCTTCATTGGAACTCGATGATTTCCTGATATTCTCAAAAAAATTGAATATTTTTGAATTTTCAAATATATTTCAAGTGTTTTCATAGATTTTCTTGAACTTGCCTTGGGAAAAAAACGGAGGATAAGAGTTTTATGAAGCAAATTCAAAAATATTACAAACTACAAACTAATCATTTCGAATGGTTCTTGAGACCCCACGCAACAGATCTGCTTCATTGGAACTCGATGATTTCCTATATTCTCAAAAAAAATTAAATATTTTTGAATTTTCAAATATATTTCAAGTGTTTTCATAGATTTTCTTGAACTTTCCTTGGGAAAAACGGAGGATAAGAGTTTTGAGACCCCACGCAACAGATCTGCTTCATTGGAACTCGATGATTTCCTATATTCTCAAAAAAAATTAAATATTTTTGAATTTTCAAATATATTTCAAGTGTTTTCATAGATTTTCTTGAACTTTCCTTGGGAAAAACGGAGGATAAGAGTTTTATGAAGCAAAACTACAAACTAATCATTTCGAATCGTTCTTGAGACCCCACGCAACAAATCTGCTTCATTGGAACCCGATGATTTCCTGATATTCTAAAAAAAAATTAAATATTTTTGAATTTTCAAATAGATTTCAAGTGTTTTCATAGATTTTCTTGAACTTGCCTTGGGAAAAAAACGGAGGATAAGAGTTTTAAGAAGTAAAACTACAAACTAATCATTTCGAATCGTTCTTGAGACCTCACGCAATAAATCTGCCTCATTGGAACTCGATGATTTCCTGATATTCTCAAAAAAATTAAATATATTTGAATTTTCAAATATATTTCAAGTGTTTTCATAGATTTTCTTGAACTTGCCTTGGGAAAAACGGAGGATAAGAGTTTTATGAAGCAAAACTACAAACTAATCATTTCGAATCGTTCTTGAGACTCCACGCAACAGGTCTGCTTCAAACTAATCATTTCGAATCGTTCTTGAAACCCGACGCTACAGATCTGCTTCATTGGAACTCGATGATTTCCTGATATTCTTCAAAAAAATTAAATATTTTTGAATTTTCAAATATATTTCAAGTGTTTTCATAAATTTTCTTGAACTTGCCTTGGAAAAAAACGGAGGATAAGAGTTTTATGAAGCAAAACTACAAACTAATCATTTCGAATCGTGCGGAAGACCCCACGCAACAGATCCGCTTCATTGGAACTCGAAGATTTCCTGATATTCTCAACAAAATTAAACATTTTTGAATTTTCAAATATATTTCAAGTGTTTTCATAGATTTTCTTGAACTTGCCTTGGGAAAAAACGGAGGATAAGAGTTTTATGAAGTAAAACTACAAACTAATCATTTCGAATCGTTCTTGAGACCCCACGCAACAGATCTGCTTCATTGGAACTCGATGATTTCCTGACATTCTCAAGAAAATTAAATATTTTTGAATTTTCAAATATATTTCAAGTACTTTCATAGATTTTCTTGAACTTGCCTTGGGAAAAACGGAGGATAAGAGTTTTATGAAGCAAAACTACAAACTAATCATTTCGAATCGTTCTTGAGACTCCACGCAACAGATCTGCTTCATTGGAATTCGATGATTTCCTGATATTCTTCAAAAAAATTAAATATTTTTGAATTTTCAAATATATTTCAAGTGTTTTCATAGATTTTTTTGAACTTGCCTTGGGAAAAAACGGAGGATAAGAGTTTTATGAAGCAAAACTACAAACTAATCATTTCGAATCGTGCGGAAGACCCCACGCAACAGATCCGCTTCATTGGAACTCGATGATTTCCTGATATTCTCAAAAAAATTAAACATTTTTGAATTTTCAAATATATAAGTGTTTTCATAGATTTTCTTGAACTTGCCTTGGGAAAAAACGGAGGATAAGAGTTTTATGAAGCAAAACTATAAACTAATCATTTCGAATCGTTCTTGAGACCCCACGCAACAGATCTGTTTCATTGGAACACGATGATTTCCTGATATTCTCAAAAAAATTAAATATTTTTGAATTTTCAAATATATTTCAAGTGCTTTCATAGATTTTCTTGAACTTGCCTTGGGAAAAACGGAGGATAAGAGTTTTATGAAGTAAAACTACAAACTAATCATTTCGAATCGTTCTTGAGACCCCACGAAACAGATTCGCTTTACTGGAACTCGATGATTTCCTGATATTCTCGAAAAAATTAAATATTTTTGAATTTTGAGTGTTTTATATTTTTTTATAGATTTTCTTCAACTTGTCATGAGAAAAAACGGAGGATAAGAATTGTATGAAGCAAAACTAGAAACTAATCACTTCAAATCTTTTAAATTTGTTCAAATTGTTTAAATTTTTGAATTTTTAGATTTTTAATCTTTTAATATTCAAACATTTAAATTTTTAAATTTTAAGATCCATAAATTTTTAAATTCAAAAATTTTAAAAATTTTCTCCTTCAAATTTTTAATTTTTACATTCTTAAGTTTTCATATTTTTAAATTTTTATATTTTAAATATTTTAATTTTTCAAATTTTCAAATTTTTCGATCTTTAAATCTTTAAATTTTTAAATCGTTAAATCTTTAAATTTTAAATTTAATTTAAGTTCTTAAATTTTAATATTTTTGAATTTGAATTTTGAATTTTTAAATTTTTAGATTCTTAAATTTTAAAGTTTTTAACCCTTTAAATTTTTAAATCTTTAAATTTTTAAATCTTCAAATTTTTGAATTTTTAAATTTTTAAATAATTAAATTTTTAAATTTTTAATTTTTAAATTCTTGAATTTTAAAATTTTTAGATTTTCAAAATTTTTAATTTTTTTAAATTTTTGAATGATTAAATTTTTACAGTTTGCTTTTTTCCACCCGCGAGTGAGTCGTAGCGTACAACAAAAACTTCATTTTCTTCTCGGAAAAAGCTTACCACTGCCAAAATATGAATGAAACGAGTAAAAAATTTAGTTTTATTTTCAATTATTCTGAAATTACAGCCATTTGCAACTATTTGGCACAAACACTTCTTTGAAATGCTATCGGGGTATTATTGTGGTTAAAAAACCGTTCCATAAATGAAGTTCCACCTCGAAACCGAGACCCAATCAGTACCAATGTCAAACTTCTTCATATTTTGGACTACGTAGGAGATTCATTGAAGACTATCAGAAAGAAACATCGGCTCTGTATGATAGAAAGCTGACACTTTCCTATTAGCCGGATATATTCTTTCCTCGCGTGATCTGGAGAGTTTCATGAATTTACACCATCTTATGAAGGTTTAGCTTAACTTAGGAGAAAGAGGAAATGATGTTGAGGCGACTACGGTGTCCAACAAATTACATTTTAGAGCTGCACACATGTAGCTCTGCAAATGATATTAGAAACCACTACGTTTTGCACCGTTTTCGCAAGATGTTAATATATGCATTATGACAAAATGAAATCAGCAACACTTTACTTCTAGCGCTACCCAGTCAAAAAGGGCAAGTTGCTGGCTAACGGGGGGCCAACTCGGATGCGCTAATTGCCCTTCAATTTGCCAGAAAATTGCTGGCAATTAGGGGACTATTTCAAATGCAACATTTGGGCGATTTGCCGCCGTCACTTTTTATCCGCTCTACCCGCGCTTAAATCGCCCCCAAATCGCCCAGGGAACGCGCCATTTAATCGCCCTTAGTTGCCTAATATGAAAATTACAAATATTACTTGTTTTCGGATTCATTGTCTACTCACATAAACTTATCACTACACTAGGTAATCACCACCAAACTATAGGAAGAATCAATGGTGAAATTGGCATTGCATACCAAAACTTACCACAATCTGACTTTTATTAAGAGTTTAGGTCAGATATCTTGTTCCACTATATTTACACACGATTCCACAATTGGGTCATTAAGCTATATATAGTTTTCCGTTCCATTCGATAAATTTTAGGTCCAATATACATAATATAACATTATTTCAAAAAAAAAATTCGTTGTGATACGTAAAAACGATCTTTTTGTTTTTTAAAATAAATCTTATGTAATCTTGGCAACCATACATGGGAAAACTGCGGTTATCTACATCTGGCCTATCAGGACAACACCCAAAATGAAAAAAAAACTATATGCAATGGATGGTGTTTATGTCAAATAAAAATAACCCTGCGGGAAAACCGAGAAAACATGCCTCAATTTTTTCTGACAGGGCATCATTTGACGTGAAATTCGATATGTCAAATCCTTCCTATAGTGTCAAATCCAGACTGTCAACATATTTCTTTATTTTAATATTATTTTTACGTTTCCTGAGTTGGAAAAAAACATTGTTGCAATCACGAAAATCAGCTTTATCGATGTAAGTAATAAAAAACGACTTTTTTCATTAACCCAATTTCCCATATTCGTTGGCTAAATGAAGTGCACTAGACAAACAAAGTACAAGTGAGAACACGCCAATTGTTCAAAAAACAATTTTAAGCTTAAGCCAAACATGAACTGTCATGTTGCAAAAACGCGAAAAACAATCAAGTCCATTTCAGCCGCCAGAAAATTTATCCAAGTATTGAAATTGCCTTTAAATCGCATTTGTTCCTAGGGGCAATTAGCACAGGCGAGTTGAGTCAAACGTCAAACTATTTAAATCGCCTGACCATGTTCGTCCCCTTTTTTTGACCGGGTGTCT